>NC_056729.1:1676047968-1676347968 GCF_019279795.1 Protopterus annectens
TGTTGTACAGGTCTTGTGAGGTACATACCAAAAGGGGCGTTGTACTCTATAATGGGTCTAATGAGCGACGAGTAGAGGGGAACAATGACCTCTTTTTCCTGGATGAGAAACCTTTTGCGATGAGGTGTGCCATGTAGAAGGATTTCCTGACTACTGTGGCGATGTGATTATCAGAGAGACTACTGTCCACCTGTGCCACAAGGTCTCATCACACTTTCGGTGTTAAGTAGACTACCGCCTATGTAGCAGTTCATGGGTACAGAGTTTTTACCAAAAGGGATGAAAATGCACTTTTTGGCATTGAGCTTGAGGCCATGGCTTTGACACCAGGCATCTGTCTCAGTGAAGAACTTTTGTAGGATATCCACATCATTAGAAGATTTGATTATGGCTCCTAATTTGCAGTCATCTGCGAACTTTGTTAGCCAACGACCTTCCGTCTTAGCCTGTACATCAGAGAAGTAGATACCAAACAGGAGAGGACCCAGGACTGAACCCTGTGGTACTCCACTTGTCACTGGTCTGAAGTCGGATTTGGAGTCTGCGACTTTCACAGTGTGGGTTCTGTCAGTGAGCCAGTTGGCAACCCATCTTGTGATATAGGGATTAATAACAAGTTTAGTGAGTTTATCTATAATTCCAGAGTGGGGGATGGTGTTGAAAGCCTTGGCGAGATCTAGATAGGCTGTGTGTACCACCTTACCCTCATCTAACAGCTTTGGTGACCGCTTCAAAGTCGTCTATCAGGTTTGGGAGACATGATCTGCCATTTACAAATCCGAACTGGGTAGGGTCCAGAGTTTGGAGATTACCAATGTCATTGTTTATAAGTTCCATGATGATACGCTCCATAGCCTTGCAGACCAGGCTCGTCAGGCTAATGGGGCAGTAGTTCCCAGGGTCCGTTGTGGCTCCCCCTTTGTGGAGTGGGATAACCGTTGCTGTGCGCCATTCAGTGGGCACAAAGCCTGAGTTGAGGCTATGATTGAACATGGTACTTAGGTGGGGTGCCAGTTCATTCTGTAGTTTATGTAAAACGCAGCCTGGGATGTTGTCAGGTCCCATGGATGCTGTGTTCTTGGCTTTGGAGACTGCGTTTTTTACCTGTGCAGCCGTGATTACAGGTACTTTGCATTCTTCCAGTACAGAGATGGGCCCTTTAGGGTATGAGAGAGGGGTAAAGTTAGCACTGAACCCATCTGCCAGGATGTTGGCAGTATCAGTTGGTTCTGTATATTTAGTGCCATTGTGCTGTAACTCAGAGCAGAGCTGAGTGTTGCCATTGAGATTCTTGACATAGCTATTGAATGCTTTGTGGTGGTCTTTAGAATCAGTGGCGACTTTGTTTTCATAACTAGCTTTGGAGGATTTTATGAGGGATCTCAGCTTATTACTGAGGCTGACTATGGCATTACTCCAATCATGGGATTTTACTCTTTTTTTGCAACAGTTTCTTTCTTCTGTTGTAGAGTTTGTTTATAGCAGGGGACCACCAGATTGGCTTCCTTTTTTGGAGGATAGCATCTTGGTTCTGTTAGGGATTGCACATCCAACACTTGTTTACTGAGGGATGGTAACGTAGAGATCAGGTAATTAGCCAGGCAGCCAGGTTCAGGGTTTGAAGCTGAGGATGCAGAATCTGGCCCTCCTGCTGGGACAGCAGGGTAGAAATCTGAGGCAGGTGCCATAGTGCCAAAAGTGACACACTGCGCAAGAGGGGGTACACCAGTGTTGGCGTGGCCAGTCTGGTGCAATCAGTATCATCCTTGGTTTGTCCTGTTTGATCTTTAGTAGTACTTTGGAGAGGAGAGGCAAAGGAGGAAAGGCATAAACTGATAGATTTTTCCAGGTGAAGGACAGGGCATCCACTTTCCAACCTTGTTTGTGGGGAGTTCCTGTGCAGAATTTGTCCAATTGGTAGTTCTGGGGGGAGGCAAACAGGTCTATTATCTGGGCTCCCCCATTTGTTTATCAACATGTTGAAAGTCTTTTGTTCCAGTTTCCACTCGTGTGGGCCCATGAGATTTCTGCTTAGTTCGTCTGCCAGTGTATTTAGCTTTCCTGGCAGAAATTGAGCCTGCAGGTGCATTTGGTAGCTCAAGGCTGTGCTCCACAGAGCCATGGCTAGTCTGCAGAGGGGGTATGAATGGGTACCACCCTGCTTGTTTATGTACCACATAACAGTGGTGTTGTCTGTCTTTACCATTAATTGTCTTGGAAGAATGCGGTCCTTGAATGTCGTCTGAGCATTCTGTACAGCTAACATTTCTTTTTGATTAATATGCAGGTGCATTTGACTTGGGTTCCATTTGCCCTGAATGCACTTCCCTGCCAGGTGAGCCATCCCCCAATGCATAGTCTGTTGCGTCTGTTGTTAGGGTTTGGGCAGCAAGGGGCAGAGTGAATGGTTGTCCCTTGTTTTGGTGGCAGGCCTATGCCCACCAAGGGAACTCTAACTGTAGGCAAGGTATGGTAGGATTCATTGCTTCTAGACCTTGAAAATGTTGACACCACAGGTTTTTTAGATACCACTGTAGTTTCCTCATATGTAGTCTTGCATAAGGAATTAGGAGAATGCAGGAGGCCATGAACCCCAAGGCTTGCAATATTTGCCTTGCAGATAGAGATTTTCTGGCCATTAGTTTGAATTAAGTTGTCAAATGAATTTGTTTCTCTGGCGTGAGGAAAGTCATCTGGGAAGTTGCTCCCAGGAATATAATTTGTTGATAGGGTACAAGATATGATTTCTTTTCGTTTATGGTGTACCCCAGACAAGTTAGCACCCCTTTGTACAAACGCCAGATGAATCAAAAGCATGTCCTGGCTTTCTGCCTGAATTAGACAATCATCCAGGTATGAGTATATTTGAATATTCCTTTGCATACAAAATGCAATGACTGGAGCCAGGCACTTTATGAATACCCTGGGCGCTGTAGATAAGCCAAAGGGCAGTGCAGAGAACTGATAGTGCATGTAGCCTGCTTTGAAGCATAGGTATCTTCTGCAAGATTCCCTGATTGGGATGTGCAGGTAGGCTTCCTTGAAATTCAGTGTTGCCAACCAGGCATCCTTGCCTAGCATAGGAAGCAACTGGTGAAGAGTTAGCATCTTGAATTTTGGAATCACCAAAAAGGTGTATAGGATAGAAAGGTCCAGGATAGGGGGCCATGAGTTGTCTTTTCTGGGTACCAGGAAAAGTCTTGAGTAGAAACCTTGTCCCTTTTCCTATTCTGGTACAGTTTGAATAGCCCTTATGCTTAAGTGAGAGAGTACTTGCATTGGAGCCTCTGCCCACTGATTTGGGGGTATACCTGGCAACCGTTTGGGGTTGGTAACGTGTGGAAGTGAAATCTGTATCCTTGGGAAACTATATTTAAAACCCATTTTTCCTGGGTAATGAGTTCCCAGTTTCTTGGCTGCAGAGCAATCTTTCCCCCTAAAGTAGCAGTCAGTTGAGAAGGGCTTGGAAATTTTAAAGTTAAGTCACTGAGGCAGTTTACCATAGGGGAGGGGGGGGGGGGAGTCTTACTACTCCATGCTATGGAAGTGGGAGCCCCCCACTGCTTAGTCCTGTGCGTACCTTGGGACTGAAGCCTGGGTGTTCTGCTGGTTCTGGGTTTGGACTGAAGGCCTGGAAGAGGCAGGAAAGGACCAATTCTTAGAGGGCCAATGCCTACTAAATCTTGGGAGACTGTACTTGTAGGAAATCTTTAACAGTTTGCAGATATTTAGCTTTTTCCTTAATCTTTTTAAGTAGTACTTCTGCTTGGTTGCCAAAAAGGCGGTCCTGATTTAAGGGAGCATCCAGCAATTTTGCTATAACATGATCTGGCAAAGACTGCTCCTTAAGCCAAGCATGCCTTCTAAGTACAGACCCAGAGACAGCAGCCCTGCAAGAGACCTCTAGTGAATCAAAACCACACTGCAAAGTATGTTTTCCAACTTGTTCAGCAGAATGCATTAAATCCTGCAAATCCTTATTTTCAGCAGAGTCAGGAATCAACATAATTTTCTGTTTAAGCACTCCAATAAAATGCTGCTGATACTTTAACATATGAAACTGGCAGTTTAAGGCACTAATGGCTAAGGTTGCAGAAGTGTATACCTTCTTACCTCATCTATCCAGCGCCCTGGAATCTCTAAGAGAGGGGGTAGGATTTTGGGCAGTAGTAGCCTTACTGCCCTTGGGTCCCTGTGAAATGGTCTCAGGATCCGCAGTAGGATTTTTAAAAAGGAACTTGTGGGAGTCAGGAACCCTGTAATATCTATCAGGTTTTCTGGGAGCAGGAGGTAGGGAGTCAGGGACCAAGCTAGATTCCAAAAAGGCATCATCAACAATGCCCAGTACAGGGGGGATAGCTAAAGGCCTGTGTTGGGGAAGGAATAAGAAATTCCTGAGCTTCTTTACAGAATCAGAGTAACCCTGGCTTTCCCAGCAGAAATGCTCCCCAAGAGTATGCAAGGTTTTACCAAAAGAGAAAACCTCTGGAGGGGAAGCAGAGGAAATAGAGTCCTCTGCATCAGAACCCTCATAGGTAGATAAAGGTAAATCCTGGTCATCAGAGGAAACAGAAATTTCAGAATCCTGATCAAAGTATCCTAAGCAAATTCAGTTTTAGGTGTCTTACAGGGGGAAGGTTGGCTTCCCCTGATTAAAGTAATAAGGTCTTCAGCCATTCTTATAATTTGTTTTTTAGGCATAGAGGCCCGACCATGCAGTCTGGGCATCGGTTTTCTAGGCATGGATCGAGTTTTAGGCCTTGAAGAAGAAGATGGCGTCGGTTTAATATGCAAGTCAGTAGGCCTGAATACACCCTCAGAAGCCGGTGCCGGCACAGCGGCTCCGGACCCATCCAAGGTAGAGACATCCTAAGGTTCCACAGTTGAAGCATCTCACGGCATACCAGACTCTGAATGGGTCTCAGTAGAGGCCTGCGAATCTGAAGTAGCGAGTATCAGGGGCTACGAAAGCACCACACTGAGTACCAGCGATCTGGCGACTAGCTTAGGAGAAGTGTCATCGGCAGCTCTGGACCTAGGCGGCCTGTCTCTGTCTTTATCTTTGCGTTTTTTTGGAATGTTGGTAGTTGGGTGGCTTACTGAAGACATATCTGGATAATTGAACCGAGTACCAAAATATTTAGAAGCGTAAATATATCGACGAAGTACAGTTGTGTACACTTACCATAAATGTAGATGTTCGAGTGTATTTACTGTTGCAGTCATTACATTTGGGTTATCTGCTTGCAGTAGCCCTCAGTAGGCCTGATTAACAAAGTCTTAGGTCCTGCGTCGGTTGCTGTCCCTTCTTCCATGACATCAGGTCGTCAGGGGTATAAAGCATGCAGCCGACGCCATTACATCAATTTTTCTTGCCCCACATGTCAGTTGCCCCCGAATGGGAAGCAATTAAATCTATAAATACAAGGATATACCTCCAACAGAAAAGCAAATACACCAAAAAGCTTTTAGAGCATAGTAAGTGAAAGTAGAGGTATAGCCAAAGGAAGGAAAGGGGGCTGGAGGGAGGGTAACCAGGACTGCAACAGTGAATACACTCGAACATCTACATTTATGGTAAGTGTACACAACTGTACTATGTTCTTCGTGTTTCACTGTTGCAGTCATTACATTTGGGTAGATTTCCAAAAGCTAAGGTTGGGAGGAGGAATTTAAATGGAATTAGGACCAGCTATAAGGCCCTGCAAGACTGCAGTGGCAAAACCAGTCCTGGATTATGAGAAAATTGGCAAATGATAATGCTTGGTGAAAGCATGTACAGAACTCCAGGTAGCAGCTTCTAGGATGTCCCTAAGTAGGGACGCCCCTGAAAAAGGCTGCAGAGGTAAATGCAGCCCTGGTTGAATGGGGTCTGATGCCCTGTGGGATAGGTTTTCCATGGTGCTTACAGCAGAAATGAATGCAGTGGCCTATCTACTTTGAAATTGTTTGTTTTGAAATAGCTTTCCCCTCTGTCCCTGCAGCAATGCCACCAGCAGTTGTTCAGATTTCCTTTGAGGTTTAGTCCTGTCCAATTAGAATCTAAGCTGTGCACATCTAAAGAGTGCAGTATCCATTCCCCTTTGTTCTGTGGGTTAGTAAAGAAGGTAGGCAAATGGATGGACTGATTAAGAGCCACACTGGATACCACCTTGGACATGAAAGAGGGATTGGTTCTGAGGGACACCCTGTCAGCATGAAAGATGATGAAAGGTTCCACCGCCATAAGGGCCTATAATTCAGATGCCCTCCTTGCAGAAGTGACTGCCAAAAGGAAATCTGTTTTCCAGGAAAGGAACTTTAAATCTGCAATAGCAGCTGGCTCGAAAGGAGGAAGAGTGAATTTCTCCAAGACAAAGTTAAGACCCCAGGCTGGAGTTGGAGCTCTCCTGCGTGGCCTTACACCCCTCTGAGGAACTGCTTGAGCAGTGGGTGAGAGAAGAGGGGAGGCTCTGTGCTATAATGAGCTGAAATGGCTGAGGCATGAATTTTGATGGAGGAAAAAGACAAGCCCTTATGAAGCATCTCAGTTAAGTACTGTAGAATATGACTTAAATTGGGCAGAGCTGCGTTCATTCCTTGAGATAGGTTCCAAAGCACAGAATCTTTTCCATTTTTCAGCATAAGATTTTCTAGTACTAGGCCTCCTTGCCTCTAAAATGATATCCATCACTGACTTACTGAGGGATGGTAAAGGAGAGATTAGGTAATTAGCCAGGCTGCTAGGTTCAGGGTTTGCAGCTGAGGGTGAAGAATCTGGTTCTCCTGCTGAGACAAAAGGTGCCATGGAGCCAAACGTGACATACTGTGCAAGAGTGGATATCAGTGTTGGTGAGGCCAGTCTGGTGCAATTAAAATCGTCCTTGGCTTGTCCTGATGATCTTTAGTTGCACATTGGAGAGCAGAGGCAGAGGAGGAAAGGCATACACTGACAGGTTTTTTCCAAATGAAGGGTAGAGCATCCACTTTCCAAGCTTGCGTGTGGGGAACCCTTGGGCAAAATTTGTCCAGTTGATGGTTCTGGGGGGAGGCAAACAGGTCTATATCTGGGCTCCCCCATTTGCTTGTCAACATGTTGAAAATCCTTGGTTCCAGTTTCTACTCGTGTGGGTCCATATGATTTCTGCTTAGTCCGTCTGCTAGCGTATTTAGTTTTCCTGGCAGGAACTGAGCTTCTAGACTCACCTGATAGCTCATGGCTGTGTTCTACAATGCCATGGCTTGTTTGCAGAGGAGGTAAGAATGTGAACCCCCCTGCTTGTTTATGTACCACATGACAGTGGTGTTGCCCATCTTTACCATTGACAAAGAAACACCGGCTGCTGAAGTTCGGCAATAAAGGTTCCACAGATCCTCTGATATTCACCACTTAATATTTATTCCATTAACACTGCACACAGATCTATTAAAGGTTATTCAGGTGCTCAGGTATGGTGTCTGGGAGGTGCTTACAGCAGTTTTAGTTACTGTTTGTACTTTCTGAGTGATTTAGCCAGGGTTGGGTGTCCTGTCTCATTGTTCATCGGTTGATGAATTGGAAGTTGTCCGACCTCTGTTTCTCATAGTCCTGAATCTTGTATTCTTCTCATCTTTCTTCATTAAAAAAGACTTGGGTTTAGCTCCGGCCACCATTTGTTCATGTTGTTGGTTATTACGGCGTCTTCATCACCAGAAGTAACTGTCTATCATTGGAAACAATGATTTCCAATGATAGACAGGAAGTTACTTCTGTGGTGATTGAAGACGCCGGTAATAATAACCAACATGAACAAATGGTGGCCGGAGCTAAACCCAAGTCTTTTTTAATGAAGAAATGAGAGAAGAATACAAGATTCAGGACTATGAGAAACAGAGGTCGGACAACTTCCAATTAATCAACCGATGAACAATGAGACAGGACACCCAACCCTGGCTAAATCACTCAGAAAGTACAAACAGTAACTAAAACTGCTGCAAGCACCCTCCCAGACACCATACCTGAGCACCTGAATAACCTTTTTAATAGATCTGTGTGCAGTGTTGTCGTGGAATAAATATTAAGTGGTGAATATCAGAGGATCTGTGGAACCTTTATTGCCGAACTTCAGCAGCCGGTGTTTCTTTGTCAAGTTTACCTATCTATTTGTTTTTCCATCTTTACCATTAGTTGTCCTGAAAGAATGTAGTACTTGAAAGGCTGTCAGAGCATTCTGTACAGCAAACATTTCCTTTTGATTTATATGCAGGTGCATTTGACTTGGGTTCCATTTGCCCTGAATGCATTTCCCCGCCAAGTGAGCCTCCCATGCATAGGCTGATGCGTCTGTTAAGATTTGTGCGGCAGGGGGTAATGTGAATGGTAGTCCCCTGTTTCGGTGGCAGGTTTCTGTCCACCAAAGGAACTCTAGGGTACGCAAGGTATGACAGGAATCCTTGCTTCCAGACCTTGTGAATGTTGATACCATTGTAGTTTCCTCATATGCAGTCTTGCATATGGAATTAGAAGAATGCAGGAGGCCATGAACCCCAAGGCTTGCAGTATTTGCCCTGCAGATAGCTGGGTTTTTGTGGCCACTTGTTTGAAGTAAGTTGTAAAATGAATCAATTTCTCTGGCATGAGGAAAGCCATCTGTGAAGTTGTATTCAAGCTTGCTCCCAGGAATATAATTTGTTGGCAGGGTACCAGGTGGGATTTCTTTTTGTTTATGTTGAACCCCAGACAAGTCAGTACCCTTTGAACAAAGGCCAGATGATTCAAAAGAATGTCCTTGCTTTCTGCCTGAATTAGACAATCGTCCAGGTATGGGTATATTTGAATATTTCTTTGCCTGCAAGCTGCAATGACTGGAGCTAGGCACTTTGTGAATACCCTGGACGCAGTAGATAAGCCAAAGGGCAGTGCAGAGAACTGACAGTGCATGTAGCCTGCTTTGAGGCGTTGGTATCTTCTGCAAGACTCCCTGATAGGGATGTGCAGGTATGCTTCTTTAAGTCTAGTGTTGCCAACCATTCATCCTTTCCTAGCATAGGAAGCAGCTGGTGAAGAGTCAGCATTTTGAATTTTGGAATTACCAGAAAGATGTTTAGAATAAGAAGGTCCAGGATAAAAAACGCCATGTATTGCCTTTTCCGGTACCAGGAAAAGTCTCGGACACAAACCTTGTCCCTTTTCCTCTTCTGGTACCAACTGAATAGCTTCCATGTTTAAGAGAGAGAGTACTTGACTTTGGGCCTCTGCCCACTGATTTGGGGGTAGATCTGGCCACCCGCTTGGTGTTGGTAACATGTGGAAATGAAATATGTATCCTTGGGACACTATTTCAAATCCATTTGTCCTGGGTAATGCGTTTCCAGTTTTTGGCCTGCAGACCAATTTTTCAGCCTAAAAGAGCATTCAGTTGGGAAGTGCTTGTAAGTTTTAAAAACAAGTCACTGAGAGAGTTTTCCATGGGGGGGGGTCATACTACTCCCAGGTTTGGGTGTGGAACCCCCCCACTGCCTAGTCTTGTGTGTCCCTTGGGACTGAAACCTGGGGTTTCTGCTGCGTCTGGGTTTGGCTTGAGAAGACCTGGAGGGGGGTGGAAAGGACCAATTTTTAGAGGGCCAGTGCCTACTAAATCTAGGAGGCTGAACTTGTAAGAAATCTTTAACAGTCTGCATAGATTCACCTTCATCTTCCATCTTTTTAAGAACATCCTCAGCCTTGTTGCCAAACAGGCAGTCCTGATTTAAGGGAGCATCCAACAATTTAGCTTTAACATTATCAGGCAAAGATTGCTCCTTAAGCCAAGCATGCCTTCTGAGCACAGACTCAGTAACAGCAGCCCTGCAAGAGGCCTCTAATGAATCAAATCCACATTGCAAAGTATGTTTTCCAGCCTGTTCAACAGAATGCATTAAATCCTGTAATTCTTTATTTTCATCGCAGTCAGGAAATAACATCATTTTCTGTTTAAGCAATCCAATAGCATGTTAATTCTTTAACATATAAAACTGGCAGTTTAAAGCCCTAATGGCCAAGATTGCGGAAGTGTAAACTTTCTTACCCCATCAATCCAGCGCCCTAGAGTCTCTATCAGAGGGGGTAGGATTTTTAGCAGTAGAAGCCTTAATGCCTTTGGGTCCCTGTGAAACAGTCTCTGGATCCGCAATAGGATTTTTAAAAAGGAACTTGTGAGAATCAGGAAGCCTGTAATATCGGTCACATTTTCTGGGAGCAGAAAGCAAAGAATCACGGGCCAAACTAGATTCTGAGAAAGCATCATCAACAATGTCTAGTACAGGAGGTATAGCTGAAGGCCTATGCTGAGGCAGGAGCAAGAAATCCCCAAGCCTCTTTTTTGAATCAGAAAAATCCTGGCTCTCCCAGTGGAAAAGCTCCCTTAGAGTATGCAAGGTTTCACCAAAAGAAAAATTCTCTGGAGGGGAAGCAGGGGGAATACAGTCATTTGCATCAGAATCCTCATAAGTAGATAAGGGCAAATCCAGACCATCAGAAGAATCAGAAAAATTAGAATCCTGTTCAGAAGATTCATAAACAACTTCAGTCCTAGGTCTCTTAGAAGGTGGACGTTGGCTTTCCCTGATTAGAGTTATAAGATCTTCAGCCATTCTTATCATTTGTTTTTTAGGCATAGAGGCCTGAGCATGCGGCCTGGGTGTCAGTTTCTTAGGCATGGTTTGAGATTTTGGCCTAAATAAAGAAGGAGGCGTTGGTTTAATATACAAGTCTGTTGGCCTGAATACACCCTCAGAAGCCGGTGCCTGCACAGCGGCTCTGGACCCATCCAAGGTAGAGACATCCGCAGGTTCCACAGGTGAAGCATCTCACGGCATACCGGACTCTGAATGGGTCTCAGTAGACGCCTGCAAGTCAGAAAGTACAGTTGTGTACACTTACCATAAATGTAGATGTTCGATTCTATTCACTGTTGCAGTCATTACATTTGGGGTTACCTGCTTGCAGTTAGCCCTCAGTCGGCCTAATTAACAAAGTCTTGGGTCCTGTGTCAGTTGCTGTCCCTTCTTCCATGACGTCAGGTTGTCAGGGGTATAAAACATGCAGCTGACGCCATTACATCAGTTTTTCTTGCCCCAGATGTCAGGTACTCCCCTAATGGGGAGCAATTAAATATAAAAGTACAATGATATACCTCTAACAAAAAAGCAAATACACCAAAAAGGCTTTTAAGTATAGTAAAGGAAAGTAGAGATATAGCCAAAAGAAGTTAGGGGGCTGGAGGGAGGGTAACCAGGACTGCAACAGTGAATACACTCAAACATTTACATTTATGGTAAGTGTACACAACAGCACTATGTTCTTCGTGTTTCACTGTTGCAGTCTTACATTTGGGTAGATTCCCAAAGCTATGGTTGGAAGGAGGAATTTAGATCGCATTAGGACCAGATATAAGGCCCTACAAGACTGCATTGGCAAAGCCAGCTCCGGATTTAGAGAAAATTGGCAAATGATGATGCTTGGTGAAAGTATGTACAGAACTCCAGGTAGCAGCTTCTAGGATGTCACTGCTAGGGACGCCTGTGAAAAAGGCTGCAGAGGTAGATGCAGCCCTCGTGGAGTGAGGTCTGATCTCCTGGGGGATAGGTTTTCCACGGTGCTTATAGCAGAAATGAATGCAATAGGCTATCCATTTAAAAATGGTTTGCTTTGAAATAGCCTTCCCCTTTGCCCCTGCAGCAAATGCCACCAGCAGTTGTTCAGATTTCCTTTGAGGTTTAGTCCTATCCAAGTAGAATCTAAGGAATGCAGTATCCGTTCCCCTTTGTTCTGTGGACTGGGAAAGAAGGCTGGCAAATAAATGGACTGATAGAGAGCCACACTGGATACCACCTTGGGCAAGAAGGATGGTTTGCTTCCGAGGGACACCATGTCCACATGAAAGATGATGAAAGGCTCAACTGCCATAAGGGTCTGTAATTCAGATACCCTTTTAGCTGAAGTGATTGCTAAAAGGAAAGCTGTTTTCCAAGAAAGAAAATTTAAGTCTGCAGTAGCAGCTGGCTCGAAAGGAGGTAGAGTGAGTTTCTCCAAAACAAAGTTAAGGTCCCAAGCTGGGTTTGGAGCTCTCCTGGGTGGTCTAAAATTTGTGGCCCCTCTGAGGAACTGCTTGAGCAGTGGATGAGAGAAGACAAGAGGTTCTGTATTATAATGAGCTGAAATGGGTGAAGCATGGATTTTAATGGAGGAAAAAGACAGGCCCTTGTGAAGCATCTCAGTTAAGTATTGTAAAATCTGAGGTAAATTGGGTTCTGCTGTGCTCATCCCTTGAGATTGGTTCCAGGCACAGAATATTTTCCATTTTTCAGCATAAGATTTTCTAGTACTAGGCCTCCTTGCCTCTAAAATGATATCCATTACAGGTTTACCGAGGGACGGTAAAGAAGAGAATATGAAATTAGCCAGGCTGCAAAGTTCAATGTTAGAAGCTGAGGGTGCAGAATCTGGTTCTCCTGTTGAGACAACAGGGAAGGAGTCTGAGGCAGGTGGCATGGGGATAACTGTGACACACTGTGCAGGAGGGGGTACCAGTGTTGGCGTGGCCAGTTTGGAGCAATCAAAATCATCTTTGGTTTGTCCTGTTTGATTTTTAGCAGTACTTAGGAGAGCAGAAGCAGAGGGGGGGGGGGGTGGGAGGCATAGACTGACATGTTTTTCCAGCTGCAGGGCAGAGCATCCACTTTCCAGGCTTGTTTGTGGGAAGTCCTTGTGCAAAATTTGTCCAATTGGTAGTTCTGGGGAGAGGCAAACAGGTCTATATCTGGGCTCCCCCATTTGCTTGTCTGATGCTTCTGTTAGGGTTTGGGGGGAAAGGGGTGGTGTGAAAAGTAGTCCCTTGTTTTGGTGGCAAGCCTCTGCCCACCAAAAGAATTCTAGGCGTAGGCAAGGTATGATAGGAATCATTGCTTCAAGATCCTGAGAATGTTGACACCATAGGCTTTTTTAGATACCATTGTAGTTTCCTCATATGCAGTCTTGCATATGGAATTAGAAGAATGCAGGAAGCCATGAACCCCAAGGCTTGCAGTAGTTGTCTTGCAGATAGCAGGGTTTTTGTGGCCACTTGTTTGAAGTAGGTTGTCAAATGAATTTGTTTCTCTGGTGTGAGGTAAGCCATTTGGGAAGTTGTATTCAAGCTTGTTCCGAGGAATATAATTTGTAGACAGGGTACCAGGTGTGATTTCTTTTCGTTTATGGTGTACCCCAGACAAGTTAGAACCCTTTGTACAAAGGCCAGATGATTCAAAAGTATGTCCTGGTTTTCTGCCTGAATTAGACAATCGTCCAGGTATGGGTATATCTGAATATTTCTTTGCCTGCAAATTGCAATAACTGGAGCTATGCACTTTGTGAATACCCTGGACACAGTAGATAAGCCAAAGGGCAGTGCAGAAAATTGATAGTACACGTAAGCCTGCCTTGAAGCGTAGGTATCTTCTGCAAGACTCCCCGATTGGGATGTTCAGGTATGCTTCTTTTAAATCTAGTGCAACCAACAGGGCATCTTTGCCTAGCATAGGAAGTAATTGGTGAAGAGTCAGCATCTGGAATTTTGGAATCTCCAAAAAGGTGTTTAGAGTAGACAGGTCAAGGATAGGACGCCATGAATTGAATCTCAGTAGAAGCCTGCGAATCAGAAGTAGCGGGTATCAGGGGCTGCGAAAGCACCTCACTGAGTACCGGCGAACTGGCGACTGGCTTAGGAGAAGCATTGTCGGCAGCTTTGGACCTCGGCGGCCTTTCTCTGTCTTTATCTTTGAGTTTTTTCAGAATCCCAGTAGTTGGATGGTTAACAGACGACATTTCTGGATAATTAAACAGAGAAACAAAATATTTAGAGGTGAAAATATACAGATAATGGACAGTGCGCTGATTAAATAAAGCACAAAACCGAAAGCAAGGTACGTCAAGGTCAGGGCCTAGGCAAGGAATACAGTATGAATGAAAATCTTTGCGAGGTATTTGTTTTCCACAAGTAAAGCAATTAACTTTTACTGACACTGGAAGGAGCAAGAAAAAGTTTCCCCAATGGAATACTTAGCTTTAGTTGAAGACTTCGGTTCTGAAACTCGAAAAAGAAAATTTCAGGAGTTGGCCAACCGGCACTTGCAAACTGCTTCTGCTTCGCGCCCCATAGGGCAAGAAAGACTAATGTAATGGCATTGGCTGCATGCTTTATACCCCTGACGACTGGACATCATGGAAGAAGGGACAGCAACCGAAGCAGGACCCAAGACTTTGTTAATCAGGCCGACTGAGGGCTACTGCAAGCAGATAACCCAAATGTAATGAGTGCAACAGTGAAACACGAAGAACATCTTCAGATCAGATTTAGCTGAAGGCTCAAAAGCTTTCTCCATTAGGCCTTGTAGTACAACTGTCAGATCCCAAGGTGGTGAGGGATCTTTTATTAGAGCCCTTAGAAGAAAACTTCCTTTCATGAAATGTTTACATAGCTTGGATGAAGCCAGAGAAATAGGTCTATTCCCTGTATGAAAATTAGAAATTGCTGTTAGCTGAACTTTAATTCTAGAGAAACTAGCTTTCTCAAAAAGCATGGTCAAGAACTGCAGAATTATATAAAGTAGGGCAGAAAAAGAATCGCTGTCTATTTAACACCCAAAGGGAGAATCTTTTCCATTTGCTTTTGCATACTTTTTTGGTAGATTCTTGTTGAGAAGTCAAAATAATATCATGAACAGGGGAAGAGAGCCTGGGTTGTCTAACTATTAACGGAAGTGGAGAATAGTACAGTTTTGTACCTACCATAAATGTAGATGTTAGTGTGTTCACCCTGCTGCAGTCATCACACTTGGGTTATTCTGCCGTCAGGCGGTCCCGCAGACGGCCTGAGTTCCAAAGACTTGGTCCGGCGTCGGTTGCTGTCACTTCTTCCCTGATGTCAGTGCGCAAGGGGTATATAAGAGGCATCCGACGCCATTTTCTTCAGTTTTTCTTGCCCCAGATGTCAGGTGCCCGCAATAGGAAGGCAATATATATATATATATATATATATATATATATATATATATATATATATATATAAATATATATATATATATATATATATATATATAGCTAGCTATATAAAAATAAAACAATACCTTCAGGCACAAGCAAATACACCACAGAGGTTGCATAGGATAGAATGGTATAGATAAGTTCAGCTAGTTCAGAGGGGATGGAGGGAGGGTAACCTGGACTGCAGCAGGGTGAACACTCGAACATCTACATTTACGGTAAGTACAAAACTGTACTATGTTCATCATGTTACCCTGCTGCAGTCATCACACTTGGGTTGAATCCCAAAGCTAAGAATGGGTGGTGGAGTTACACAGGGTTAGAAGAAGCTAGTAGGCCCTGCAAAACTGCAGTGGCAAAACCAGCTCTAGTCTTAGAATATAGAGGTAAGTGATGGTGTTTGGTGAAGGTGTGCACTGAACTCCAAGTTACAGCTTCCAGAATATCCTTGGTTGGCACTCCCCTGAGAAAGGCTGCTGATGTAGCTGTAGCCCTGGTGGAGTGGGACCTGATGTTAGCAGGTACAGGTTTCCCATGAAGCGTGTAGCAGAAACGTATGCAATGCCCTATCCATTTAGAAATGGTCTGTTTTGAGATAGCTTTTCCTTGTGATCCTGCAGCATAGGCTACAAAGAGCTGGTCAGTTTTTCTGAAAGCTTTAGTTTTATCCAAGTAGTAAAGTAATTGCCTGTGAATGTCCAAAGAGTGCAGGAGTCTTTCTCCTTTGTTCTGGGGATTTGGGAAAAAGATGGGCAACTGAATGGTTTAGTTTAGGGCCACACTGGATACCACCTTTGGCATAAAGGAAGGGTTAGTTCGTAGAGAGATTCTGTCTTGATGAAAAATGAGGAAAGGCTCGACTGCCATTAGTGCCTGTAGCTCTGAGACTCTTCTAGCTGAGGTTATTGCTAGTAGCAGGGCAGTTTTCCATGAAAGAAATTTTAAATCAGCTGAAAAAGCTGGTTCAAAGGGCGGCAGTGTAAGCTTTTCCAGAACAAAGTTGAGATCCCAAGTAGGTGTTGGTGCTCTCCTGGGCGGTCTTATGTTCTTAGCCTCTCTGAGGTACTGTCTTAGGAGTGGATGTGAGAATAAAGGAGGATCCGTGTTGTAATGAGCTGAAATTGCTGAGGCGTGGATCTTAATAGATGATCCTTTGTGCAACATCTCAGTTAAGTACTGTAGAATCTGAGGAATGTTTGGATCAAGGGGATTTTGGCCTTTAGCCTGGTTCCAGGCGCAAAATCTTTTCCATTTGTCTGAATAGGTTTTCCTGGTGCTGGGCCTCCTGGCCTCCAGAATGACATCCATAACAGCTTTGGATAGAGGTGTTGGCTGGTTGTTTAGGTAATTTGCCATGCAGCCAGGTTTAAAGTCTTGAGCTGGCTGTGTAGAATCTGATTGTCTCACTGGGTGAGCAGGTGAGGAATTTGTGGTAAAATCCATGGTGGGCCGTGGGCCATGTTCCTTAGAATTGGATACCAATTCTGGCGTGGCCAGTCTGGTGCAATGAGTATCATTTGTGGCCTCTCTAATCTGACTTTCAGCAGTACCTTTGCTAGAAGACGCAGTGGAGGAAAGGCATACACACTGTTAATGTTTTCCAACTGAATGAGAGGGCGTCCACTTTCCAAGCTTGCGGATGGAATGCCCTTGTGCAGAATTTTTGAAGTTGGTAGTTCTGGGGGTTGGCAAACAGATCTATGTCTGGGCGTCCCCATTTTGAGCTATCAATGCAAATACTTGTGGATCTAGTTTCCACTCGTGTGGATCCATGATGTTTCTGCTTAGGTCGTCTGCCAATGTGTTTTTCTTTCCTGGCAGGAATTGTGCTTGTAATTGAACCTGGTAAGACAGTGCTGTGTTCCACAATGTCATTGCTTGCCTGCATAGAGGGTAGGAATGTGTGCCCCCTTGCTTATGTACCACATTACTGTGGTACTGTCTGTCTTTATTATTAGTTGTCCTGGGTGTAAAAGGTCCTTGAAAGCTGTTAGGGCATTCTGTACTGCTAGCATTTCTTTCTGAATGATATGCAGATGCCTTTGATCTGTAGTCCATTTGCCCTGAATGCACTGTCCTGCTATGTGTGCTCCCCAGGCATAGTCTGATGCATCTGTTGTCATAGTTTGCCTGGCTGTGGGTAATGTGAAAGGCTGACCCTTGTTGAGGTGACATGCCTGTGCCCACCATAGAAACTCCTGTTGAAGGCAGGGAATGAGTGGTATCATTGTTTCCAAGCTGTGGCTGTGCTGAGTCCATACGCTTTTCAGGTGCCATTGTAATTTCCTCATATGCAGTTTTGCAAATGGTATTAGTAGCATGCAAGATGCCATGAATCCCAAGGCCTGCAGAATTTTTCTTGCAGGGAGTCGGGTCTTTGTTGCCATTATTTTGAAATATTGAGTCAGCTGTTGTTGCTGGTCTGGCGTGAGGTAAGCCATCTGGGCCGTTGTATTCAAGCTGGCACCCAGGAATATTATGTTTTGTGACGGCACTAGTTTTGATTTATTTTCGTTTACTGTGTACCCTAGGCAACTTAGAAGGTGTTTGACAAATGCCAGATGCTTTAAAAGAATGTCCTTGCTTTCTGCTTGAATAATGCAGTCGTCCAGGTATGGGTGTATTTGAATTCCTCTGTCTGCAGCATGCAATTACTGGTGCCAGGCATTTTGTGAAGACCCTGGGCGCAGTAGAAAAGCCAAAGGGCAGTGCAGAAAATTGATAATACGTTGAACCTACAATGAAGCGGAGGTATCTTCTGCAATTTTGTCTGATAGGGACATCCAGGTATGCCTCCTTGAGGTCCAACGTTACTAGCCAAGCATTCTTGCCCAGCATGGGAAGAAGCTGCTGTAGTGTTAGCATCTTGAATTTTGGTACTTGCAGATAGGTGTTCAGAACTGAAAGATCCAGAATGGGTCTCCATGCTTTGTCTTTTCTTGGGACTAGAAAGAGTCTTGAGTAAAATCCTTGTCCTTGCTCCTGTGTAGGTACCTGTTGAATGGCTCTCATGTCCATAAGAGCTGTAATTTGTTTTTGTGCCTCTGCCCATTGATTTGGTGGCAGGTTTGGCATTCCTTTCATCCTTGGCAAGGTATGAAAGTGGAATCTGTATCCTTGTGAGACAATGTTTAGGACCCATTTGTCTTTTGTGATGATGTGCCAGTTGTCTGCAAAAAATGCTGATTTTCCTCCCAAGGGAGCTGCCAGAAGAGATTTGCTTGGTAGTTTGAGGATTGAGTCAT
Source organism: Protopterus annectens (assembly GCF_019279795.1). Lineage (NCBI taxonomy): Eukaryota > Metazoa > Chordata > Ceratodontiformes > Protopteridae > Protopterus > Protopterus annectens. The sequence goes on from NC_056729.1 coordinate 1,676,066,233, forward strand.
TGTGTTTGTCTTCTGCTAGCTTGGGGCCTGTCTTCTCCTCCTTTCTGGGTAGCAGTACCCCTTTGGCGAGGTTTGTAAGGGCCTTGTGACTGACCTCTGCCCCTTGTGCGTCTGTATTTGCCCCTCTGTGATCTGTCAGAAGCTGGAAAGGACCAGTTTTTTGTTGGCCAATTTCTGCTGAAACGAGGGGGTTGTACCTGTAAAAAAATCCTTGACCGTCTGCAGAGACTTTGCCTTATCCTCCACTTTCTTGAAAATATCTTCTGCTTTGACACCAAATAATACATCCTGCTGTAAAGGTGCATCCAATAATTTTGCTTTAACATGATCAGGTAGAGTTTGTTCTTTTAACCAAGCATGTCTACGTATGACAGACCCAGTAACAGCTGCTCTACAGGAAGCTTCCAGTGAATCAAATCCACATTGTAAAGTATGTTTGCCCACCTGTTCAGCTGCATGCAACAGATCCTGCAATTCCTTGAAATCAGACTGTTCAGTACGTGTGCTCATTTTTTGTTTTAATTGAGACATTAGGAACTGCTGATATTTCTGCATGTGAAACTGACAATTTAATGCTCATATAGCCAGAGTTGCTGAGGTGTATATTTTCTTTCCACATCTATCTAGGGCTCTGGAATCCCTTTCAGAGGGCACAGGATTTTTAGCCATAGAAGCTTTAGCCCCCTTGGGACCCTGGGAAATTGTTTCTGGGTCAGCCACAGGGCTTTTATAAAGGAATTTGTGAGAGTCAGGTACTCTGTAGTATCTGTCTGGTTTGGCTGGAGCAGGAGGTAGAGAGTCTGGATTTAGACTAGACTCCAAGTAAACATCATCCACAATATCTAAAACTGGAGGGATAGCAAGTGGTCTGTGCTGGGGTAGTAAAAGGAACTCTGAGCCTTTTCTTAGAATCAGAGTAGTCCTGGCCTTCCCAGTGGAAATGTTCCCTCATGGTATGTAAAGTTTTCCCAAAGGAGTAGTCTTCAGGGGGAGATGCTGACGGAATAGAGTCCTTCAGCATCAAAGTCTTCATAAGGGGGGAAAGTGTAATCCTGTTCCTCAGAAGAATCTGAGGAAATTGAAACCTGGTCAGAGGAAGCATAATCCTCCTCTTGTCTTGGTCTTTTATCTGGAGGGGGATGGGAACCCCTGATTAGGGTAATCAAATCTTCAGCCATCTTAAGCATTTGTTTCTTAGGCATAGGGCCTTGAACTGTAGACTGATGTACAGTCTTTTTAGGTTTTAAAGGAGTTTTAAGCTTAGCATAAGATTTAATGGTGAGTGTAGTAGGTCTGAAGACACCTTCTGCAACCGAAGATGTTTCCACTGCACCGGGGTCGTCTCCTGCTCTGGTGTCGGAAGGGCCTAATGAAGATGGCTGCGTCGGCCTAGTACACTCCGCTTGAGAATCCGCAGCTGTCTGGGGTTCCAATTCTGCGGTCAAGGGCTGTGTAGGCGCCTCACTGAAAACCGGAGAACCGGCGACAGGCCCAGCAGAGGCCTTAGAGTCTGGCTTGTTCCTAGGCTGCCTGTCCTTATTCTTGCGTTTTTTATGCATGCCGGTCGTCGGCTGCTCCGACGGCATGATATAATTAAATTTCCTATCAAAGTAATGTCGTGTGAAGTCAAAATGGCGTTTGATAGTTCGTTTATTAAACCAAGCACAAAACCGACAACCAGTGACGTCGTGGTCTGGGCCTAGGCAAGGAATACTTTAAGAATGGAAGTCCTTATGAGGTATTTGCTTCCCACAAGAAATGCAATTGTTAACTTTTTCTGACATCGGACTGAGGCAAGAAAAGTTTCCCCAACGGGGTACTTAGCTTTATTGAAGACTTCGGACTGAAATTCGAATCGAAAATCTCAGGTGTCGGCCGACCGGCACTTGCGAACTGCTTCTGCTTTGGGCACCGCGCGGCAAGAAAGACTGAAGAAAATGGCGTCAGATGCCTCTTATATACCCTTGGTGCACTGACGTCAAGGAAGAAGCGACATCAACAGACGCCGGCAAGAAAAAGTTTCCCCAACGGAATACTTAGCTTTAGTTGAAGACTTCGGTTCTGAAACTCAAAAAAGAAAATTTTAGGAGCTGGCCGACCGGCACTTGCGAACTGCTTCTGCTTTGCGCCTCACAGGGCAAGAAAGACTGATGTAATGGCATTGGCTGCATGCTTTATACCCGACGACCTGATGTCATGGAAGAAGGGACAGCAACCGAAGCAGGACCCAAGACTTTGTTAATCAGGCCGAATGAGGGCTACTGCAAGCAGATAACCCAAATGTAGAGTGCAACAGTGAAACGAAGTACATCTTCAGATCAGAATTAGCTGAAAGCTCAAAAGCTTTCTCCATTAGGCCTTGTAGTACAACTGTCAGATCCCAAGGTGGTGAGGGATCTTTTATTAGAGCCCTTAGAAGAAAACTTCCTTTCATGAAATGTTTACATAGTTTGGATGAAGCCAGAGAAATAGGTCTATTCCTTGTATGAAAATTAGAAATTGCTGCTAGCTGAACTTTAACTGTAGAGAAACTAGCTTTCTCAAAAAGCATGGTCAAGAACTGCAGAATTATAGAAAGTGGGGCAGAAAAAGAATCGCTGTCTTTATTTAACACCCAAAGGGAGAATCTTTTCCATTTGCTTTTGCATACTTTTTTGGTAGATTCTTTTTGAGAAGTCAAAATAATATCAAGAACAGGGGAAGAGAGCCTGGGTTGCCTAACTATTAACGGAAGTGGAGAATCCAAGCAGTTAGTTGCAACACTCGAATTCTGAGATGTTGGACCTCTGATGGGTGTGAAAGGAGATCCAGAGCTGGCTCCAGTATCCATGGGGGATAAAGATGAGACTGTAGAAAGGGGAATCGTACTTGCCAAGGCCAGAATAGGGCAATGAGGATTACTGAGCTCTTCAACCTGCTTGCTTTCTTGTAAATATTTTGGAATCACAGGAAGAGGGCAAGCATAAAGGGGACCCGAGGGCTAATCCTGAACTAGAGTATCTCTGACTCCCTCTGAGGGAGGATCAGAATGAAGTATCTGCTGCACTTATTATTGAGAGGAGTAGCAAGCCACAGCAAGGTAGTCCCCAACGCTGGAAAATCATCTTCGCCACAGATTGATTGAGAGACCACTTGTTGGGTATCAAAATGGATCTGCTTAGTTTGCTTGCTAGCATGTTGGTTTTCCTCAGAATATGCGTCGCCATTAGAAAGCGTTCCGATGAAATTGCTTATTCCTATACTCTCATAGCCTCTCTACAAAGGGGGTAAGATAGAGTTCCTCCTTGTTTATTGATGTACTAGACTACAGACATGTTTGTCAGTCTAAAATGCAATAGTCCCTATGTAAGAGCATCTTGAAATGCATGCAGTGCTAAACAGGAGAGCTCTCATCTCTAGGACATTGACATACAACTTGGTCTCTTGAGGAACCCCATGCCTTGGAGTGTTCTTCCCAAAAAATGCCCCTCTACCCTGATTGAGAAGTGTCAGTGGTCGCTACGGCTGAAGGGGCTGGTACAACAAATTGTCTGCCTAGATGTAGGTCATCTGATTGTATCCACCATTGAATGTTTGCAAATTGGTGCGAGGCTGACTGGAAAAGACAAGGTTGATACAGAATGGACCAATGTATAGCTGAAGTCCATTGCAGAAAAGCGTGCCAAAGGGAGTCATACAATGGCCGTTGCCATGGAACCTAATAACTGCTGTACTGATCATGCTGGAGGAGTTGAATGAGCAAGAAAAATGGACCTGACTCCTTATAATGGAGATACAATGAGAGGGTAAAGAGGATATCTGTTTTGCCGTGTCTAAAACACCACCAATAAACCCCAGGGCTCTGCACTGGGATTAGGTTTGATTTGGTATGATTTATAGTTACACCCATGTAATTGCAAATCTACAGCAAACAGTTCCTGGCATGTAGAAGTAGATGAAGGGGGCAGTAAGGAGCCAGTCATCTAAGCACAGAAACACCTGGAATGCCTTTAGTCTCAAATGAGCTGCCACTACTGCCATGCATTTGGTAAACAACCTGGGGGCTTTGCCGAGTCCAAAGGGTAGGGCTCTGCACTGGTAATAACTGGCTCCCAGCCGGAAGCGAAGATGTCTTCTGGATCACCTGCCCATTTTCAATGTGATAGCACGTATCCTGAAGCTCTATAGAGCACATCCAGTCATCCTTGTGTAGAAGCAGTACAATACACTGTACCATGAACATTCGGAACTTTGCTTTCTTTACATACTGATTTAAGCTGCTTAAATCCAAAATGGGACTGTGGTGCCCTGTTTTCTTTGGCACTAAAAAGAAGCATAAGTTTCGAATTCTATCGGGTCTAGTGGGATCCTTTGGACAACTGTTTTTGTCTAGCAGCTTTTGGATTTCTTGTGCTGCTGCCTTCCTCTGACTGGGTGGAACATTGGGAAGTTTATTTTTTTGTGAGATGGAAGAAGGGAAAATGGTATGCAATAAACTCTGGACATTATGCTTAGTACCCATGTAACTTGTATTATACTTTCCCAGGTGTCTGCGTACAAAGACAATTCGACCCTGGCTGCCTTTAGAGTTTGAAAGTTGGGCATCTCTTCAGGAGGGCTGAAAGGGCCTATATGAAAGAATCTTTAAAAGACCTGATTATGAGGACCTCCTTTAACTCTAGGGCAGCATCTACCACTGAAATTTCCTCCTCCGCATCTGCAGTAAAGTACAGTTTTGTACCTACCATAAATGTAGATGTTCGAGTGTTCACACTCCTGCAGTCATCACACTTGGGTTATCTGCCGTCAGGCGGTCCCGCAGCCGGCCTGAGTTCCAAAGTCTTGGTCCAGCGTTGGTTGAGGTTGCTTCTTCCCTGACGTCAGTGAGACAGGGGTATAAAAGAGGCAGATGACGCCATTTTCTTCAGTTTTTCTTGCCCCAGATGTCAGGTGCCCCCAAACAGGAAGGCAATACATAATCCTAAGTAAAATACATAAGTAGAAAACAATAGCTACAGCTGTAAGCAAATACACCAAATAGAAATACATCATATAGATTGTATAAAAAGGGAGGTACAGATAAAACCCAGGTAAGAAGAGGGGATGGTGGGAGGGTAACCTGGACTGCAGCAGTGTGAACACTTGAACATCTACATTTATGGTAGGTACAAAACTGTACTATGTTCATCGTGTTACACTGCTGCAGTCATCACACTTGGGTTGAATGACAAAGCTAAGGATGGGCGGTTGGTACTAAACAGGGTTTGGAGAAGCTAGTAGGCCCCGCAGAACTGCAGTGGCAAAGCCAGCTCTGGTTTTTGAGTATAGAGGTAAGTGGTAGTACTTGGTGAAGGTGTGCACTGAACTCCAAGTTGCAGCCTCCAAAATATCCTTGGTTGGTACCCCTCTGAGGAAGGCTGCTGATGTTGCTGTAGCCCTGGTGGAATGGGGCCTAATGTTATCAGGTACAGGTTTCCCATGGTGTGTATAGCAGAAACGGATACAATGTCCTATCCATTTTGAAATGATCTGTTTTGAGATGGCCTTTCCTTGTGATCCTGCAACATAGGATACAAAAAGTTGGTCAGATTTTCTGAAAGCCTTAGTTTTATCCAAGTAGAAACGTAATTGCCTGTGAATGTCCAAAGAGTGTAGAAGCCTTTCCCCTTTACTCTGGGGGTTTGGATAAAAGGTGGGTAAATGAATGGTTTGGTTTAGAGCCACACTGGATACCACCTTTGGCATAAAGGAAGGGTTAGTTTGTAAAGAGACTCTGTCTTGATGAAAAATGATGAAAGGCTCCACTGCCATTAGGGCCTGTAGCTCTGAGACTCTTCGTGCTGAAGTTATTGCTAGCAGCAGGGCAGTTTTCCATGATAAAAATTGTAAATCGGCTGAAAAAGCTGGTTCGAAGGGCGGTAGTGTAAGTTTTTCCAAAACAAAATTGAGGTCCCAAGTTGGTGTTTGTGCTCTCCGGGGCGGTCTTGTGCTCTTAACCCCTCTGAGGTACTGTCTTAGTAATGGATGTGAAAATATAGGAGGATCAGTGTTGTAATGAGCTGAAATAGCTGAAGCGTGGATCTTAATAGATGAAAAGGAAAGGCCTTTGTGCAACATCTCAGTTAGATATTGCAGAATCTGAGGAATATTTGGGACAAGAGGATTTTGGCCTTTAGCCTGGTTCCAGGCGCAGAATCTTTTCCATTTGTCTGACTAGGTTTTCCTGGTGCTGGGTCTCCTGGCCTCCAGAATGACATCCATAACAGCTTTAGAGAGAAATGTTGACTGTTTTTTTAGGTAATCTACCATGCAGCCAGATTTAAAGTCTTGAGCTGGCTGTGTAGAATCTGATTGTTTTGCTGAGTCAGTAGGTGAGGAATTTGAGGTAAAATCCATGGTGGGCCTTGAGCCATGTTCCTCAATATTGGATACCGGTGTTGGCGTGGCCAGTCTGGAACAATGAGTATCATTTGTGGCCTCTCTAATCTGGCTTTCAGGAGCACCTTTGCCAGAAAAGGCAGTGGAGGGAAGGCATACACTGTTAATGTTTTCCAACTGAATGAGAGGGTGTCCACTTTCTAAGCTAGTGTGTGGTATGTCCTTGTGCAAAATTTCCGTAGTTGGTAGTTTTGGGGGGAGGCAAACAGATCTATGTCTGGGCTCCCCCATTTTTGAGTTATCATTGTGAATACTTGTGGATCTAGTTTTCACTCGTGAGGATCCATGATATTTCTGCTTAGTTCGTCTGCCAATGTATTTTTCTTTTCTGGCAGGAATTGTGCTTGTAGTTGAACTTGGTAGGTCAGTGCTGTGTTCCACAAGGTCATTGCTTGCCTGCATAGGGGGTAGGAATGTGTGCCCCCTTGTTTATGTACCACATCACTGTGGTGTTGTCCGTCTTTATTAGAAGTTGTCCTGGATGTAGGAGGTCCTTGAAAGCTGTTAGGGCATTTTGTACAGCTAGCATCTCTTTTTGATTGATGTGGAGATGCATTTGATCTGCAGACCATTTGCCCTGAATACACTTGTCCTGCCATGTGTGCTCCCCAGGCGTAATCCGATGCATCTGTTGTTATTGTTTGCCTGGCTGTGGGTAAGGTGAAAGGCTGACCCTTGTTGAGGTGACATGCCTGAGCCCAACATAGAAACTCCTGCTGAATGCAGGTAATGAGTGGTATTATTGTTTCCAAGCTGTGGCTGTGTCGAGTCCATACGCTTTTCTGGTACCACTGTAAAGGTACCATTGTAATTTCCTCATATGCAGTTTGGCATATGGGATTACTAGTTTGCAAGATGCCATGAATCCCAAGGCCTGCAGAATTTTTCTTGCAAGGAGTTTGGTCTTTGTTGCCATCATTTTGAAGTATTGAGTCAGTTGTCCTTGCTTGTCTGGTGTGAGGTAAGCCATCTGGGCCATTGTATTTAAGCTGGCACCCAGGAATACTATCTCTTGTGAGGGCACCAGTGTGTACCCTAGGCAACTTAGTAGATTTTTTACAAACGCCAGATATTTTAAAAGAATGTCCTTGCTTTCTGCTTGAATAAGGCTGTCGTCCAGGTATGGATATATTTGAATTCCTCTTTGTCTGCAGTATGCAATTACTGGTGCCAGGCATTTTGTGAAGACCCTGGGCGCAGTAGATAATCAAAGGGCAGTGCAGAGAATTGGTAATGAGTTGAACCTGCTATAAATCGGAGGTATCTTCTGCAATTTTGTCTGATAGGGACATGCAGGTATGCCTCCTTGAGGTCCAACGTTAATAGCCAAGCCTTCTTGCCCAGCATGGGAAGAAGTTGCTGTAGTGTGAGCATCTTGAATTTGGGTACTTCCAGATATGTGTTTAGAATTGAAAGGTCCAGAATGGGTCTCCAGGCTTTCTCCTTTCGGGGAACCAGAAAGAGTCTTGAGTAAAATCCTTGTCCTTGTTCCTGTGTAGGAACCTGTTGAATGGCTCTCATGTCCATGAGTGCTGTAATTTGTCTTTGAGCCTCTGCCCATTGATTTGGTGGCAGGTTTGGCATTCCTTTTATCCTTGGTAAAGTGTGAAAGTGGAACCTGTATCCTTGAGATACAATATTTATGACCCATTTGTCTTTTGTGATGATGTGCCAATTGCCTGCAAAAAGTGCAAGTTTTCCGCCCATGGGAGCTGCCAAGAGGGATTTGCTTGGCAGTCTGATGGGCAAGTCATTGTGATTGTCTTCTGAAAGTTTGAGACCTGTCTTCTCCTCCTTTCTGGGTTGTGGCACCCCATTGTCGAGGCTTGAAAGAGCCTTGTGGCTGACCTCTGCCCCTTGGGCGTCTGTATTTGCCCCTCTGTGGTCTGTCAGAAGTTGGAAAGGACCAGTTTTTGGTTGGCCAATTTCTGCTGAAACGGGGGGTTGAACCTGTAAAAAAATCCTTGACCGTCTGCATAGATTTTGCCTTATCCTCCATTTTCTTTAAAACCTCTTTTGCTTTCACACCAAATAAAACATCCTGCTGTAAAGGTGCATCCAATAACTTTGCTTTAACATGATCAGGTAAAGTTTGTTCTTTTAACCAAGCATGCCTACAAATAACAGACCCTGTTACTGCTGCTCTTCAAGAGGCTTCCAATGAATCAAATCCACATTGCAAAGTATGTTTTCCCACTTGTTCTGCTGCATGCAACAAATCTTGCATTTCCATGTAATCAGGCTGCTCTGTATGTGTGAGCATTTTTTGCTTTAATTGAGACAACAAATATTGTTGATATTTCAACATGTGAAACTGGCAATTTAAGGCCCTCATAGCTAGAGTAGCTGAGATATATACTTTCTTTCCCCATCTGTCTAGTGCTCTAGAATCCCTTTCAGAGGGTACAGGATTTTTAGCAATAGAGGCCTTAACCCCTTTGGGACCCTGGGAAATGGTTTCCTGGGTCAGCAACAGGGCTTTTTTATAGGAATTTGTGTGAGTCAGGGACTATGTAGTATCTGTCTGGTTTGGCTGGTGCAGGAGGTAATGAATCTGGGTTAAGGCTAGATTCTGAATAAACATCATCCACAATGTCTAACAGGTGGAATAGCAAGGGGTCTGTGCTGGGGTAGTAAAAGGAACTCTCGGAGCCTTTTCTTAGAATCAGAGTAATCCTGGACTTCCCAGTGGAAATGTTCCTGGACTTCCCAGTGGAAATGTTCCCTCATGGTATGTAAAGTTTCCCCAAAAGAGTAGTCTTCCGGGGGAGATGCTGAAGGAATAGACTTTTCAGCATCAGTCTCTTCATAAGGGGGAAAGGAGTATTCCTGTTCCTCAGAAGAATCTGAGGAAATGGAAACCTGGTCAGATGAAGGGTAGTCCTCCTCCTGTCTAGGCCTTTTGTCAGGAGGGGGATGGGAACCCCTGATTAGGGTAATTAAGTCTTCAGCCATCTTAAGCATCTGTTTCTTAGGCATGGGGCCTTGTACTGGAGACTGCTGTACAGGCTTCCTTACTTTTAAAGGAGTTTTCAGCTTTGCATAGGATTTTATAGTATGTGTCGTCGGTCTGAAGACACCTTCAGCAACTGAAGGCCTTTCAACTACACCGGAATCCCCTTCAGCAATGGAGTAGGAAGGACCTAAAGATAAAGGCTCTGGAGGCCCAGCAATCTCCGCTTGGGAGTCGGATACAGCCTGGGGTTCTAGATCAGCGGTAGTCAGGGGCTGCGTAGGCACCTCACTGAAAACCGGAGAACTGGCGACTGGCCTAGCAGAGGTCTCAGTGTCTGGTTTGGGTCTCGGCTGCCTGTCCTTATCTTTGTGCTTTTTATGCATCCCGGTCATCGGTTGCTCCGACGGCATGGTGTAATTAAATTTTCTACCAAAATAATGTCGGGCGAAATCAAACCGACGTTTAACCAGTTCGTTTGTTAAACCTAGCACAAAACCGACAACCTGTGACGTCGTGGTCTGGGCCTAGACAAGGAATACAATAAGAATGAAAATCCTTATGAGGTATTTGCTTCCCACAAGAAATGCAATTATTAACTTTTTCTGACATCGGTCTGATTCAAGAAAAGATTCCCCAATGAGGTACTTAGCTTTACTGAAGACTTCGGTCTGAAATTCGATTTGAAAATCTCAGGAGTCGGCCGACCGGCACTTGCGAACTGCTTCTGCTTTGGGCACCGCGCGGCAAGAAAGATGGAAGAAAATGGCGTCGGCTGCCTCTTTTATACCCCTGTCGCACTGACGTCAGGGAAGAAGTGACTGCAACTGATGCCGGACCAAGACTTTGGAACTCAGGCTGGCTGCGGGACCGCCTGACGGCAGATAACCCAAGTGTGATGGACTGCAGCAGTGTAACACGATGAACATCTGTCCCTGTGTGGGTCTTGGAATGGTTTCGGAGATTTCTGGAACATCTTGCCACCTCTCTGATTCCTAGAAAAAGGTCTGTGGTGGTGTAGAAAACTTGATTCCTACAGCAGACAGAGTATTTCCATCTTCCTCAATGCAGGCAAGTGTCTCTCTTACCGATTGCCCAAACAAGAAAGTGCCATCAAATGGCGATTTAATAAAGAAAGCCTTAAAATGTTCTGCAAAGTAGCAAAGCCGCATCCAGGCATATCTTCTTATGGCAATCATAGGATCACAGGAGGCTACTAGGCTAACGGCCCCAGGGCCCTTACCAGTTTAGCCAATTTCAACCCATGTTCCCAAGGGTGTCGGGTTCAAGTAGACACTAAAATCAGCACCTATTGCCCCTGTCCAAGAGAAGCACAGGTGGAACCTCTGGGGTGAATTTATTTCCGGTTACCCATCCAAATGTCCAAGTTACACTTAACTAGGGCCAATGAGGGACTTTAACATGAACAGGAAACTTGTGCCAAAGATGGTGCAACCTCTGTGAGACATCTGTCTGTCCCGGAAATTCTGTTGATGTCACATACCAGGTTAAGGTCCTGTGAACGAGTGACCTGTGTGCCATTTGACTTGCGAATGCGCAGCACTTCCATTAAAGCTGGGTCAGAGATTGCTTTATATGCAAAGCACAGGTCACCTCTGAGCAGTCTGCATGACACAAAGTAAAGTGACAATGATTTCAGTCTGTCCGATTAAGACAGGTCTTGAGAACCCTGAATTTTTCTCTGTAAGGAACTTCTGTGGTCTCTCCAACTGCTGCAGATGTTTAGAAAGGAAACCAAAGGGAGCAATGTACTCTATTACTGGCCTGATGAGGGAAGAGTACAGGGGGGTTTATAACCTCTATTTCTGGAGGAAATGCCCTTTCTCATGAGATGAGCAATATAAAATGCCCTTCTTACCATTGTGAAGACATGGTGATCGAAGTTAAGGTTGCTGTCAACCTGTGCACCAAGATCTCTCACCATTGACTGTGTGCTTAGGGTACTGCTATTGATTGTGGTAGTTTTCAGTTACATCAGCCTTACCAAAGGAGATGATAATGCACATTTTTTTCTGTGGGATTTTCAAGCAAAGTGTCGGAAGAGAGGGGAAGTTCCTCTAACTGAACAGGTTGGACACTTACTGGTTCTGGCTGTCCCTGTGGAATAGGTCTGAGCACCTTAGAGCTAGGAACCAATGGAGGAAAAGACACAGGATCTAAGGCAGGAGAAGGCCATTCTCTGTGGAGAAAAAAAGTTATGTACTCACCATAATGTTCCATCTGAGTAGTTAGACTTAATTTGTCAGCAACCTGTAGGTTTCGGATCCGAGCCGGCAGCTTACCAAGATAAAGATCTGAGCTCCAAGCTCCTCCCCCTTACCCATACTACCCTGCAACCTCCTTCCAATCCTCAGATCGAGTTTGCCACTTAATGTGACACCCAACAACCTAAGCTAAAAAGAACCTAACCCGAACTCGTACATCAAGCTCAACACATACAGGACATAGAGCCCAAAAGGACAAATAACCAGCAAGGTCAGGGGGAAGGAGGGAGGGAAGGGTGCTGAAAAATGAAGTCTAACTACTCAGATGGGATGTTACGGTGAGTACATAACTTCTTTATCTGAAGTAGTTAACTTAATTTGATCACCAACCTGTGGGACAGAGTCCCCAGCTACCCGAATCTTGGGAGGCCCTTAAGGAAGGATATTCCGGAGCACTGCAAAGCCAAAGGAAGCCCTTCCTCTAGACACCAAATCTAGTTTATAATGAGTAATGAAGGTGTGAGAGGAAGCCCAGGTAGCAGCCGAAATTATATCATCCACAGAAACTCTAGACCAGAGGTAGAGTGAGCATGCACCCCCTTCTGGGGCTGGTAATCCAAGTTCTCTATAAGTTTGCAAAATACAAAGCGAAATCCATTTAGCAATAGTCACTTTTGAAACTGGTTTTCCCAAAAATGGTTTAGCAAAGGAAACAAAAAGCTGATCAGATTTACAGAAAGGTTTGGACCTATGCAAATAAAATCGTAACTGCCTGTGCACATCAAGTAAATTAAGTTTTTATTCCCCTTTATTTTGAAAATTAGGGAAGAATACAGGGAAATTAATAGAGTGATTAATATTTCACTCTGAAGCAACTTTAGGTAAAAAGGACTGGTTAGTCCTAAGAGACGCTCTATCCTTGTCAAACACTAGGTAAGGCAGTTTCATACACAGGGCTTGAAGTTCCGACACTCTCTTAGCTGAATAGCTATTAGGAAGGCCGTTTTCCATGATAAGAATTTTAAGTCAACTGATGCTGCAGGTTCGAATGGGGGCATGACCAAAGCCTGAAGGACCAAAGTCAGATCCCACTGCGGAGAAGGATTCTTAATAGGAGGCCTCAGAAGAAAAGTACATTTCAAAAAAGTCTTGCAAATTCTGGCAGCAGCATGGGAGCCTGCATTTTCCCAACATGAAAATGGGAAATAGCCGCCAGCTGTACTTGCACTGTGGAAGATCTAGCTCCTTGTTGGAAAACATGAGACAAAGTCTAACATCACTGAAACCAGAGTGGTAAAAGGATCCAGATTTCTCTCTGAAGCCAAATGGAAAAACGTTTCCACTTACTACTGTAGACTTTCCTGGTAGAGGACTTATGTGCTGCTATCAGGATGGATTTAACTGGGGAAGAGATACCGGGAGTCCTAGCAACTAATTGAACTGGAATAACCAAACTGTGAGCTTGAGGCTGTCCAGATTCGGGGGGAGCAATTCCCGAGGGATGAATAAAATCCGGAATGGGATCCAAGATCCAGGGCGGAGCTAGGAGATGAGACCGCAGGCAAGGGAACCAAACTTGATGAGGCCAGAATGGTGTTAGGAGGATAACTCTGCTCCCCAACAGACAAGCTTTCTGTAAACACTTTGTCAAGAGAGGAAGCGGTGATACGCATAAAGACCACCAGGTGGCCAAGCATGGACAAAAGCGTCTCTGGGGGCTTCCCCCATCAAGGGAATTAGAGCAAAAAAATCGCTGCACTTCGCATTGGACGGCGATGCGAAGAGATCGCAGCAAGGCTGACCCACACTTGAGGAATATCTGGTCAGCTATATAAGGGTTTAGAGACCACTCATAAGGTGAAAGGATAGTCCTGCTCAATTTGTCTGCCAAGATGCTGGACTGACCCGGAATGTGCGTTGCTATCAGAAAACGGTTGGTGGGAGATCGTCCATTCCCATACTCTCATGGCCTCTCAACAAAGTGGATAAGACCTGGTCCCCCCATTTGTTGATGTACCAGACCACTGACATGTTGTCTGACTGGATAGCAATAGTTCCCAGAGGAAGAGAGGCATGAAGGGCCTGCAATGCTAAAAGGACCACTCTCATTTCTAGAACATTTATATGCAGAAAATAAAGTTGTCTACACTTACCATAAATGTAGAAGTTTGAGTGTATTCACTATGTTCTTTGTGTTTCACTGTTGCAGTCATTACATTTGGGTAGAATCCCAAAGCTATGGATGGGAGGATGGAACTAAACAGCATTAGGAGCAGCTATAAGGCCCTGCAGGACTGCAGTGGCAAAGCCTGCCCTGGATTTGGAAAAGAGAGGTAAATGATAATGCTTTGTGAAGGTATGAACAGAGCTCCAGGTAGCAGCTTCTAAAATGTCTTTGGTTGGGACCCCTCTGAGAAAAGCTGCTGAAGTAGAGGCATCCCTGGTGGAATGTGATCTGATCCCCTTGGACACAGGTTTACCATGGTGCAAATAGTAGAAATGAATGCAGTGGTTTATCCATTTAGAAATAGTCTGCTTTGATATAGCCTTCCCCTCTGACCTTGCAGCAAATGCTACCAGTAGTTGCTCAGACTTTCTTAGAGATTTGGTCCTGTTTAAGTAGAATCTTAGTTGTCTGTGTACATCCAATGAATGCAGAATCCGCTCCCCCTTGTTCTGCAGATTTGGGTAAAATGTTGGCAGGTGAATGGTCTGGTTAAGAGCCACACTGGTTACCATCTTAGGCATAAAAGAAGGATTGGTCCTGAGGGACACCCTGTCCGGGTAAAATATAATAAAAGGCTCTACTGTCATGAGAGCCTGTAGTTCTGAAACCCTTCTTGCTGAAGTGACTGCCAAAAGAAAAGCTGTTTTCCAAGATAGAAATTTTATATCCGCAGTAGCTGCTGGTTCAAAAAGGAGGCAGGGTGAGTTTTTCCGGCACAAAATTGAGGTCCCATGCAGGAGTTGGTGCTCTTCTGGGAGGCCTTAAAATTTTGGCTCCTCTCAGATACTGTTTAAGCAGAGGATGAGAAAAGAGGGGAGGCTCTGTGTTGTAATGAGCTGAGATGGCAGAGGCATGGATTTTTACTGAAAAAAAGATAGGCCCTTGTCAAGCATCTCAGTCAAATATTGTAAAATCTGGGGAATATTGGGCTTTGCTGTGTCTATTCCTTGCGCTTGGTTCCAAGCACAAAATCTCTTCCATTTATCAGCATAAGATTTTCTAGTACTAGGTCTTCTGGCTTCCAAAACGACATCCATCACAGATTTACTGAGAGGTGTTGTTTGAATAATTAGTTGATTAGCCATGCTGCAAGATTCAGAGTTTGGATCAGAGTGTGCAGAATTTGATAGTTCTGCTGAGACAGTAGATGAGGTATATGAGGCAAGTACCATGGAGGAAGGTGAGCCATATTCCTTAGAAGTGGGTACCAGTGCTGGCAAGGCCAGTCCTGAGCAATTAGGATCACTTTTGTTTTTTCCTGTCTGACATTTACTAAGTCCTTGGAGAGTACAGGCAAAGGTGGAAAGGCATAGACTGATAGGTTTTTCCAGTTGAAGGATAGAGCATCCATTTTCCATGCTTTTTTGTGATGAGTTCTTGTGCAGAATTTGTCCAATTGATAATTTTGGGGAAAGGTAAATAGATCTATGTCTGGGCTCCCCCATTTCTGCATTAACATGCTGAAGATTTGTGGATCCTGTTTCCATTCGTGCGGGTCCATAAGATTTCTGCTTAGATCGTCTGCCAGAGTATTTTGCTTTCCTGGCAGGAACTGAGCTTGAAGATGTATTTGGTAAGTCAAGGCTGTGCTCCAAGAAGCCATGGCTAGTCTGCAAAGGGGGTAGGAATGTGTACCCCCTGCTTGTTTATGTACCACATAACTGTGGTGTTGTTCATCTTTATCAGTAGTTGTCCTGGATGAAGTAAGTCCTTGAAGGCTGTCAGAGCATTCTGAGCAGCTAGCATCCCTTTCTGGTTGATATGCAGATGCATTTGGTTTGCGCACCAATTGCCCTGAATGCATCTCTCTGCCAGGTGGGCCCCTCAAGCATAGTCGGATGCATCTGTAGTTAGGGTTTGGGTGGCAGGGGGTAGAGTGAATGACAGCCCCTTGTTTTGGTGACATGTCTCTGCCCACCAAAGAAACTCCTGTTGTAGGCAGGGAATGCGAAGAATCATTGTTTCCAGACTGTGACAATGTTGACTCCATAAACCTTTTAGGCACCATTGAAGTTTCCTCATATGCAGTCTCGCATATGGAATTAGTAGAATGCAGGATGCAATGAACCCCAAAGCCTGCAGAATTTGTCTTGCAGATAACTGGGTTCTTGTTGCCATTTGTTTGAAGTATATTGTCAGTTGCCTTTGTTTGTCTGGCGTGAGGTAAGCCATCTGGGTAGTTGTATTCAAGCTTGCACCCAGGAATGTAATTATTTGAGAGGGTACCAGTTGTGATTTCTTTTCGTTTATGGTGTACCCTAGGCATGCTAGAAGCCTTTTTACAAACGTCAGATGTTGGAAGTGTGTCCTTGTTCTCTGCTTGAATGAGACAGTCGTCCAGATAAGGATAAATTTGAATGCATCTTTGTCTGCAGAATGCAATTACTGGTGCCAGGCACTTCGCAAAGACCCTGGGTGCAGTAGATAATCCAAAGGGCAGTGCAGAGAATTGGTAATGTAAAAAACCTGCTTTGAAGCGGAGTTATCTTCTGCATGATTCCCTTATTGGGATATGCAGGTATGCCTCTTTTAAGTCTAGAGTTACTAACCAAGCATTCCTGCCTAGCATAGGCAGTAGCTGTTGTAAAGTCAGCATTTTGAATTTTGGAATGTCTAGGAACGTGTTCAGAATCGATAAGTCCAGTACTGGACGCCATGAATTGTTTTTTTTCTGGGTACCAGGAAAAGTCTTGAATAAAAACCTTGTCCTTTTCCCTTTTCTGGTACCGGCTGAATAGCCCCCATATCCATGAGGGACATGACTTGTTTCTGGACCTCTGCCCACTGGTTTTGTGGCAGATCCGTCCATCAGTTTGGAATTGGCTAAGTATGGAAATGAAATCTGTACCCCTGGGATACTATGTTTAATACCCACTTGTCCTGGGTAATTAACTGCCAGTTTTGAGCATGAAGTGCTAGTTTTCCCCCAAGGGGGCTGCCAAAAGATAAGTGCTTGGTGATGGTAGAGGAAAGTCATTGAGACTGCTTACTGTAGGGTTGTACTTTGTTTCCTCCAGATTTGGAGGTGGAGGCACCCCATTGCTTTGACCTGTAATAACCCTGTGATTGGTATCTGGAGCCTTTTGAGTGCCTGGATTTGCCCTGAGTGGCTCTGCTGGACACAAGAAAGGACCAATCTTTAGTAGGCCAGTGCCTACTGAACCTGGGTGGCTGCACTTGCAGGAAAACTTTTACAGTTTGCATAGATTTAGCTTTGTCTTCCATTTTCTTTAAAACCTCTTCTGCCTTATTACCAGAGTATCATGCTGCCAAGGGGCATCCAACAATTTAGCTTTAACATGAATAGCCAGAGTTTGCTCCTTGAGCCAGTCATGCCTTCTAATCACAGATCCAGTAACGGTGGCCCTGCAAGAGGCCTCCAAGGAATCAAAATCACATTGCAAAGTATGCTTTCCAACATGTTCTGCTGAATGCAATACTTCTTGTAACTCTATTTTCCACACAATCAGAAATCAACATCATTTTCTGCTTCAGTAGGCTCATAAAGTACAGTTTTGTACCTACCATAAATGTAGATGTTCGAAGATCCACATTGCTGCAGTCCTTACACTTGGGTAGTCCGCTGTCCTCGGTCGGCCCGAATATCAAAGTATAAGGCTGATGTCGGTCAAGGCGCATAAGACTGACATCAGGACGTCAGGGTACAAATGCGCATGACCGACGTCATATCCTCAGTCTTTTCTTGCCCCAGATGTCAGAAGACCCCAAAAAGAAAGGTCAAAACCAAAAGACAGCAAACAACCAACCAACCACCCTTGCACCAATAATATGTACAATATATACAATATACACAATATTTACAACCCAACCCACACAACCACCTCCAAGTACAGAGGGGAAGGAGGGAGGGTAAATTGGACTGCAGCAATGTGGATCTTCGAACATCTACATTTATGGTAGGTACAAAACTGTACTATGTTCTTCATCTCACATTGCTGCAGTCCTTACACTTGGGTAGAATCCCAAAGCAGAGGTAAGGGAGGATGGCAAAACTATAAAGCAGCAGGAGCTGCCAAAATGCCCTGTAAAATAGCAGTGGCAAAACCAGCCCTAGATTTAGAGTAAAGTGGAAGGTGATAATGCTTAGAGAAAGTATGCACTGAACTCCAAGTAGCTGCCTCCAAAATATCTTTAGTTGCCACCCCTTAAAAAGCTGTCAAGTGGCAGTAGCCCTAGTGGAATGAGGCCTAATCCCAGCTGGAATCTCCTTACCATGATGGGAATAACAGAAAGCAATGCAAAACCCAATCCACTTAGAAATAGTTTGTTTTGACACAGGCTTGCCCTGAGAACTCAAAGCAAAAGAAACAAATAAATGCTGAGACTGCCTGAACCCTTTAGTTCTGCTCAAATAATATCGCAACTGCCTGTGTACATCTAAAGTGTGCAAAATCTTTTCCCCTTTATTTTGGGGATTTGCATAAAAAGTAGGCAAATGAATAGTTTGGTTTAAAGCCACACTAGAAACCACTTTAGGCATAAAGGAAGGATTAGTACGCAAAGATACCCTATCCTTATGGAAAATTAAGAAAGGCTCAACTGCCATAAGGGCCTGTAATTCAGAAACCCTTCTTGCAGAGGTAATGGCCAACAAAAAAGCAGTCTTCCATGATAAATATTTCAACTCGGCAGTAGCTGCAGGCTCAAAAGGTTGTAGAGTGAGTTTCTCCAACACAAAATCGAGATCCCAAGCAGGAGTAGGAGCTCTACGTGGGGGGCTTATATTCTTTGCCCCTCTAAGAAATTGCTTGAGCAAAGGATGAGAAAACAATGGTGGGTCACAGTCATAGTGAGCAGAAATTGCTGCAGCATGAACCTTAATAGAAGAGAAGGACAAACCTTTGTCCAGTAACTCAGTAAGATATTGAAGAGCCACACTTAAATTAGGCTCAGAAACATCAAATTCCTTTGCTGCACTCCAAAATAAAAATCTCTTCCATTTATCTGCGTACACTTTCCTTGTACTAGGCCTTCTGGCTTCCAAAATAACATTCAAAACTTGCTGTGGAAGTTGAGACCCTCCAGGGTTCAAAACAGAATATGCCAGGCTGTTAGGTGAAGAGAGTGAAGTTTGACATTGAGTAAATGACTGTTCTCCTGAGACAGCAGGTGTGGAATCGAAGGCAAAGGCCATGGAGGCTCCCGTACCAGACTTCTCAGTAAAGGGTACCAGTGCTGTCGAGGCCAATCTGGAGCTATTAAGATCATCTTTGGCTTGTCCTGTCTGACCTTTAGGAGTACCTTTGGGAGGAGAGGCAGAGGTGGAAAGGCATACACATGAAGATTGCTCCAATTGAAAGAAAGAGCATCCACTTTCCAGGTTGTGGGATGAAACCTTTTTGTGCAAAACTTTGGCAGCTGGTAGTTTAGTGGAGAAGCGAACAGATCTATGTCTGGAGTTCCCCATGACACTGTCAATTTCTGAAATACATGAGGATCCAATTTCCACTGTGGGGATCCATAATTGCCTGCTCAACACATCTGCTAAGGAGTTCTGTGCTCCGGCAGAAACCTTGCCTGAAGATTTAGCTGTAAACTGAGAGCAGTCTCCCACAAAATCATTGCTTGCCTGCATAGAGGATAAGAATGTGTTCCCCTTGCTTGTTGATGTACCACATGACAGTTGTGTTGTCTGTTAGAATCAACACCTGCCCTGGAAGAAGTAAATCCTTGAAAGCTATTAATGCAAATTGGACTGCTAACATCTCCTTCAAGTTGATATGTAGATGTTGTAGTCTGGCAGGCCACGTGTCTTGTATCCACTTTCCATTTAGATGAGCTCCCCAAGCTTTGTCTGAGGCATCTGTCGTTAGAATCTGACTCGCCTCTGGCCGGGTCACAGAGAGTCCCTTGTTTAGGTGACATTCCTGAGCCCACCACAAAAATTCCTTTTGAATGCAAGGTATTATCTGAATGACAGTGTCCATATCCTGGCAGTGCTGTGTCCATACATTTTTGAGATACCATTGTAGCTTCCTCATATGCAGTTTGGCATTGGGAAGCACCAGAATACAAGATGCCATGAACCCCAAGGCTTGAAGGACTGTCCTTGCAGTCAGCCTGGACTGATGAGACAATTGATGGAAGTAAAGGGAAAGATTCTTTTGTTTGTCCGGGGTCAAAAGGCCATCTGGGATGCTGTATTCAGTCTTACACCCAGAAAGCACATGTCCTGAGAGGGTACTAGACTGGACTTTATTTCGTTCACAGAATACCCCAGGCATCTTAGCACTGCTATCACATATTGCAAATGATGAAGAAGTTCGTCCCTTCCTTGAACCAGAATCAGGCAATCGTCCAAATAAGGATAAATCTGTATTCCTTTTAGCCTGAAGAAAGCTATCACTGGAGCCAGAACTTTCGTGAACACTCTGGGCGCAGTAGATAAGCCAAAGGGCAATGCAGAGAACTGATAATGAGAAGTCCCAGCCCGAAAACGCAGATACTTCCTGCAACTTAGTCTGACAGGAACATGAAGGTAAGCCTCCTTGAGATCCAGAGTTACCATCCAGTGATCTTTGCCCAGCAGAGGTAAAAGCTGTTGTAACGTCAACATTTTGAACTTGGGAATGTCCAGATAAGTGTTGAGGATAGATAAATCCAAAATTGGTCTCCACGTGTTCCCCTTCTTTGGTACTAGGAACAGGCGAGAATAAAATCCTAGGCCCACTTCTGGCAGAGGGACCGGCTGTATGGCCCCTATTTGAAGTAGCAGAGAAATTTGTTTGTGAGCCTCTATTCTTTGTTGAGGAGGAACGTCTGGCATGCCTTTGAAAGGAGGCAAGGTATGGAAATAAAACTTGTAACCTTGGTGTATGATATCCAATACCCATCTGTCTTGGGTAATTAAACTCCAATTTTCCTTGAAAAGTGCCAACCTTCCTCCCAAAGGTGCTGCCAGACGAGAAGGCTCTGGCAGCTGAAAAGGTAGGTCATTGGGCCTGTTTACGAAAGGACTGACCCCTGCCCTCACCAAGACTGTGCAGGTGAACTCCCTGTTCTAGGCCTGAAAGAGCCCTGAGCTCTGCCCCTACCACGCCTAGATCTACCCCTAGACTGGGAATCATAAGAAGGATACGTCCACCCCTTGGTAGGCCAATTCCTACTAAACTTGGAGGCTGAACCTGCAAAAAATCTTTAACAGTCTGCATAGACTTAGCCTTGTCTTCCATTTTCTTTAAGACTGCCTCCACAGGTGAACCAAACAACACATCAGACTGTAAAGGAGCATCTAAAATCCTTGTCTTAACATGGTCAGATAAATTCTGATCCCTCAGCCAGGCGTGCCTGCGAAGAACTGACCCAGTGGCAGCCACCCTAGACGAGGTCTGTACAGCATCAAAACCACATTGCAAAGAATGCTTACCCACCTGTTCAGAAACATGTACCAAATCCTGTAATTCCTTACACTCAATACCTTCCGCCAGAGCATCTACCTTAGACTTCAATTGAGAAAGAAGATAGTTTTGATATTTCAACATGTGAAACTGGCAATTCAAAGCCCTCATAGCTAAGGTGGAAGAAGTATAGACTTTCTTTCCCCATCTATCCAAAGCCCTGGCCTCTTTATCTGGAGGAACCGGATTTTTTACAACAGAAGCCTTGACACCCTTAGGGCCTTGACTAACAGTTTCTGGGTCCGCCCTAGGACTCTTAAAAAGATATTTATGAGCTTCAGGCACCCTGTAATACCTATCCGGTTTAACAGGAGCAGGAGGCAAAGAATCAGGATTAAGAGAAGCCTCTGCAAACACATCTTCCACAACATCCAGAACAGGAGGTATAGCCAAAGGCCTATGCTGGGGTAAAACAAAAATTGCCTAAGCCTTTTCCTGGAATCAGAGAAGTCCTGACCTTCCCACTTAAAATGTTCCCTCATGGAATGAAGAGTCTCTGAAAAAGAAAAATCCTCTGGAGGAGAAGCAGAAGGAGTAGAATCATCCACATCAGAATCAGAATAAGGAGAATACTCCTGCAAGTCTTCAGCCGAAGACTCTGAAACATCCGAAGCCTGCTCAAAACTCCCCAACTCTGGTTCCACCCTAGGCCTCTTATCAGGAGGGGGCAAAGAACCTCTAATTAAAGTAATTAAATCTTCTGCCATTTTAAGCATGTGCTTCTTGGGCACAGATCCTGATGAACTAGGAGTGACACCAACAGAAGCTAAACCTGGCCTGCCTCTGGGAGAAGCCTTGGAAACAGAAGGAGAGGGCCTAACCACCCTAGGAAGGGAGGGGAGTACAGCAACCTGAGAAGCCCCTTCAGCCTGCCCTGCCTCCTGAGAGGCCACATCCTGCAATAACAAAGTCTCCCCCTGGGACTCCAGAGAAACCTCCGGCGGAACCCCCGGTTCCACCGACACCTCCAAAGAACCGGCGTCCGGTAAGGACGACTCCTCTTGCCTGGGCTTAGCTGCTTCGTCTTTGCGCTTCTTCGAAGAAGCGGGCGTCGGAGCATCCGACGGCATATTATAATTGCACCGCTTCCCGAAGACTAACCTGGCACAATCTAACCTTCGCTTAATAATGCGCTTATTAAACCTAGCACAAAAGCGACACCCAACAACGTCGTGCTCAGGCCCCAAACAAGGAATACACAAAGTATGATAATCTCTATGCGGTATCTGTTTCCCACAAGAAATACAGTTATTCACTTTTTCTGACATCCGGTAAACCACTGAGGCAAGAAAAAACTAAAATATTCCCCAATGGGGTACTTAGCCAACTTTGACTCGGTCTGAAACTCCGAAAAATTTCAGAACGCCGAACGGCACTTGCAACGCTGCTTCTGCATCGGACCATGCGGCAAAAAAGACTGAGGATATGACGTCGGTCATGCGCATTTGTACCCTGACGTCCTGATGTCAGTCTTATGCGCCTTGACCGACGTCAGCCTTATACTTTGATATTCGGGCCGACCAAGGACAGCGGACTACCCAAGTGCAAGGACTGCAGCAATGTGAGATGAAGAACATCATGCTGTTGATATTTAAGCATATGAAACTGGCAGTTTAAAGCCCCGATTGCCAAGGGTTCAGATGTAAAAACCCTCTTACCCCATCTATCCAGCGCCCTGGAATCTCTATCAGTAGGGGTAGGTTTTTGGTTGTAGAGGCCCTTACACCAAATAGGATCAGCAGCAGGATTTTTGAAAAGAAATTTGTGGGAGTCAGGAACCCTGTAATATCTGTCTGGCTTACTAGGAAACGGAGGCAGGAAATCAGGAGCCATGCTTGATTCCGAGAACACATCATCAACAATGTCTAATACAGGAGGTATTGCTAAAGGCCTATGCTGAGGAAGAAGGAGGAAATCCCTAAGCCTCTTTTTTGATTCAGAGAAGTCCTGACTCTCCCAGTGAAAATGTTCCCTTAAAGTATGCAAAGTCTCTCCAAAAGAGTAATCCTCAGGAAGAGGTGCAGATGGGATGGATTCCTCTGCATCAGAATCCTCATAGGGTGGAATAGAAAATTCCTGATCAGAAGAGGAATCAGAAGAAATGGAAACCTGATCTGAAGATTCATAATCAGTGCCTTGCCTAGGCCTCTTAGCAGGGGGGTTGGGAACCCTTGATAAAGGTAATTAAATCCTCAGACATTTTGATCATCTGTTTTTTAGGCATAGGGGCCTGAACACGTGGCTCATGAATCATTGTTTTAGACATAGAGGAGTTGTTTTTGTTGCTGGCGTCGGTTTAATATAAAAATGTTGAGGCCTGAAAACACCCTCAGAAGCCAGTGCTTGCTCAGCAGCTCCGGACCCATCCAAGGGAGAGACATCCGCAGGTTTAATACTCTGAGAATCTCATGGCATACCGGACTCCAAATGGGTCTCGGTAGAGACCTGGGACTCAAAAGTAGCGGGTATCAGAGGCTGCGAAAGCGCCTCACTGAGTAACGGCGAACCAGCAACTGGCTTAGGAGAAGCTTCATCATCGGTTTTGGGCCTAGACGGTCTGTCTCTGTCTTTTTCTTTGCATTTTTTATGAACTCCGGTAGTCGGATTGCTAACCGATGACATTTCAGGATAATTAAATCTTGATCCAAAATATTTAGAAGCAAAAATATACCGATGCTTAATAGTGCGTTGGTTAAATCTAGCACAAAACCGACAGCAAGGCACATTGTGATCAGGGCCTAGGCAAGGAATACAGTACAAATGAAAATCCTTATGAGGTATTTGCTTCCCACAAGTAATGCAATTATTAACTTTTACTGACATCGGTAAGGAGCAAGAAAAAGTTTTTCCAACGGGGTACTTAGCTTTAGTTTGAAGACTTTGGTTCTGAAACTCAAATATGAAAATTTCAGGAGTTGGCCGACCAGCACTTGCGAACTGCTTCTGCTTCGGGCACTGAGCGGCAAGAAAGACTGAATAAAATGGCGTCGGCTGCATGTTTTTAACCCTGATGACATGATGTTGTGGAAGAGGAGACAGCAACCGATGAAGGACCCAAGACTTTGTTATTCAGGCCGACTGAGGGCAACCTGCCAGCAGATTACCCAAATGTAATGACTGCAACAGTGAAACACGAAGAACATCGGTCTCGCTTTGAGTCCACGTGCCTTGGATAGTCCTGTCTGAGCAGTAACCCCACCCCCACCCTAAGCGGGAGGCATCCGTGGTCTCTGTGGCTTGGGGCAGAGGCGCAACAAAAGGGCGTCCTTCTCGCAATTCCTGGGCTTGAAGCCACCATGTGAGGGACTTCTTGCACACTCTGCTCATACGGATTGGAAAGTCTAGAGACTGATGAAGTAGAGACCACAGAACCTGTAACCTCCCTGTAGAACTCTCATATGCAGACGAGAACAAGGAATGAGGTTTATAGCTGCTGCCATGGATCCCATGGCTCTCAGGACTAACTCCACTGGTGGTGCAGAGGACTGAAAGAGTGCCAATACATGCAGAGCCAGGCTGTGAAGTCTGTCTGGAGTCAAAAATATCCTGGCCTGAAGAGAGTCTATTTTTACTCCTATGAAATCTAGGATTTGAACAGGTTGGAGGGAAGACTTGTTGAAATTTATCGTGATCCCCAGTCGGGTAGATAACTGAAGGAAGAAATCCCTGGCTAGTACCAGTTGAAGCCTGGTGGAGGCAGGTACGGAAAGACCTGAATGACCTGAAGCCTCAGGTGGGCCGCTACAACTGCCATTAACTTGGTAAACACCCTGGGGGCTGTGCTGAGACCGAAGGGTAGGACGCTGAACTGGTAATGACTGGCTCCTAACCAAAAGCGGAGGAACCTCCTGGATCGCCTGTCCATCCGAATATGGTAGTACACATCCTTGAGGTCTATCGAGCACATCCAGTCTTCCTCCTGCAAAAAGGGCAGGATGGATTGTAGAGTGACCATCCGGAACTTTTCCTTGGCAAAGGACAGGTTCATCGCGGACAGATAGAGAATCGGCCTCAAGTCCCCAGTCTTTTTGGCACCAAGAAGAACCTGGAATAGATGCCTGATCCAGACTGGTCTGGGGGCACTGGCTGAATTGCTCTTTTTTTCTAGCAGCTTTCTAATCTCCAAAGCTGCAGGCTCCCTTTGAGCGGCTGGGACGTCCGGGAGGAGTCTTGTACAAAGTGGGCTGTTTATGAAGGGAATTGAATAACCTTTAGATATTACTTGAAGCACCTAGTTATATGAAGTGATGGACTCCCATTGGGCTAGGTGCCTTGAGAAACGCCCCCCAACTGCCTCCAGAGAGGAGCAGTTGGGCAACTCCTCAGGGCTACGGCATGGGTCGATTGGATAAAGGTTCCAGTGACCCAAAGTTTTTCAGTCCACCTCTGCCTCTGGGCAGGCGTCCACCTTGTCCCCCTCTGCCTCTGGGGGAGGAGGAGTCCTGAGTGTTCCGGGACTGCTGAGATTTCCAGAACCACAGCTTCTTTTGCCCCAGCTGGTTACTGGAGAAGAACCTTTGAGGGTTAAAGAAAGGGATTGGGACAGCTGACATCGCTTTCCCGTCCTTATCACTCAGGATAAACATATCTCGGACGGTCTTCCCGAACACGGTCGAACCGTCAAAAGGGGCGTTAGCGAAGGACGCCTTGAAAGGTTCCAAAAAATCGCAAAGCCGGAGCCAGGCATGACACTTCATGGCAATACTGGATCAGGCTGCCCTAGCGGATCCCTCGGTAGCATGAGAGTGTAAAAGCATGGACGTATTTGACATAGATTTGAAAGTGGTCATAAGCGCCGAGAAAGTCAGTTTATCCTTTGCCGAAATGGACTCCAGGGGAGAGTCGGCGTACTCTCTGATAAGGCTGCGCTGCAGTCTGATTACGTGGGCCATGTAATTCAGTGCCCTTATAGCAAAGGGAGCTGAAGCAAAAGTCAGCTTTCAAGACGATCCATCGCCCTAACTTCTTGTCCAGGGGATGGACCGAGGAACTTTCCTGGGCGAGTTCCTTTTTGGTGGCCGCCGCCACCACCATGGCATCAACTGGGGAACCCTTACTCCAAGTGGCTTTGTCTGCAGGAGGACTCGATACCTTATCGGGCCGTCTGGGTATTGGCTCCACAGTGTCCGGTTCCTTCCAGGCTCCGGTAGTGATAAGGTCCACCAAAGAGTCGGCCGGGGGGGGACACACAAGAGGTAGATGGGCCTGTATAGAACTCCTTCAGAAATACTGACTCATCCAAGGTAGGTTTTTGGGCGGACCAGCTCCCCATCTGGCGAAGAATTTCCATAATGTCTACGAAGGAGACGCCTTCGGGGGAAGTGATCTGAGGGAACCTACCCCTTCCTCCAAGTCAGTATCTTCCGTGAGGGACTCAGGGGAGTCCATGTGCCTCCTCTTGCACAGGCATTAGTGAGGGACCTCCACAAGGGGACTCTCCGGGGAAAGCTCGCAAACAGTCTCATATTCCTCAAGGGGAACTGTCTGGGGCATACTGGATACAGGCTGTCCCTGGGAGGACTGGATGATGAAAGACAAACTCAGTTGCGAGGGAGCAGGGGTGGACTCCGAGGAAAGAGTGAGGAGTCTCGATCCTCCAGAGAGAACCCTCTCCACAACGTCAAAAGCCCACGGGGAACCGTCTTCCCTAAAAGCTGGTAGTGTGGGGTAGCCTTAACCCTAGGATCCGACGATGGGATCTGAGCCGAGGCTGGCACAGCTGCGCCTAAGGAGACAGTATACCCAGACCACAGCTGGGCCCAAGGAGTCAGTATGCCCAGACCACAACGGGGCTGAAGACACACTCATCCCCTCGGGTCCGATGCCCAGATCTCGGCTCAGAGAGCTCAGATCCGACAAGGGATCAGACAGGCTGGAGGGCATAGCTGGCATTGAGGTAGAAGGTACCATCGGCGCAGACTCCCTAACTTTGGGGCTCCTCGTATCCATAGACTCCAAAACCCGAGGGTGGATCGGAGAAGGAGCTATTGGGGTGAATGTTGGGGCCAAACTCCCTGCTCCGGCTGGAGGGGGAGCCAGCAACACTCCCATCTGCAATTGAGTCTGCAGAAACCTCCTTGTCATCCGGTCCATATCGGCTTCAGAGTCTCCTAGTAGACCTCGAGGATGCCATTGATACCGTCCGGAAGGGCCGATGCAAGGACAACCTCGAAGCAGGCCAAACCTCCTCCTCCGGCGAGAAACGTGGAGAACGGAACTGAGGGGAAGACTGCCTTGTAGTTTTTTGTGGACACTAACACCTTGGCAGGAGGGGCCAATGGATCCGAGTCGGCCTACCTCTTGCGACCTTTCTTTCATTCCCTGTCTCTCTCCTTTTCCCTCTCTCTCACTTTTTCCTTATGTCTATCTTTCTTGACCTCTTTCTCTCTCTCCCTGTGAAGATTTGGGAGTGGAAGTCCCGGACAGGGGAGGAGGGTCGGAAGGTTCAACAGCCACAGCCGTGGCTGAAGTAGATGGAGGAGCAGAAGTAGTAGCCAATTCTGCGGGTAAGAGACCTGCAAGAATTAGCTTGGTCCTGCGATCCCACAGGGCCGGGGGGTTAAAGGCCACAAAAATTTTGCAGCCGGTTGATAAATGGGGGACCCCCAAACAGACTACGCACAGAGTGTGGCTATCAGCCAGGGAAAGCTTATGGCCACACTGTGCACTTAAAGTCTGTTTCTGACTTTCAGACATACCTGCTTAAACAGCTAAGACAGGAGCAGATACACACACGCTCGCTAAGGACGGGAAGGGGAGCCTACACAACCTGAATTAAGCAACTCTCTCTAAACTACAAAAAAGTCAAAAACTATGCACCCAAAAACACCCAATACCGTACAAGGGGAAGAATAAGTAGTTATTCACTCAAAAAGGGCACACACACACACACACACACACACACACACACACACACACACACACACACACACACACACACACACACACAAACAGAAAAAATGAGTTTAGACCTAACTAACCTCTTGAAATCTCTTGCTGGCGAAGCCGCGGCAAACGAGATCTGAGGATTGGAAGGAGGTTACAGGGTAGTATGGGCAAGGGGGAGGGGCTTGGAGCTGGGATCTTTAGCTTGGTAAGCTGCTGGCTCGGAACCGTATCGGATCCGGAACCCACAGGTTGATGATCAAATGAAGTTAACTACTTCAGATAAAACCTTTCCACAACCTTGAAAGCTGTCAGACCTGGAGAGATCCTGATCTGCCTCCTCAGAGCCAAAGTTCCTGACCAAGGCAGATCTAGATCTGCTCCTCAGGCTGGAACCATATCTGAACAGGAGAGGGCCGAGGCTCTGAGAGGAAGGGATAGATCTGACAAAATCTGACGGGAGCTCATCTCCTCAGACCCAACACGGACACTTCAGCTCAGAGACCCATTATGATCAGATGATATCACAACAGAACTAATCAAGGATATAGTTGGAGTGGAGGAAGAAGCTTTCCTCAGGTCAAACTCCAGACCTTTCGTGATCTCAGATCCTGGGACTTCAGAGGGGAGAGCTTCCTATACTCCAAAGGAGAGGATATGCTGTGCTTGGAGGGGGCTTGAGCCCCTGAAGCAGAAGTAGAAGGCAGAAGACCTCTAAAATTAGTTTATTGCACTGATCCGCTAAAGCCCTAGGGTTGAAGATAGAACAGATTTTGCATGCTGTATCTAAATGATCAGCCCCTAGACAATACATGCACTCCTTATGGGCATCCAAATTCAGAATTTTATGCCCACAAGAAATGCACTTTTTGATTCCTGTGGGTTTTTTAGACATAAGCGCGAATAACCCCACAGAATGCTTAAAAAGAAGTTTTATACTCGCCATCACTAAGAGTAGAAAATAAAAACAGATTTTTGTTGTTTTTTATACAGATAAAAAAGTGTTCGCTATCAACTATAGTGGAAAGGAATACCCCCCAAAAAGGGTAAACAGACTTACCAGAAACAGTAAACAAGTATTACCTGAAACAACATATTTAAACAATAGAAAAAGGAGGAAACGCCCTAACACCAACAAGAAAAACTTAGAGGGAGGGCAGATTAATATACAAGGGAGAAACAAAAAGTATAAATAAAAACTTTGTAACTCATGAAAAGTACAGTTATGTACACTTACCATAAATGTAGATGTTCGAGAGTATTCACTGTTGCAGTCATCACATTTGGGTTATCTGCCTGCAGGTAGCTCTCAGCCAGCCTGAATACCAGAGTCTTGGATTCCTGCATCGGATGCTGTCTCTTCTTCCATGACGTCAGGTCGTCAGGGGTATAAAACATGCAGAAGACGCCATTACATCAGTTTTTCTTGCCCCAGATGTCAGGTGCCCCCACAATGGGAAGCAATTATATGTTATGGTACACCTCCATCAAAAAACAAATACACCAGAAAGCTTAAATACACCAAACAAGAAGGAAAGGTAGAGCTAAGAGAAGTCAGAGGGCTGGAGGGAGGGTAACCAGGACTGCAACAGTGAATACACTCGAAAATCTACATTTATGTTAAGTGTACACAACTATACTATGTTCTTCGTGCTTCACGGTTGCAGTTATCACATTTGGGTTGATTCCCAAAGCTAAGGAAGGGGGGAGGAAGTTAGAGAGCATTAGGACCAGCTATTAAGCCCTGCAAGACTGCAGTGGCAAAACCAGCTCTGGATTTAGAAAAAATGGGCATGTGGTAATGCTTGGTAAACATATGTACAGAGCTCCAGGTAGCAGCTTCTAGGATGTTCCTGGTAGGGACTTCTCTGAAAAAGGCTGTAGAGGTAGATGCAGCCCTGGTGGAATGTGATCTTATCACCTGTGGGGTAGGTTTTCCATGGTGCTTATAGCAGAAATTAATGCAACGGGCTATCCATTTAGAAATGGTTTGCTTTTAAATGGCCTTCCCCTCTGCCCTGCAGCAAAGGCAACTATATGATGTTCAGATTTTCTGACAGGCTTAGTCCTGTCCAAATAAAATCTAAGTTGTCTGTGCACTTCCAGAGAGTGCAGTATTCGTTCTCCTTTGTTTTGTGGACTAGGGAAAAAGGTAGGCAAACGAAAGGACTGATTTAGGGCCACACTAGACACCACCTTGGGCATAAAGGAAGGGTTGGTCCTGAGAGAAACCCTCTCTGCATGGAAGATAACGAAGGGTTCCACCACCATAAGGGCCTGTAATTCAGACATTCTTCTAGCTGAAGTGATGGGTAGAAGGAAGGCTGTTTTCCAAGAAATGAATTTCAACTCTGCAGTTACAGTTGGCTCAAAGGGAGAGAGAGTGAACTTTTCCAATACAAAATTAAGGTCCCAGACTGGAGTAGGGGCTCTCCGGGGGGTTATGTTTTTGGCCCTCTAAGGAATTGCTTTAGCAGGGGGTGAGAAAAGAGAGGTGGCTCAGTATTAAAATGTGCTGAAATGGCAGAGGCATGAATTTTAATTGACTAGAAGGATAGGCCCTTGTGGAGCATTTCTGTTAAGTACTGAAGAATATGATGTAAATAGGGGACTGTTATGCCCATCCCCAGAGTCTGGCTCCAGGAACAGTATCTTTTCCACTTTTCAGCATAGAATTTTCTAGTACTAGGCCTCCTTGCCTCCAGAATGACATCTAGCACCTAATTACTGATGGATGCTATTGGAGAGCTCAAGGAATTAGCCAGGCTGCAAGATTCAGGGTTTGAAGCCGAGGGTGCAGAATCTGGCCCACCTGCTGGGACAGCAGGGAAGGGGTCTGAGGCAGGTGCTATGGTTCCAGTAGGGTCATACTGTGCAACAGGGGGTACCAGTGCTGGCATGGCCAGTATGATGCAATCAATATTGTCCTTGGCTTGTCCTGTTTGATCTTTAGAAGAACGTTCAAGAGGAGAGTCAGAGGGGGAAGTCATAAACCGAGAGGTTTTCCCAAGTAAAGGACAGGGCATCCACTTCCCAGGCTTGACTGTGGGAAGTCCTTGTGCAGAATTTGTCCAATTGGTAGTTCTGAGGGGAGGCAAAAAGGTCTACCTCTGGAGTCCCCCCATCTGTCCCTCAAGAGGTTGAATATTTTTGGTCCCAGTTTCAATTCGCATGGGTCCATGTGATTTCTGCTTAGGTAGTCTGCCAGTGAATTTAGCTTGCCTAGCAGGAATTGAGCTTGCAGGTGCACTTGGTAGCTCAAGGCTGTGTTCCACAGAGCCATGGCTTGTCTGCAGAGAGGGTACAAGTGGGTTCCCCCTGCTTGTTTATGTACCACATAATTGTGGTGTAGTCCGTCTTTACCAATAACTGTCCTGGAAGAATGCGGTCTTCGAAAGCTGACAGGGAATTCTGTACAGCTAACATTTCTTTTTGGTTGACATGCATCTGTCTCGGGTTCCATTTGCCCTGAATGCACTGCCCTGCCAAGTGAGCCCCCCCATGCATAGTCTGATGCGTCTGTTGTTTGGGTTTGGGCGACAGGGGGTAGAGTGAAAGGGAGCCCCTTGTGGTAGCAGGCCTCTGCCCAATAAAGGAACACTGTCTTTATACAAGGAATGATAGGAATTATTGATTCCAGGTCCTGAGAATGTTGACACCATAGGCTTTTTAGATACCATTGTAGTTTCCTCATATGCAGTCTTGCATATGGAATTAGTAGAATGCAAGAGGCCATGAATCCCAGGGCTTGCAGAATTTTTCTTGCAGATAGCTGTGTCTTTGTGGCCAATAGTTTGAAGTAGGTTGTCAAATAAACTTGTTTCTCTGGAGTGAGGAATGCCATCTGGGAAGTTGTGTTCAAGCTTGCTCCCAGGAATACAATCTGTTGGTAGGGTACTAGGTGAGATTTCTTTTCATTAATGGTGTACCCCAGACAGGTTAGATATTTCTTTACGAATGCCAGATGATTTAATAGCAAGTCCTGGCTTTCTGCCCGAATCAGACAATCGTCCAAGTATGGTTATATTTGAATTGTTCTTGGCCTGCAAAATGCAATGGCTGGAGCTAGACACTTTGTGAATAACCTGGGCGCAGTAGATAAGCAAAAAAGAAGTGCAGAGAACTGATAGTGCATGGAGCCTGCCCTGATGCGTAGGTATTTCCTGCAAGATTCCCTTATTGGAATGTGCAGGTAAGCTTCCTTTAAGTCTAAGGTTGCCAATCAGGCATCTTTGCTTAGCATAGGAAGCAGCTGTTGAAGTATTAGCATTTTGAATTTTGGGATTACCAAAAAAGTGTTTAGAATAGAGAGGCCCAGAATAGGACGCCAGGAGGTGTCTTTTCTGGGTACCAGGAAAAGTCTTGAATAAAAACCTTGTCCCCTTTCTTCTGCTGGGACAGGTTGAATAGCCCTGATACATAGAAGAGCTAGAACCTGCTGTTGGGCCTCTGCCCACTGATTTGGGGGTAGGTCTGGCCAACCGTTTTGGGGTTGGCAGGGTGTGGAAGTGGAATCTGTATCCTTGTGAAACTATATTCAAAACCCATTTGTCCTGGGTAATGAGTTCCTGTTTTTTTGCATGCTGGGCGAGCTTTCCTCCAAAGGGAGCAGACAGTTGAGCAGGGCTTGGAAGGGTTAAGGTTTAGTCATTGTGGCATTCTTCCATAGGGGGGTGCCTTACTACTCCCTGCTTTGGAAGTGGGAGCCCCCCCTCCCCACTGTTTAGGCCTGTGCGTAGCCTGAGACTGTAACCTAGGTGGTCTGCTGCTCCTGGGTTTGGACTGAGAAGGCCTGGAAGAGACGGGAAAGGACCAATTCTTTGAAGGCCAAAGCCTACTAAATCTGGGAGGCTGTACTTGCAGGAAATCTTTAACAGTTTGCACAGATATAGCTTTTTACTCCATCCTTTTGAGGGCTTCTTCTGCTTTGTTGCCAAACAGGCGGTCTTGGTTTAAGGGAGCATCCAGTAATTTAGCTTTAACATGATCTGGCAAGTTTTGCTCCTTAAGCCAAGCATGCCTTCCAAGTACAGACCCAGTGACAGCAGTCCTGCAAGATGCTTCTAAAGAGTCAAAACCACATTGCAAAGTATGTATACCAACTTGTTCTGCAGAATGCATTAAATCCTGTAATTCTTTGTGTTCAGCACAGTCAGGAATAAACATCATTTTCTATTTAAGTAATACCATAATATGCTGCTGGTACTTTAAAATATGAAAAGT
The DNA here is from genome assembly GCF_019279795.1 of Protopterus annectens. Taxonomy (NCBI): domain Eukaryota; kingdom Metazoa; phylum Chordata; order Ceratodontiformes; family Protopteridae; genus Protopterus; species Protopterus annectens. Next base: position 1,676,099,581 of record NC_056729.1, read on the forward strand.
ACAGTTGCGTACACTTACCATAAATGTAGATGTTCGAGTGTATTTACTGTTGCAGTCATCACATTTGGGTTATCTGCTTGCAGTAGCCCTCAGTCGGCCTGATTATCAAAGTTGTGGGTCCTGCATTGGTTGCGGTCTCATCTTCCGTGACATCAGGTAGTCAGGGGTATAAAGCATGCAGCCGATGCCATTGCATCAGTTTTTCCTTGCCCCAGATGTCAGGTGCCCCCTTAATGGGAAGCAATTAAATATATATGTATACACACACACATATACAGTACCCCCTCAGCTGACCAGCTTCCTTCTGAATTCCTTCAAAAAGCAGCCTCTGAAATAGCTTATCCCATATCAATTCTCATTAATAGGACCATAAATGAAGAAACCATCCCTGATTTATGGAAAATCTCTCACATCATACCATTACATAAAGGAGGAAACTCCTTTGAACATTCTAACTACAGGCCCATAGCCCTATTGTCCCCACTCGCAAAAATAATGGAAAAATGTGTCCACCATCAGTTAATGAATCACCTAATACAAAATAACATTCTGACAAACTGTCAACATGGCTTTAGGCCCTATCATAGCACAACTACTGCTCTGCTCTCCTTTACAGACTTTATTAACAAAAATCGCAACAATAATATCCTGTCTTCTGCTCTCTTCATTGACCTGTCCAAATCCTTCGACATGGTTAACCACTCTCTCCTATTAAAAATTCTCGAATCTCTTTCCTTAGGACCTGAGGCTATCCACTGGTTCAGTTCATATCTCACCAACAGGAAACAGGCTGTCCTCTGGGATAACAAACTCTTATCTCTTCTACCAATTTCACTTGGGGTCCCCCAAGGCTCTATTCTTGGACCACTTCTTTTCTCCCTCTTTATAAATGACTTGCAATTAGCCATTCCACAGGCTACTTGCATTCAATATGCTGATGACTCCACACTTATTTGCAATGCTAAATCCATTTCCGAACTTCAAACTAACACCCAAGCTGTATTTTCTAAAGTCGAAACTTGGTTCCTAAAACGTTGTCTACTCCTAAACGCAAAAAAGACCAAACTACTACTCTTTAAGCCTACTACCAGATCCCCTACATTTGACTTCACTATCGTGTCGAATAATGGAACCATTATATCACCTGACTCTACTACCAAATTGCTAGGTGTCACGATTGATAACTATCACTCCTTCGACTTTCATATCAATAATACCATTAAATCTGTAAACAGGAAACTTGGCTCTCTATATAGAATCAAAACTTTTTTAACCTTCCCAGCAAAAGTGAATCTTGCCCACTCGCATCTTATTTCCATACTTCTCTATGCCTCACCTATCTACACTAATCTCAAGAAAAACAATCTCTCTAAACTGTCTACCACTTACAATAACATAGCTAGATTTGTTACTGGAAAACAATTTAGAACCCACCATTGTCTGAATCTGCAACAGCTTAACTGGCTTGAACTGACAAACATGTTGCTTCTATCCCAACTTATGTTTGTCCAAAGAGCTTTTTACCAACCTCTTAATACACCTGCTCTTTCTAACCTCTTAAGCCCCTACTCAAACCTGAACTCACTCCGCTCTTCTAGCAAACTGCTAGTTACATTAACCAAATCTAATAACCTTGCTGGTGATTCCCTTTTCTCAAATGCCATTGGGAAACACTGGAATAAACTTCCTCCCGAACTTACTTCAATTGCATCTACTGCTCTGTTTAAACAAACACTAAGAGTCCACCTTAAAACCACTGGATATGTTCCTGCTCAAAGCCTGATTAAAATTTTCTTGGTTTTCTCCTCCTCATGGCTATTTGTCTCTCTCTTTCTGGCAATACATATCTCTTTAAATCTGTACCTTCTTTCGATTAATGCTCTCTCTTTTCCTTGGTTTCATGCTTTCTCTAATTGGTTCCAAAGATGAAATTATGTTGAACATGTTGTTTATACCTTTAGAATATAATTAATCATTCTTGTCTTGGAGTGAAAGACCTACCACTTTTTAATCTGTTATGTTAATCTGTTGTTATGTATTTTTTGTTATGTTGTATCCGTCCTGTCTACATGTGGAGCTTTTCTCCCCGGGCCTCTGCTGAAAATGGAAATATATCCAGTTAGACTAGCCCGGTTAACAAATGTAAAATAAATGTAAAATAAAATAAATAAAATAAAATTATACCTCCAACAAAAAAGCAAATACACCAAAAAACTTTTAAGTATAGTAGAGGAGAATAGAGGTATAGCCAAAAGAAGTCAGGGGGCGAGAGGGAGGGTAACCAGGACTGCAACAGTGAATACACTTGAACATCTACATTTATTGTAAGTGTAAACAACTGCACTATGTTCTTTTTGTTTCACTGTTGTAGTCATCAGATTTGGGTAGATTCACAAAGCTAAGGATGGGAATATGAATTTAGAAAGCATTAGGACCAGCTATAAGGCCCTGCAAGACGGCAGTGGCAAAGCCAGCTCTGAATTATGAGAAAATTGGCAAATGGTAATGCTTGGTGAAAGTATGTACAAAACTCCAGGTAGCAGCTTCTAGGATGTCTCTGGTAGGGACACCTCAGAGAAAGGCTGTAGACGTAGATGCAGCCCTAGTAGAATGGGGTCTAATTTCCTTTGGGATAGGTTTTCCATGGTGCATATAGCAGAAATGAATGCAATGGCCTATCCATTTAGAAATGGTTTGCTTTGAAATAGCCTTCCTCTCAACCCCTGCAGCAAATGCCACCAGCAGTTCAGATTTCCTTTGAGGTTTAGTCCTGTCCAAGTAAAATCTAAGTTGTCTGTGCACATCTAAGGAGTGCAGTATCCGTTCCCCTTTGTTCTGTGGATTAGAAAAGAAGGTTGGCAAATGAATGGACTGATTAAGAGCCACACTGGATACCACCTTGGGCATAAGAGAGACATTGGCCTGAGGGACACCCTGTCCGCATGAAAGATGATGAAAGGCTCCCCTGCTATAAGGGCCTGTAATTCAGATACCCTTCTTGCTGAAGTGATTGCTAAAAGGAAAGCTATTTTCCATGAAAGGAATTTTAACTCTGCACTTGCAGCTGGCTCCACCGGAGGAAGCGTGAGTTTTTCCAATACAAAATTATGGTCCCAGGCTGGAGTTAGGGCTCTCCTGGGTGGTCTTAAGTTTTTGGCCCCACTGAGGAACTGCTTGAGCAGTGGGTGAGAAAAGAGGGGTGGGTTCTGTGTTGTAATGAGCTGAAATGGCTGAGGCATGAATTTTGATGGAGGAAAAGGAAAGGCCCTTGTGAAGCATCTCAGTTAAGTAGTGAAGAATCTGAGGTAAACTGGGCGCTGCTGCGGCCATCACTTGAGCTTGGTTAGAGAATCTTTTCCATTTTTCAGCATAAGATTTTCAAGTACTAGGCCTCCTTGCCACCAAAATGACATCTAGCATTTGTTTACTGAGGGATGGTAAAGTACAGTTTTGTAACTACCGTAAATGTAGATGTTCGAGTGTTCACACTGCTGCAGTTATTACACTTGGGTTATCCTGCAGTCAAGTGGTCCCGCAGTCTGCCAGAGTTCCAAAGTCTTGGTCTGGCGTCGGTTGCTGTCGCTTCTTCCCTGATGTCAGTGCGCCAGGGGTATACAAGATGCATCCAATGCCATTTTCTTCAGTTTTACTTGCTCCAGATGTCAGGTGTCCCCAAGAAGGTAAGCAATACATATTGCTAATAAAAAATATACATATAAAAAATAAAAACAATACCTTCAGTTACAAGCAAATACACCACAAAGGTTGTATAGGATAGAAAGGTATCAAGTCCAGCTAGTTCAGAGGGGATGGAGGGAGGGTAACCTGGACTGCAGCAGTGTGAACACTCAAACATCTACATTTATGGTAGGTACAAAACTGTACTATGTTCATCGCGTTACACTGCTGCAGTCATTACACTTGGGTAGAATCCCAAAGTTAAGGTTGGGTGGCTGGTCTATAAAGAGTTAGGATTGGCTGAGGCCCTGCAGAACTGCTGTGGCAAATCCTACTCTGGATTAAGAGTAAAGAGGCAAGTGGTAATGCTTGGTAAAGGTGTGCAATGAACTCCAAGTTGCAGCCTCCAAAATTTCCTTGGTAGGTACTCCTCTCAGAAAGGCTGTTGAAGTGGCTGTTGCCCTGGTGGAATGTGGCCTAATGTTATTAGGGACTGATTTTCTATGCTGTGTGTAGCAGTAGCGAATACAGTGTCCTATCCATTTGGATATAGTCTGCTTTGAGATAGCCTTGCCCTGTGATCCTGCAGCATATGCTACAAACAGTTGCTCAGTCTTCCTGAAAGCTTTTGTTTTGTCCAAGTAAAAGCGTAGCTGCCTGTGTATGTCCAAAGAGTGCAGAAGTTTCTCCCCTTTATTCTGGGGGTTTGGATAAAAAGTTGGCTAATGGATGGTTTGGTTAAGGGCCACACCAGATACCGCCTTTGGCATAAAGGTAGGGTTTGTCCTTAAAGAAACCCTGTCCTGACGAAAAATTATAAAAAGTTCCACTGCCATTAATGCCTGTAGCTCTGAGAGCCTTCGTGCTGAAGTTACTGCCAGGAGCAGAGCTGTTTTCCATGACAAATATTTTTGACCGGCTGTATTGGCTGGCTCAAAAGGTGGCAGGGTCATTTTTTCCAAAACGAAATTGAGGTCCCAAGTTGGTGTTGGTGCTCTCTGGGGCGGTCTTATCTTTTTAGCCCCTCTGAGGTACTGCTTTAGCAAGGGATGGCAGAATAAAGGAGGATCCGTGTTGTTATGTGCTGAAATGGCAGAGGCGTGGATCTTAATTGATGAGAAGGATAGGCCTTTGTCCAGCATCTCAGTTAAGTATTGTAAAATCTGAGGAATGTTTGGGACAAGAGGGTCAAGGCTTTGAGCCTGGTTCCAAGTGCAGAATCTCTTCCATTTTTCTGAGTAAGCTTTCCTGGTGCTAGGCCTCCTGCCCTCCAAAATGACATCCATAACAGCTTTAGAGAGAGGTGTTGTCTGTTTGACTAATGAATCTGCCATGCAGTCAGGTTTAGGGTTTTGAGCTGACCGTGCAGGATCTGATTGTTTTGTTGAGTCAGAAGGTGTGGAATTTGAGGCAAAATCCATGGTGGGCCTTGAGCTAAGTTCTTTAAGATTGGGTGCCAGTGCTGGCATGGCCAGTCTGGAGCAATCAGGATCATCTGTGGTTTTTCTTGTCTGGCTTTTAGGAGTACCTTTGAAAGTAGAGGCAGTGGTGTGAAGGCATAAACTTTTAGGCTTTTCCACCTGAACAAGAGAGCATCCACTTTCCATGCTTGTGTGTGATAAGTCCTTGTGCAGAATTTTTGTAGTTGGCAATTCAGTGGGGAGGCAAAAAGATCTATGTCTGGGCATCCCCATTTTTGCATTACCACGCTGAAGATTTGTGGATTCAATTTCCATTCGTGAGGGTCCGTGATATTTCTGCTAGGATCGTCTGCCGGAGTATTTTTCTTTCCTGGCAGAAATTGTGCTTGCAGATGAACTTGATACGTTAGAGCTGTGTTCCACAAGGTCATGGCTTGCCTGCATAGGGGATAAGAAGGAGTGCCCCCTTGCTTGTTTATGTACCACATTACTGTGGTGTTGTCTGTCTTTAATAATAATTGTCCTGGATGCAGAAGGTCCTTGAAAGCTGTTAGGGCATTTTGAACAGCCAACATCTCTTTTTGATTGATGTGAAGATGCATCTGGTCTGTGGTCCACTTGCCCTGAATGCATTTTCCTGTCATGTGTGCTCCCCAGGCATAATCCAAAGCATCTGTTGTTAGAGTCTGCCTGGCTGTGGGTTTAGGTGACATGCCTGTGCCCACCATCGAAAGTCCTGTTGTAGGCAGGGAATCATTGGTATTACTGCTTCTAAACTGGGAGAGTGTTGAGTCCAAACACACTTTAGGTAGCATTGTAATTTCCTCATATGCAGTCTGGCATATGGTATTAGTAGTATGCAGGATACCATGAATCCCAGGGCCTGCAGAATTTTTCTTGCAGGGAGATGGGACTTAAATATTGAGTTAACTGAATTTTTTGTCTGGCGTGAGATAAGCCATCTGGGCCGCTGTATTTAAGCTGGCACCCAGGAATATAATCTGTTGTGAGGGCACTAGTTTTGACTTCTTTTCGTTTACTGTGTACCCTAGAGAAATTAGCAACCTTTTTACAAATGCCAGATGTTGTAGAAGAATGTCCTTTGTCTTTGCTTGAATGAGGCAGTCATCCAGGTATGGATATATTTGAATTCCTTTTTGTCTGCAAAATGCAATTACTGGTGCCAGGCACTTTGCAAAGACCCTGGGCGCAGTAGATAAGCCAAAGGGCAGTGCAGAGAATTGGTAGTGCATTGTACCAGCTTTGAATCTGAGATATCTTCTGCAATTTTGTCTGATAGGGACATGCAGTTATGCCTCTGAGGTCCACAGTAACAAGCCAAGCCTTCTTGCCCAGCATGGGAAGAAGCTGCTGTAATGTCAACATTTTGAATTTCGAATAGCCAGGTAAGTATTTAGAATTGAAAAGGTCTAGTATGGGCCTCCAGGCCTTGTCCTTTCTGGGGACCAGAAAGAGTCTTGAGTAAAATCCTTGTCCCTGTTGTGGTACTTTTTGAATAGCTCTCATGTCCATGAGGGCTGAAATTTGTTTTTGTGCCTCTGCCCATTGATTCTGTGTCAGGTCTGGCATTCCTTTTAGCCTTGGTAAAGTATGAAAGTGGAACCTGTAACCTTGAGAGACAATATTCAGAACCCATTTGTCTTGGGTGATTGTTTGCCAGTTTTGAAAAAAAGTGCTAGTTTTCCCCCTAAAGGGGGCTGTCAAAAGGGAAGTGCTTGGCGTACGAAGGGGGAAGTCATTGGGAATGTTTCCTGTAAGGTTGAGACTTGTTCTCACCTCCTTTTTGGGTTGAGGTGCCCCACTGTCGTTGTCTGTTAGAGCCTTGGGGTTGAGATCTGCCTCTTGGGCGTCTGTATCTGTCTCTCTGTGGCCTGTCTGACACTGGAAAGGACCAATTCTTTGTTGGCCAATTTCTGCTAAATCGAGGTGGCTGCACCTGTAAGAAATCCTTGACTGTTTGCATACATTTAGCTTTATCCTCCATTTTCTCTAACACCTCTTCTGCCTTAACACCAAACAAGGTATCATGCTGTAAAGGAGCATCCACTAATTTTGCCTTAACATGATCAGGTAAACTCTGTTCTTTTAACCAAGCATGTCTTTGAATCACAGAACCTGTAACTGCGGCTCTACAAGAGGCCTCTAAAGAATCAAAACCACATTGCAGAGTATGTTTTCCCACCTGTTCAACTGCATGCAATAAATCCTGCATTTCTTTACAGTCCGGAGCTTCTGAGCTTGCAAGCATTTTCTGTTTTAACTGAGGCATTAAATATTATTGGTACTTAAGCATGTGAAACTGGCAATTTAAAGCCCTTACTGCTAAAGCTGCAGAAATGTAAACTTTCTTCCCCCATCTATCCAAAGCTCTGGAATCTCTGTCAGAGGGTACTGGATTTTTTGCAATGGAAGCCTTAACCCCTTTTGGACCCTGGGAAATAGTTTCTAGATCAGCAGAAGGGTTTTTATAAAGAAACTTGTGAAAGTCTGGGACTCTATAATACCTATCTGGCTTGGCTGGTGCAGGGGGCAAAGAATCAGGAGATAAGCTGGATTCAGAGAACACATCATCCACAATATCTAGCACAGGCGGAATAGCCAGGGGCCTGTGCTGAGGCAATAAAAGGAAATCCCTGAGCCTTTTCTTGGATTCTGAATAATCCTGACTTTCCCAATGGAAATGCTCCCTCATGGTATGTAAAGTTTCCCCAAAAGAATAATCCTCAGGAGGAGAGGCTAAAGGGATAGATTCTTCAGCATCAGAGTCCTCATAGGGGGGTAGAGAGTATCCCTGGTCTGAAGAGGAATCAGAGGAAATGGAAACCTGATCAGAGGAATCATAGTCTGTATCCTGCCTAGGCTTTTTCTTAGGAGGGGGATGGGAACCCCTGATTAGAGTAATGAGGTCTTCGGACATTTTAAGCATCTGTTTCTTAGGCATGGAGGCTGTCCAGGAGAATGCTGTACTTGCTTCTTTGTCTTTAATGGTACTTTTGTCTTAGCTGTTGCTTTAATATTAAGTTGTGAAGGTCTGAAAACACCCTCAGAAGCCGATGCCTGCTCAGCGGCTCCGGACCCATCTGAGGAATTAGTTTCCGTAGGCCCAAAACCTTGAGTTTCCAGAGGCCTACTTGTCTCCACGTGGGAGTCGGAGGTGGCCTGTGGCTCTGAGGTAGCGGGTGTCAGGGGCTGCGAAAGCGCCTCACTGAAAACCCGCGAACCAGTGACTGGCCTAGAAGAGGTTTCGTCATCGGTTTTGGACCTCGGATGCCTGTCTTTATCCTTGTCTTTGTGTTTTTTGGGAATTGCGGTCGTCGGTTGATCTGATGGCATAGTATAATTGAACCTTCGGCCAAAGTAGTGCAAAGCAAAATCAAAACGTCTTTTTATAGTGCATTTGTTAAATCTAGCACAAAACTAACTAGTGACGTTGTGATCAGGGCCTAGGCATGGAATACAGTAAGAGTGGAAGTCCTTATGAGGTATTTGCTTCCCACAAGAAATACAATTATTAACTTTTTCTGACATCGGTCTGAGGCAAGAAAAAAGTTTCCCCAATGGGGTACTTAGCTTTATTGAAGACTTCAGATCTGAAATTCGACTTCGAAAATCTCTGGTGTCAGCCGACCGGCACTTGCAAACTGCTTCTGCTTCGGGCACCGCACAGCAAGAAAGACTGAAGAAAATGGCATTGGATGCATCTTATATACCCCTGGCGCACTGACGTCAGGGAAAAAGCGACAGCAACCGACGCCGGACCAAGACACTCTGGCCGACTGCTGGACCGCCTGAAGGCAGGATAACTCAAGTGTAATGACTGCAGCAGTGTAACACGATGAACATCGGAGAGATTATGTAATTAGCCAGGCTGCCAGGTTCAGGGTTTGAAGCTGAGGGTGCAGAATCTGTCTCTCCTGAGACAGCAGGGTAGGGTTCTGAGGTTGGTGCCATGGGGCCAACTGTGACACACTGTGCAAGAGGGGGTACCAGTGTTGGCGTGGCTAGTCTGGTGCAATCAGTATCATCCTTGGTTTGTCCTGTTTGATCTTTAATAGTACTTTGGAGAGGAGAGGCAGAGGAGGAAAGGCATAAACTGATAAATTGTTCCAGCTGAAGGACAGATCATCCACTTTCCAAGCTTGCTTGTGGGGAGTCCTTGTGCAGAATTTGTCCAATTGGTAGTTCTGGGGGGAGGCAAACAGGTCTATATCTGGGTTTCCCCCATTTGTTGATCAACATGTTGAAAATTTTTGGTTCCAGTTTCCACTCGTGTGGGTCCATGAGATTTCTGCTTAGTTCGTCTGCCAGTGTATTTAGTTTTCCTGGCAGGAATTGAGCCTGTAGATCCACTTGGTAGCTCAAGGCTGTGTTCCACAGAGCCATGGCTAGTCTGCAGAGGGGGGTAAGAATGGGTACCACCCTGCTTGTTTATGTACCACATAACAGCGGTGTTGTCAGTCTTTACCATTAATTATCCTGGAAGGATGTGGTCCTTGAAGGCTGTCAGAGCATTCTGTACAGCTAACATTTCTTTTTGATTGATATGCAGGTGCATTTGACTTGGGTTCCATTTGCCCTGAATGCACTTCCCTGCCAGGTGAGCCCCCCCCCCCCCCCCCCATGAATAGTCTGATGCGTTTGTTGTTAGGGTTTGGGTGGCAGGGGGTAGAGTGAATGGTAGTCCCTTGTTTTAGTGGCAGGCCTCTGCCCACCAAATGAATTCTAATCCTAGGCAAGGTATGATAGGAATCACTGCTTCTAGATCCTGAGAATGTTGAAACCATAGGCTTTTTAGATACCATTGTAGTTTCCTCATATGCAGTCTTGTATACAGAATTAGTAGAATGCACGAGGCCATGAACCCCAAGGCTTGCAGTATTTGCCTTGCAGACACAGCAGGGTTTTTGTGGCAACTAGTTTGAAGTAAGTTGTCAAATGAATTTGCTTCTCTGGCGTGAGGAAAGCCATCTGAGAAGTTGTGTTCAAGCTTGCTCCCAGGAATATAATTTGTTAACAGGGTAGCACATGTGATTTCTTTTTATTTTTGGTGTACCCCAGACAAGTTAACACCTTTTGTACAAATGCCAGATGATTCAGAAGTATGTCCTGGCTTTCTGCCCGAATTAGACAATCATCCGGGTATGGGTATATTTGAATATTTCTATGCCTGCAAAATGCAATGACTGGAGCTAGGCAATTTGTGAATACCCTGGGCGCAGTAGATAAGCCAAAGGGCAGTGCAGAGAAAAAGAAGTTATGTACTCACCATAACGTTCCATCCAAGTAGGTAACTTCATTTGTCTGCAACCTGTGGGTATCGGATCCGAGCCGGCAGCTTTCCAAGCTAAAAGATTTGAGCTCCAAGCTCCTCCCCTACCCATAATGCCCTGCCATCTCCCTCTAACCCTCAGATCGAGTTTGCCGGAAAAAAGGCAATAAGAAATTCTATAACCTAGAAAGGGTTACAATACGTTCCAGCGATGTCAAATGAATGAAGACATATCCTGATCCTTTGATAACGAACTAAGGGTCTGGGGGATGGAGGGAGGGTCGGCTGCAGACAAATGAAGTTACCTACTCAGATGGAACGTTATGGCGAGTACATAACTTCTTTATCTGAAGTGGTTAAATTCATTTGCTCAGCAACCTGTGGGACAGAGTCCCCAGCTACCAGTAACTTGGGAGCCCCTTATGGAAGGATATTCCGGAGCACTGCGGAACCAAACGATGCACGTCCTCTGGATATTAAATCCAATTTATAGTGTGTAATAAAGGTATGAGAGGAAGCCCAAGTAGCTGCTGAACAAATGTCATACAAAGAAACCCTTGACCAGAAAGCCACAGAAGTGGCCATAGATTGGGTAGAATGGGCTCGCACTCTCAGGGGCTCAGGATGAACAGAACTTTTGTATGCTAGGAGAATGCACTGGGAAATACATCTAGCTAAGGCTACTTTAGTGACTGGCTTCCCCAGACAGGATTTTGCAAAGGAAACAAAAAGTTGATCAGATTTTCAAAGGTCTGCTGTTCTGTTTAAGTAAAAACGTAACTGCCTGTGAACATCCAGACAATGAAGTCTGCATTCTCCTTTGTTTTGGAAATTTGGAAAGAAGACAGGTAGATTGATGGACTGGTTGATGTTGGCTTCTGAAGCCACTTTGGGCAGAAAAGAGGGATTAGTCCTGAGGGAGACCCTGCCTTTATGAAAGATGATGTATGGAGGTTTACTGCAAAGAGCGTGAAGCTCCGATATCCTTCTAGCAGAAGTAATGGCAATCAGGAAGGCCGTCTTCCAGGATACATATTTTAAGTCACAAACAACAGGAACGAGTTCCACCAGGATTTATTTAAAAGCACAAAATCTTTCTCTCTGACGTCTCGGCCAAAAGCCTTCAAGGAGAATAAAACACTTGCATGCAGCAGCAGCTTATATACATAGCAAATGATAGCCATATTGGCTTTATTTTTGTTCACTTAGAAATGTTCAACAATGGCTTGATGTAAATATGAAGTTTTCTTACCGTAAAGGCAAGAATATAAAAGATTTTCTTGTAAGATCTAAGATTAAGATGCCTGCATCACAAATATACATGGAACCTGCTAAAATTGGGACTTTTCCCTGTGGGAGATGTAAGGTTTGTAAACATATTGTATCCAATTTTAATTTTATTAATAATGTTAAATTTGACAGTTGGGGTACATTTAGTTGCAATTCTGAGGGTGTCATTTATGCTCTAAAGTGCCCATGTAACAAATTTTACATCGGGAAACAAAGAGGCCTTTTAAAATAAGGTTCTTGGAGCATTTAAGAGACATCAAAAATGGTAAAGAAGACAGCCCAGTTGCAGCACATTTTTGGAAGCACATGATAAATGTAATGAGGGCTTGAAAGGAACTATTTTAGAACAAGTTTGTGTTTCTATGTACAATGATATTGATGTCAAAACTAGATTAGTGCAGAAAGAAACTGTATATATTTTAAAATTTAAAACCATGTTTCCTTTTGGGCTGAATGAAGAGCTCAACTGGAGAACATTAGTTTGTTGAATTGTTGTACTAATTGATTAATTATGTAATTATCTCATTTGCTATGTATATAAGCTGCTGCTGCATGCAAGTGTTTTATTCTCCTTGAAGGCTTTTGGCCGAGACGTCAGAGAGAAAGATTTTGTGCTTTTAAATAAATCCTGGTGGAACTCGTTCCTGTTGTTTGTTACTTTCTACTTGGTTCCTGTTGTTCCAGCTTTATACATATTTTAAGTCGACTGAAGCCACGGGTTCAAAAGGAGGCCCAGTCAGAGCTTGAAGAACTAGGGTAAGATCCCATGGAGGCACTGCATCTTTAATAGGGGGTCTTAACAAAAAGGTTCCTTTCATGAATGTTATGCATATCTTGGAGGACGCTAGAGGCCCTGAACTGTTTCCAAAGTGGTAGTGGGAAATAGCTGCCAACTGAACTTTAATAGTAGAAGCACTAGCTCCTTGATCAAAGGTATGCGAAAGAAAGTCTAGAACTGCTGGGATAGGAGCCGTGAAGGGGTCTAAGTTCCTGTGCTCCACCCAGACAGAGAAACGTTTCCATTTACTCTTGTAGATTTTCCCGGTAGACGGTTTATGGGCGGCCACCAGGATGGCCTTAACCGAGGAAGATATACCGGGAGTCCTAGCCATTAAGGGAACTGGATCAACCAAGCTGAGAGCTTGAGGTAGTCCAGGTTGGGGGTCTTCAATCCTAAAGGATCAGATCCGGATTGGGATCTAAAATCCAGGGAGGATGTACTAGATGAGACTGCAGGTAAGGGAACCAGGTTTGATGAGGCCAGAATGGGGCTCTGAGGATAACTCCGCTCCCCAACCGATGAGCTTTCTGCAAGAATTTTGCCATCAATGGAAGAGGAGGATAAGCATACAGAAGACCCCCTGGTGGGGGAAGCAGAGCGAAGAACTCGCTGCACTTTGTGTTCGAAGGCGAGGCGAAGAGATCACAGCAAGGTTGACCCCATTGGAGGAAGATTTGTTTTGCTACTGCTGGGTTCAGAGACCACTTGTAAGGTGAGAGGATCGTTCGACTCAACCTGTCCGCCAAGATGTTTGACCGACCCGGGATGTGCGTTGCTATGAGAAAGCGGTTGGTGGATATCGCCCATTCCCATACTCATTGCCTCCCTGCAAAGTGGATAGGATCTGGTTCCCTCCTGTTTGTTTATGTACCAGACTACCGACATGTTGTCTGTTTGAAGTGCAATAGTTCCTGGAGGGAGAAGGGGATCGAGAGCCTGCAACGCTAGAAGCACCGCCCTCATCTCCAGGACACTGATATGCAGTGAGGTCTCTGTGAAAGTCCACGTGCCTTGGACGGATCTGCCCATGCAATGTCCCCCCACCCGAGGAGAGATGCGTCCGTGGTCACTGTGACTTGGGGAGGGGGTATAACAAAGGGGCGGCCTTCTCGAAGATCTCTGGATTGGAGCCACCAAAGAAGCGACTCCCTGCAAATCCTGCTGAGGGGAATAGGTGTAGACAGAGGGTGAAAAAGAATGGACCATTGCACTTGTAATGTCCATTGAAGGATTCTCATCTTCAGGCGAACGAAGGGCGACAGATTGATGGCCGCTGCCATGGATCCCAGGGCCCTCAGGACTAGTTCCGCTGGGGGAGCTGACGATTGTAAGAGGTCTAGAATTTGAAGGCTTAGACTGCGAAGTATGTCCGCTGTCAGAAAGACTTTGGAATGAGTAGTGTCTATCCTGGCCCCTATGAATTCCAAAATGGTGTAAGAAGTAGTCCCTGCCTGAGCAGAGTTGATGCCTGGTGGGGGCAGTTAGGAGCCAGTCGTCCAGGTACGGAAAGACCTGTATTCCCTGAAGCCTCAGGTGGGCCCCTACAACTGCCATGACCTTGGTGAACACCCTGGGGGGCTGTGGTGAGACCGAAGGGTAGGACCCTGAACTGATAATGGCTGGCTCCCAGCCGAAAGCGGAGGAACCTACTGGATCGTCTCTAAATCAGAATGTGGTAGTACGCATCCTTGAGGACTATCGAGCACATCCAGTCGTTCTCCTGCAAAAGTGGGAGAATGGATTGAATAGTGACCATCCTGAATTTTTCTTTGGCGACTGACAGGTTCAGTGACGAAAGGTCGAGAATGGGTCGTAAGTCCCCTGTCTTTTTTGGCACCAAAAAGAACCTGGAGTAAAAGCCTGATCCGGATTGTTCGGGGGGGACGCGCTGGATAGCTCTTTTTCTTAGCAGCCCTCAAATTTCTGATGCTGCTGCCTCCCTCTGATCGAGTGGAACATCGGGGAGGGTGAGATAGGAAAGGAATTGAATAGCCTCTGGATATGATTCGGAGCACCCAGCGATCTGTTGTAATGGACTCCCATTTCGCTAGGTATTCCGAGAAGCGCCCACCCGGCTGCCTCCAGAGAGGAGCAGTTGGGCAACCCCTCAGGGCTGCTGCGCGGGTCGATCCGAAAAAGGTTCTCTCGACCCAAAATTCTTCGGACCCCCTCTGCCCCTGGGCCGGCGTCCACCCTGTCCTCCTCTGCCTCTGAAGGACGAGGGATATGGAGCGAAATGGGATTGTTGAGCTATCCGGAACCACATCTTTTGTCCTCTTTAGTTCCTGGAGTAGGACCTCTGAGGAGCCGAGAAGCGGATCCCGATGGCAGACTTCTTTCTCGCTCTGGAGGAGCGTATCGCGGACATTTTGCAGAAGAGCGTAGAACCATCAAAAGGGGCGTTCGAGAAGGACGCCTTGAAGGGTTCTGCAAAATCGCAGAGACGGAGCCAGGCCTGTCTACATAAGACGACGTCCATTCCGCTAGCTCTAGCCGCTCCCTCCATAGTATGGGAGAGAAGCCACATAGATGTGTTTGTGATTGACTTGAAAGTGGCCGTTCGAGCCGAGAAGGTCCGCTTGTCCTCTGCCGACATGGACTCTGGGGGTGACCCAGAGTACTCTTTAATCAGGTCCCGCTGAAGCCGAATCACATGTGCCATATAATTCAGTGACCTTACAGAGAAGGTCGCTGAAGAGAACATCCGCTTTCCCAAATGGTCCATCATCCGAGACTCCTTGCCTGGAGGATGCACCGAGGAACTCTCCTGTGCCAATTCCTTTTTAGTGGCAGCCGCCATCACCATGGCATCCACTGGGGCACCCTTGCTCCAAACTGTCCTGTCCGGGGGAGGGCTGAGGATCCTGTCCAGTCTCTTGGGTATTGGCTCAACATTGTCCGGCTCCTTCCATGCCCTGGTAGTTATGAGGTCTTGGGGGTCAGCGGGAGGGGACACCCAAGAGGTAGATGGGCCTGCGTCAAACGCCCTCAGAAACACAGACTCATCCGAGGAAGGCTTTTGGGCAGACCACCCCCCTCTAATGCATAACATTTCCATAATGTCTCCAAAGGAGACGTCTTCGGGGGGGGGGGTGACCTTGGGGAACATTCCCCTTCCTCTAAGTCTGTGTCCTCCGTGAGGGACTTGGGTGAGTCCAAGTGCCTCCTCTTGCACTTCCGTTTGTGAGGGACCTCCTCGGGGGGGCTGTCCGAAGAGGCCTCAATGTCCTGTAGAGAAAGTTTGACAGAAATTCAAGATTTAAATGCTACACTCACAGTACTACGCTCAGAGCTCGTTCAGAGAAGCTTATGGAAGCCGCGGCAAACGAGATCTGAGGGTTAGAGGGAGATGGCAGAGCATTATGGGTAGGGGGAAGAGCTTGGAAAGCTGCCGGCTCGGATCCGATACCCACAGGTTGCTGAGCAAATGAAGTTAACTACTTCAGATCTGACAGTGCATGCAGCCTGCTTTGAAGCATAGGTATCTTCTGCAAGATTCCCTGATTGGGATGGGCAGGTAACCCTCTTTTAAATCCAGTGTTGCCAACCAGGCATCTTTGTCTAGCATAGGAAGTAATTGGTGAAGAGTCAGCATCTTGAATTTTGGAATCTCCGAAAAGGTGTTTAGAGTAGACCGGTCCAGGATAGGACGTCAAGAATCGTCTTTCCTGGATAACAGGAAAAGTCTCGAGTAGAAACCTTGTCCCTTTTCCTCTTCTGGTACCAATTGAATAGCCCACATGCTTAAGAGAGAAAGTACTTGTTTTTGGGCCTCTGCCCACTGATTTGGGGGTAGGTCCGGCCACCCACTTGGTGTTGGCAACGTGTGGAAGTGAAATCCATCACTGGGACACTATATTTAAAACCCATTTGTCCTGGGTAATGAGTTCCAATTCTTTGCATGAAGAGCAATCTTTGCCCCCAAAGAGGCAGTCAAATGAAAAGTGCTTGGAAATTTAAAAAGGAAGTCAATGAGACAGTTTACCATAGGGGGGAGTCTTCTTATTTCCAGACTTGGAAGTGGAGGCCCCTCACTACTTAGTTCCGAGAGTCCACTGGGACTGAAACCTGGGGTTTTTGCTGCGTCTGGGTTTGGCTTGAAAAGACATGGAAGGGGCTGGAAAGGACCAATTCTTAGAGGACCAGTGCCTACTAAATCTAGGAGGATGAACTTGTAAGAAATATTTAACAGTTTTCTTTAATGTAGCTTTATCTTCCATCTTTTTAAGAACTTCCTCAGCCTTGTTGCCAAACAGGCGGTCCTGATTTAAAGGAGCATCCAACAATTTACCTTTAACATGATCAGGCAAAGATTGCTCCTTAAGCAAAGCATGCCTTCTGAGCACAGACCCAGTAACAGCAGCCCTGCAAAAGGCCTCTAAAGAATCAAAACCACATTGCAAAGTATGTTTTCCAACTTGTTCGGCAGAATACATTAAATCCTGTAATTATTTTCCACACAGTCAGGAATCAACATAATTTTCTGTTTAAGCAGTCCAATAACATGTTTCTGATATTTTAACATATGAAACTGTCAGTTTAAAGCCCTAATGGCCAAGGTTGCAGAAGTGTAAACCTTCTTACCTCATCTACCCAGCGCCCTGGAGTCTCTATTAGAAGGGGTAGGATTTCTAGCAGTAGAAGCCTTAATGCCCTTGGGCCCCTGTGAAATAGTCTCTGGATCTGCAATAGGATTTTTGAAAATGAACTTGTGGGACTCAGGGACCCTGTAGTATCTTTCAGGTTTTCTGGGAGCAGGAGGCAGGGAATCAGGGGCCAAACTAGATTCCGAGAAAGCATCATGAACAATGTCTAGCACAGGAGGAATAGCTAAAGGCCTATGCTGAGGTAGGAGATGGAAATCCCTAAGCCTCTTTTTTGAATCAGAATAATCCTGGCTTTTCCAGTGGAAATGCTCCCTTAGAGAATGTAAGGTTCCCCAAAAGAAAAATCCTCAGGAGGGGAAGCAGAGAGAAAAGAGTCCTCTGCATCAGAATCCTCATAAGTAGATGAGGATAAATTCAGGTAATCAGAAGAGTCGGAAAAAACAGAATCCTGATTAGAAGATTCATAATAAACCTCAGTCCTAGGCCTCTTAGACAGGGGGGGGGGGGTTGGCTACCCCTGATTAGAGCTATTAGATCTTCAGCCATTCTTATCATTTGTTTTTTAGGCATAGAGGCCTGAGCATGTGGCCTGGGCGTCGATTTTTTAGACATGGATAGAGATTTTGGC
Source organism: Protopterus annectens (assembly GCF_019279795.1). NCBI lineage: Eukaryota > Metazoa > Chordata > Ceratodontiformes > Protopteridae > Protopterus > Protopterus annectens. The sequence goes on from NC_056729.1 coordinate 1,676,117,276, forward strand.
CTAAGTAATGTAGGAGGCGTCGATTTAATATGCAAGTCCGTAAGCCTGAATACACCCTCAGAAGCCAGTGCCTGCACAGCAGCTCCGGACCCATCCAAGGTAGAGACATCCGCGGGTTCCATAGTTGAAGCATCTCGTGGCATACTGGACTCCGAATGGGTCTCAGTAGAGGCCTGCGAATCAGAAGTAGCGGGTATCAGGGGCTGCGAAAGCACCTCACTGAGTACCGGCGAACTGGCGACTGGCTTAGGAGAAGCGTCATCGGCAGTTTTGGACCTTGCTGGCCTGTCTCTGTCTTTATCTTTGCATTTTTTCGGAATCCCGGTAGTCGGATGGCTAACTGACGACATTTCTGGATATTTAAACAGAGAACAGAAATATTTAGAGGCAAAAATATACCGACGAAGGATAGTGTGCCGATTAAATAAAGCACAAAACCGACAGCAAGGTACATCGTGGTCAGGGCCTAGGCAAGGAATACAGTACGAATGAAAATCTTTATGAGGTATTTGCTTTCCACAAGTAATGCAATTATTAACTTCTACTGACATCGGAAAGGAGCAAGAAAAAGTTTCCCCAATGAGGTACTTAGCGTTAGTTGAAGACTTCGGTTCTGAAACTTGAAAACGAAAATTTCTGGAGTCAGCCGACCGGCACTTGCTAACAGCTTTTGCTTCGGGCACCGCACGGCAAGTAAGACTGATGTAATGGCGTTGGCTGCATGTTTTATACCCCTGACGTCATGGAAGAAGGGAGAGCAACTGACGCATGACCCAAGACTTTGTTAATCAGGCTGACTGAGGGCAACCTGCAAGCAGATTACCCAAATGTAATGACTGCAACAGTGAAAACACAAAGAACATCCAGGACTGTATAGTGAATACACTCTAACATCTACATTTATGGTACATGTACGCAACTCTATGTTCTTCATGTTTCACTGTTGCAGTCATCACCCGTGGGAGGATTCCCAAAGCTGAGGAAAGGGGTGGTAGGATTAGTAAGAGACCTAGGAATGGGTCAGCAAGCCCTGCAGAACTGCAGAGGCAAACCCTGCCTTAGCCTAAGAAAATAGAGGTAGGTGGCAATGCTTGGTAAAGGTATGGACAGAAGTCCAGGTGGCAGTTTCCAGGATGTCCCTGGTGGGAACTCCTCTGAGGAATGCTGTGGAAGTGGAGGCTGCCCTAGTGGAATGGGTTCGAATAGACTTGGGGGGGTTCCCCATTCAATGTGTAGCAAAAATGGATACAGTGTGATATCTATTTGTAAATGGTTTGTTTGGAAATGGGCTTCCCCTCTGACCCTAGGGCAAAGCTGAAAAGTAGTTGGTCTGTTTTCCTGAATGGTTTACTAAGGTCCAGACAGTATCTAAGCTGTCTGTGAACATCTAGTGAGTGCAGAATTCTTTCCCCTTGTTTTGAGGGCTAGGAAAGAAGGTAGGTAGATGCATGGCCTGGTTGAGAGTTGCATTAGATAACACCTTGGGTATAAAGGAGGAATTAGTCCATAGGGAGACCCTGTCTGCATGGATGATGAAGGGCTCAAAGGTCATCAGTGCCTGAAGTTCTGAAACCCTTCTGGATGAGGTGATAGCTAGGAGAAAAACAGTCTTCCAGGAGAGGTATCTTAGTTCTGCTGAAGCAGCAGGTTCAAAGGGTGACAAAGTTAGTTTTTCCAAGACATAATTCAGGTCCCAGGCTGGAGTGCATGGCCTTCTGGGAGGGCTGATATTAGAAGCCCCTCTGAGAAATTGCTTAATCAAAGGATGGGAGAACAGGGGCTGTTCTGTATCAAAATGAGCTGAAAAGGCTGAGGCGTGGATTTTAATGGAGGAGGAGAAGGAGAGGCCAGTACTAAGTAGCTCTGCTAGGTAGTCCAGAATAAGAGGAATGGGAAGGTTGTGAGGTATTGCCCTCTCTGGACTGGCTCTAGGAGCAGAATCTTTTCCATTTTTCTGGGTAAGATTTTCTGGTGTTGGGCCTTCTGGCCTCTGTGATAATGTCCAGGACCTGTGTGCTTAACCGGGGCCCATTGTTAGCCTTTAGAGTATTAACCATGCTGATAGTTTGACAGTCTGCAAGTCTGGGTGCAGCATCCCCCCCCCCCACGAGTTAAGAGGTCTGAGATCAGGGGAAGCTGTCTGGGAGGCTGCAAGTTTAGGCTTCGCAGTAAGGCGTACCAATGTTGTCTGGGCCAATCTGGAGCAATGAGGATGGCCTTTGGTCTCTCCTCCCTTATTTTGATCAGTACATTGGGAATAAGAGGCAGAGGAGGGAATGCGTACACAAAGAGGGTGTTCCAGGGGAAGGTCAAGGCATCCACCTTCCAGCTAGGTGGTGATACTCCCTGGTACAGGAATTTTTCAGCTGATGGTTGAGATGCGAAGCAGAGAGATCCACTTCCGGAGTCCCCCACGCCTGAGTGATTTGTAAAAAGATTTTTCTCTGGAGCTGCCATTCGTGGGGGTCCAGTAAGTTTCTGCTTAACTGGTCTGTCAGGGTGTTTCTGATCCCTGGTAGGTACTGGGGTATCAGGTGTAGTCCCATGGAAGAGGCTGTCAGCCAGAGGTTCATGGCCAGCCTGCACAGAGGGTAGCATTAGGTCCCTCCCTGTTTCTTGATGTACCACATTACTGTGGTGTTGTCTGTTTTGATAAGGAGAACCCCTGGCTTGAGATGGGATTTGAAGGATGTCAGAGCCTTCTGTACTGCCATCATTTCCTTCTGGTTGATGTGTAAGGGAAGGTGCTGGGCATCCCAAAGACCTTGGGTGCACCTACCTTCTAGGTGAGTGCCCCAAGCTATGTCTGAGGCGTCAGTGGTCATGATCTGCCCGATTGGGCAGAGGGTGAAGGGAAGACCCTTGTTCTGGGTACAGGCCTCTGCCCACCAGAGAAACTCTGCCCTTATACAGGGGATCAGAGGTAGAGAGATCTCTACAGAGGTTGAGAGTGCTAACACCAAAGGCTCTTTAGGTACCACTGACATTTTCTCATGTGAAGCCTGGCCAGAGGAATTAGAAGATGCCAGGTACCCAAGGCTTGCAGGAACTTCCTCGCAGAGAGGTGACTTCTGGAAGCCAGCTGGGTAGAAGAGAGAGGCAGAAAGCTCTGCTTTTCTGGGGATAGGAAGGCCATTTGGGATGCTGTGTCCAGCAGTGCTCCCAAGAAAATGATCTTCCTGGAGGGTGTTTGCCTTGATTTTTTTGTTGATTGTGCACCCTAAGGAGGTTAGGAGAGTTTTGACAAAGAGGAAGTCCATGAGGAACTTTTCTTTGCAGTCTGCCTGAATGAGGCAGTCGTCCAGATAAGGGTAAATTTGTATATTTTTTTGTCTGCAAAAGGCTATGGCCGGGGCTAAGCAATTGGTGAATATCCTGGGAGCAGGAGATAAGCCAAAGGGTAGCGCAGAGAACTGAAAGTGTTGTGAGCCTGCTCTGAAGTGAAGGAATTTCTTGCAGGATTCCCTTATGGGGATGTGGAGGTAGGCATCTTTTAGATCTAGGGTAACTAACCAGGCATTTTTTGTCAGCATAGGCAGCAGCTGCTGCAAAGTTAGCATTTTGAATTTCGGAACCACCAGGAAAGTGTTCAGAATGGATATCTCCAAGATGGGGTGCCTAGTACCTTCTTTTCTGGGAACAATGAATAGTCTAGAATAAAAGCCTTTGCCTGTTTGATCTAAGGGGACATGTTCTACTGCCCTTAAGATATTAAGAGTTTGGACTTGTTTCAATGCCTCCACCCACTGATTTGGAGGCAAGTCTGGGTACCCTCTTGGAATTGGGAGTTTACTGAAGGAGAATTTCTATCCCTGAAAAATGATCTTTAAGACCCATTGGTCCTTTGTTACAGAAAGACAATTTTCTTTGCAGAGGGAGAGCCTTCCCTCCTAGTTTTTGGTGAGTGAAAAGTGGGCAGAGGGAGTCACTGAGAGTTTTTGCCATACAGGGATGGCTTAGAACTCCCTGCCTTTGGAGTGGAAGTGGTCCACTGTCTGGTTCTCTGCTGTCTCTGGGATAGGAGTCTGGGTGGTCTAACCCTGCAGGGCTTTACCTTGCACCCCTGTCTGCTAAGTGTAGGAAAGGACCAGTGCTTTGAGGGAAAATTCCTGCTGAACCTAGGAGGTTGTACCTGAAGGAAATCTTTAACTGTTTGCATAGATTTTGCTGCGTCTTCCATCTTTTTAAGCACCTCTTCTGCTATTACTCCAAACAAGCGGTCCTTATCCAAGGGTGCATCAAGTAATTTCGATTTAACATGATCAGGGAAAGGTTGTTCCTTCAATCATGCATGTCTCCTAATGACAGATCCTGACACTGCTGCCCTGCTTGAGGCTTCTAGGGTGTCATATCCACAGTGCAAACAGTGTTTAGCCACTTGACAAGAAGTGTGCAGTAAATCTGCTAACTCTTTCAAATTGGCACATTCAGGAAAGGTTGAAATCTTTTGTTTTAGTAGTTCCAAAGTGTGTTGTTGATATTTTAACATGTAGCACTGACAGTTGAGTGCTCTGATAGCAAAGGTTGCAAAGGTGTATACTTTTTTATCCCATCTGTCCAGAGCTCTGGAGTCCTCGTCAGAAGGAATAGGATTCTTTGCAGAACTAGCCTTAGCTCCTTTTGGTCCCTGTGTAATGACCTCCGGGTCTGCAGCAGGATTTATGTATAAGTATTTGTGAGAATCCGGTACTCTGCAATACCAGTCAGGTTTTGTGGGAGCAACAGGGAGGGTGTCAGGAGTTGAGCTGGATTCATGGAAGACATCATCAACCACTTCTAAGATTGGAGGGATGGCCAAGGTACTGTGCTGGAGCAGGTCTAGTAACTCTTAGCCATTTCTTAGACTGAGGGAAGTCCTGGGATTCGCAGTGGAAATGTTCCCTGAGGGTGTGAAAGGTTTCCCCAAAGGGAGGATCGTCTAGAGGGGAGGAAGAAGGAATGGATTCCTCTGCATCTGAATCCTCATAAGCAGTCAGTTCCTCTTCAAAATCTGAATAATCAGACTCCTCAGAATCCTGTTCTGTCAGTATTTCAGGAGAAAAGTCTTTTCCTTTTAGAAGTTGTGGCCTGACTATCCTGATAAGGGTGATGAGCTCCTCCGCCATTTTAAGCATTTGAGCTTGGGATGGTGGAGCAGGAGTAAAATGGTGGCTAGAGGTAGTTTTTCTAGGAGTGACCTTGCCTCTAGGCCTAAGAGTATCCAACGGTCAGAGAGAAATGGTATTCCAAGAAGACTTTGTTTTTTGTCTAGATTTGGTAGTGTGAAAAACCTCCTCAGAAGCCAGAGACTGTGTCGCGGCTCTGGACCCCACAGACAACCAAAGGTTCGGAAGATGAAGAAGATTTCTGTGGCATACAGGACTCCGAAAGGGTCTCAGTACAGGCCTGTGAAGGTATCGAATTGGGCATCAGGGGCTGCGAAGGTGCCTCACTGAATTCCAGAGAGCTGACTACCTGCTTAGCAGTAGAGTCGTCGGAAGGCTTAGCCATGTGTGGTCTGTCTCTATCTTTATCCTTACATTTTTTCGGAATGTCGACCGATTGTTGGCTGATGGATGCCATTTCAGAATGCCATTTCAGAAAGCGAAGATGGAAGATGAAAATACCTGGCTACAATAAGAGCTCTACGATGAATGGTTCTGGCATTAAAGAGGGCACAGAACCGGCAAAGTACAGTTTTGTACCTACCATAAATGTAGATGTTTGAGTGCTAATACAGCTGCAGTCATAACAGATGGGTTCTCCTGCCGTCAGGCGGGTCCTCGGTCGGCCGAATTCCAAAGTCTAGGTCCGGCGTCGGTTGTTGTCGCTTCTTCCCTGACGTCAGTGCGACATGGGTATAAAGAAACCAGCCAACGCCATTTTCTTCAGTTTTTCTTGCCCCAGATGTCAGGTGCCCCCAGAAGGAAGGCAATACATAAATTTGTGTAATAAAGCAATGCAATATAATCAAAATACAGTAGCTGCAAGCAAATACACCATAAATGAATACCCCAATCAGGTTGTATGAGGAGGTGTTAGCCAATAGGCCTGTCCCAAGAGGGGAAGGAGGGAGGGAAACCTGGACTGCAGCTGTATTAGCACTCGAACATCTACATTTATGGTAGGTACAAAACTGTACTATGTTCATCATGCATACAGCTGCAGTCATAATAGATGGGTAGAATTCCAAAGCTAAGAAAGGGGTGGTAGGCACTAGGTGGAACTAGGAGGAGCCAGGATGCCCTGCAAGACTGCAGTGGCAAAGCCTGCTCTAGTTTTGGAGTATAATGGTAGGTGGTAGTGCTTGGAGAAGGTATGCACAGAACTCCAAGTGGCTGCTTCCAAAATATCTTTGGTAGGAACTCCTCTGAGGAAAGCTGCAGAGGTAGCTGTGGCCCTTGTTGAGTGAGATCTGATGCCTGTAGGTACAGTTTTGCCATGAAAAGAATAGCAAAAGCGTATGCAGTGGGCTATCCATTTTGAGATTGTCTGTTTGGAAATTGGCTTTCCTTGAGCTCCTACAGCATAGGACACAAAGAGCTGTTCTGATTTTCTGAAAGGCTTTGTTCTGTCCAAATAATAACGCAGCTGTCTGTGGATGTCCAAGGAATGTAGTAATCTCTCCCCTTTGTTTTGAGGATTAGGATAAAAGGTAGGTAAGTGTATGGCCTGATTCAAAGCTACCCTGGATACCACTTTAGGCATAAAGGACGGGTTGGTTTGTAAGGAAACTCTGTCCTGATGGAAGATGATAAAAGGCTGCACAGCCATGAGAGCTTGTAGTTCTGAAACTCTACGAGCTCAGATAATAGCCAGAAGGAAAGCTGTTTTCCAGGATAAATATTGCAAATCTGATGAGGCAGCTGGCTCAAAGGGAGGCAAGGTCAGTTTTTCCAGAATGAAACTGAGATCCCAAGCAGGTATTGGTTGCTTCCTTGGGGGTCTTAGATTCTTAGCCCCTCTGAGGAACTCTTAAGAGAGGGTGAGAGAATAAAGGTGGATCAGTGTTGTATTCTGCAGAAATGGCTGAGGCATGGATTTTGATGGAGGAGAATGAAAGTCCACTGCTTAGCAGCTCGGCTAGATACTGTAGTATTTGAGGTAAATTCAGTTTTCTAGGATCCTGGCCCTTTTTCTCATTCCAGACACAAAACTGTTTCCATTTTGCGGAGTAAGCTTTTCTAGTTGACGGCCTTCTAGCCTCCAAAATGACATCCTGCACCTCCTTGGAGAGTAGGGTCTGTTGTGATGCTAAGGAATCTTCCATGCGGCTAGATTGAGTGTTTTTAGCTGGCTGTGAAGAGTTTTGAAGCTGTGCTGAGTCAGGAGAAGAGGCATTAGAGGCAGGGTCCATGGTGGGGAATGAGTCAGGCTCCTCAGGAGTGGGTACAAGTGTTGTCTTGGCCAGTCTGGAGCAATGAGAATCATCTTTGGTCTGTCTGCTCTGGCTTTCAATAGAACTTTGGGCAGCAGAGGAAGAGGTGGGAAGGCATAAACTGTCATTGATGTCCAACTGAAAGAGAGAGCATCCACTCTCCAGGCCTTTGGATGGAAAATCCTTGAGCAGAATTTTGTCAATTGGTGATTTTTGTGGGAGGCAAAGAGATCTATGTCTGGCCTTCCCCATGCTTGGATTATTTCTGTAAAAACTTTTGGATGCAACGTCCATTCGTGTGGATCTGTCATATTTCTGCTTAGGTTGTCTGCCAGCGTGTTTTCCTTACCTGGCAAGTACTGTGCTTGTAGTTTGATTTTTTAAGTCCATGGCCATGTTCCAAAGTGACATGGCCAGTCTGCATAGGGGGTATGAATGTGTTCCTCCCCGTTTGTTTATGTACCACATAACTGCGGTGTTGTCCGTTCTTATCAATAGTTGACCTGGTTGCAGAAGGTCTTTGAAAGCTATAATAGCATTTATTACTGCCAGCATTTCCTTTTGATTGATGTGAAGGTGCTTTTCTTTTTGGGACCATTTGCCCTGAATGCACCGATCTGCCATGTGCACCCCCCCAGGCGTAGTCCGAGGCGTCTGTTGTGATGACTTGATTTGCTTGAAGCTTGCTGAATGGAAGACCTGTGTTTGTTTGGCATGCTTGAGCCCACCACAGAAATTCCTTTTGTAGACATGGAATTAGTGGTATTATTGTTGTTTCCAAACTGTGGCTGTGTTGAGACCATAGGTTTTTCAGGTACCATTGAAGTTTCCTCATATGCAGCTTTGCACATGGGATTAGTAAGATGCAAGATGCCATGAATCCCAGAGCCTGCAGGATTTTCCTTGCAGTCAGCCTGGTGCAATTTGCTAGTGTTCTGAAGTATTGAGTTAGTTGCCCCTGCTTCTCTGGCGTGAGGTAGGCCATCTGGGTGTGTGTGCCCAAGTTGGCACCCAGGAAAATTATCTTTCGAGAGGGTATTAGCCTTGATTTCTTTTTGTTGACTGTGTATCCCAGAGAGTTCAACAACATTATTACATAAGCCAGATGTTTCAGAAGAATGTGCTTGCTGTCCGCTTGGATCAGGCAGTCGTCCAAATAGGGGTATATTTGTATCCCTTGAAGTCTGCAGTAGGCAATTACTGATGCCAGACATTTCGTGAATACTCTGGGCGCAGTAGATAAGCCAAAGGGCAATGCAGAGAATTGATAACGGGTTGAACCTGCAAGAAATCTGAGGTATCTTCTGCAATTTTGTCTGATTGGGACATGCAGGTATGCCTCCTTGAGGTCCAATGTTACCAGCCAAGACTCCTTGCCCAGCATGGGAAGAAGCTGCTGTAGAGTGAGCATCTTGAATTTTGGTACGAGCAGAAATGTGTTTAGGATGGATAGGTCCAAAATAGGTCTCCAATCTTTTCCCTTCCTTGGTACCAGGAATAGTCTGGAATAAAAACCTTGACCTTGTTCGTGCATAGGTACCTCTTGAATAGCTTTCATGTCTATGAGATCTGTAATTTGCCTTTGTGCCTCTGCCCTTTGATTGTGTGGCAGGTTTGGCATGCCTCTCATTTTTGGAAGGGTGTGAAAATGGAATCTGTAGCCTCTGTTTATAATGTCCAGGATCCATTTGTCTTTTGTGACAATATGCCATTTTTTTGAAAATAATGCCAGTTTTCCTCCTAAGGGGGCTGCCATTTGAGTCTTGCTTGGCATGCAAAGGGGAAAGTCATTGGGCTTGCTTTCTGAATGATTGCGAGTTATCCTCACCACCTCTGTGTAGGAGCTTGCCATTGTCTGCCTCTAAACGATCCTTGGGATTGTCCTCTGCCCCTTGGGCGCCTGTATCTACCTCTTTGGGGTCTGTCCGTGGCTAGAAAGGACCAATTTCTGGAAGGCCAATTTCTACTGAAACGTGGGGGTTGTACCTGTAGAAAATCTTTCACAGTTTGCATTGATTTAGCCTTTTCCTCCATTTTCCTTAATACCTCCTCAGCATTAGCACCAAATAATACATCCTTTTGTAGAGGGGCATCTAGTAATTTAGCTTTGACATGATCAGGCAAGGTTTGTTCCTTGAGCCAGGCATGTCTACGTATGACTGATCCTGTAACAGCAGCTCTACATGAGGCCTCTAGAGCATCAAAACCACATTGTAAGGTATGCTTACCCACTTGTTCTGCACTATGCATCAAATCCTGCAACTCCTTCAAGTCTGGTTGTTCAGGTTGTGACATTTTACTTTTCAGTTGTGATAACAAAAACTGTTGGTATTTTAGCATATGGAACTGACAGTTTAAGGCCCTCATGGTTAAGGTAGCCGAGGTATATACCTTTTTTCCCCACCTTTCTAAGGATCTGGAATCTCTCTCTCTTAAGGTAATGGATTTTTAGCAGTGGAGGCCTCAATTCCCTTGGGGCCCTGTGAGATGGTTTCTGGGTCAGCAGCATGGCTTTTGTATAGAAATTGGTGTGAGTCAGGAACCCTGCAGTACCTGTCAGGCTTGACTGGGGCTGGAGGCAGAGAATCCGGGTTAAGGCAGGCCTCCGAGTAAACATCATCTAGGATGTCCAAGACAGGAGGTATAGCCAGAGGCCTGTGCTGAGGTAGCAAGAGAAATTCCCTAAGCCTTTTCTTGGAATCTGAATAATCTTGGCCTTCCCAGTGGAAGTGTTCCCTTAAGGTATGCAAAGTTTCCCCAAATGAGTAATCCTCTGGGGGGGGGGGGACAGAAGGAATGGACTCCTCTGCATCAGAGTCTTCAAAAGGGGAGTAAGAATGTTCCTGATCATCAGAGTGCTCTGAAAAAATGGAGCCCTGATCAGAGGAGGGGGATTCTTTCTCCACTCTGGGCCTTTTGTCCGGTGGGGGTTGAGAACTCCTAAGAGTAATTAAATCTTCAGCCATTTTAAGCATCTGTTTTTTAGGCATGGGGCCTGGAGATGGGCCCTGTGTAGCTTGTCTCTTAGAATGCATGGCTGCTTTAGAGTTAGTGAAAGCCTTGATGGAAAAAGAAGAGGAAGGTCTGAAGACACCTTGAGTGGAGGAAGACCTGTCCACATTTTGAGGTTCAACGCCAAGAGTGGCTTCGGTATCTGTAGTCGGGGTGTGGGCCGAGGAGCCTGCGACCTCGGGCACAGGAGACACCGCCAATGAAGTGCCGTCGGTAGTCAGGGGCTGCGTAGGCGCCTCGCTGAGAACCAGACCACGTGTAGTCGGCTTTGCCGTGGTGTCGGTAGAGGCCGCGGACCTCGTGTGTCGGTCCTTATCTTTGCTTTTTTTAGACTAAACTGGAGTCGGAGAATCCGACGACATAATATAGTTAAATGTTTTTCCAAAATAATGCTGGGTGAACTCCGCCCGACGCTTAATGGTGCGTTTGTTGAATGTAGCACAAAAGCGACAGACCGAGACGTTGTGGTCTGGGCCTAAACAAGGTATACAGAGGGAATGGAAATCCTTATGCGGTATTTGCTTCCCACATTTAATACAATTATTAACTTTGTCTGACATCGGTCTGAGGCAAGAAAAGTTTCCCCAATGGGGTACTTAACTTTCAAGAAGACTTCGGTTTCAAAATTTTCGTAATTTCAGGAGCTGGCCGACCGGCACTTGCGAACTGCTTCTGCTTCGGGCACCGCGCGGCAAGAAAGACTGAAGAAAATGGCGTCGGCTGGTTCCTTTATACCCCTGTCGCACTGATGTCAGGGAAGAAGCGACGACAACAGACGCCGGACCTAGACTTTGGAATTCGGCCGACCGAGGACCCGCCTGACGGCAGGAGAACCCATCTGTTATGACTGCAGCTGTATGCACAATGAACATCTGGGGATGTCATGGTCTGGGCCTAAACAAGTGACACAGTATGAGTGAAAGTCTTGGTGTGGTACTTGCTTTCCACAGGCGAGACAATGGTTAACTTTTTCGGACATCTGTTAGTGCAAGAAAAAAAGGATCCCCAACAGGGTACTTAGCTTTAGACGTTTTCAGCTGTAATTCAAACTCTGGTAGCGACTGCCCGGCACACTTGAGAACTGCTTCTGCTACGGGCTCCACAGCAAGAAAGACTGATGTAATGGCATCGTCTGCTTTCCTTTATAACACTGACAACCTGATATCAGACAGCAAGCGATGCAGAAAAACACTGACTCTGGTATTCAGGCCGGCTGTGGGCTACCACAGCAGGGATAAACCAAATTTGATGAGGCCAATAAGGGGCAATGAGGATTACAATGCTCTTCAACCACTGGCCTTTCTGAAATTTTGGTATCAACAGCAGGGGAGGATAAGCACAGAGGATACCGGAGGGCCAGTCGTGGACTAGAGCATCCCTTGGGGACTCCCTGGATGGGGGCATCAGTGAGAAGCACTTGCTGCAAATGTACTTGTGAGGGAAAGCAAACAGATTGCAGCAAGGATGACCCCAAATTTCGAAAATCTGATCTGCTACTGTTTGGTTGAGGGACCAATTGTAGGGTGTCAGAATGGACCTGCCAAGTTTGTCCGCCAGCAGACTGGTTTTCCCTGGTACGTGAGCTGCAGTGAGAAAGTGGTGTGAAAAGACCATCCATTCCCAAACTCTCATGGCCTCTCTGCAAAGGGGGTAAGGATGCATTCCTCCTTGTTTGTTGACGTACCAGACTACTAACATGTTATCTGTGTGAAATGCAATGGTTCCCAGAGGGAGAATGCCCTGAAAGACTTGCATAGAGAGAAGAACTGCTCTCATCTCTAGGACACTGATATGCATTCTGGTCTCTATGGGAGTCCACATGCCTTGGACCACCTTCCCTTTGCTTTGAAATGTCCACCTACCATAGCTGTGGAGTGTCTGTGGTCACTGTGGCTGTAGGCAAGGGAAGAAAGAATGGTCTGCCAGCTGACAGGCCAGAATTAATCTACCAATCCAGGTGGGTTCTGCAAACTTTTGTCAACTTGATAGGAAAAGATAAGACAATGGTGAAGTATAAATCAGTGCACAGCCAAGGTCCACTGGACAACACTCATATAGAACCTTGCCAGAGGAACTAACGTTATGGCAGCTGTCATAACTCCAAGACCTCGAAGAACAAGCCTGGCAGAGGGAGAAGGAAATGTTAGTAAAGTCTGGACTTGGTTTCTCAAGGAGACTACACTATGTAGGGTCAAGGACACTATTTGGGTAACTGTTCAGATAAGCCCCGATAAACTCCAAGGATTGCGATAGTACTGGTTGCGACTTGACCTGATTTACTGTGATGCCTAGGAATTCCGAGATCTGGAGCAGGTAATCTTTGCAATTAGACAGTTGACACCTGGTTGGGGCAGTTAAGAGCCACTCGCCCTGACACAGGAACACCTGAAAACCTTGCGGTCTGAGAAGAGCTGCGACCACTGCCATTCATTTGGTAAACACCCTGGGGGCTGTGGTGAGCCCAAAGGGCAGGGCTCTGAATTGGTAGTGACTGGCTCAAAGCCTGAACTGCAAATGACTACTGGAGCACTAATCTATTTTGATGTGATAGTACACATACTTTAAGTCTACAGAGCACATCCAATCATCCCTTCTTAAAGGAAGGATAGACTGTACCATAACTATTTCAAACTTCACTTTCTTTATGTACGAGTTCAGTCTGCTTACCTCCAAAATTGGCCTTAGGTACTCTGTCTTCTTTGGCACTAAAAAGAAGCAGAAGTAAGTTCCAGATCCTCCATGTTTGGATGAGACCTCTTGGACGACTCTTTTTTCATAGTAACATTTGAATTTCTATGCCAACTCCCTTTGACTGGGTGGAACATTGGACAGCATTTTTCATGTTCTTGGGGGTGTATGTAATACTGGATATAATGTATAATAATCTGGGTATAATGGTTTGCACTCAAACATTTTTTGTTAATTGGGCCAAGGTGCTTGAGTGCAGAGAAAAATGACCCCTGACTGCCTCTAGGGCAGAGCAGCCGGGCAACGCTTCAGGATTGCTGACAGGGCTCATCAGAAAAGGGTTCCCTGAAGCCCTGATTTTGCAGACCCCCCTCCCCTGCCTCAGTGGCAGTGTATACCATTAAAGTCCCCTCCTCTGCCCTTGGAGGGAAAACTCTCCACAGTGGTCAGGGAAAGACCCTGGAGACATTGAGACTTATGTAATCAAGTCTTCTCGGCCCCCTCTCTGATTCCTGGAATAGGTCCACTGAGGGGTGGAAAATATGATCCCTACAGCAGACAAGGTCTTGCCCTCCTTCTCACTGCGGGTCAGGGCATCTAACTGATGGTCCAAATAAGGAGGAACCATCAAGGGGAGCACTGACAAAAGAAGTATTAAAGGGCTCTGCAAAGTTACAAAGCATCATCCAGGCATGTCTGCATACAGCGACAGGAGACTACACTATGTAGGGTCAAGGACACTATTTGGGTAACTGTTCAGATAAGCCCTGATAAACTACAAGGATTGCAATAGTACTGGTTGCGACTTGCCCTGATTTACTGTGATGCCTAGGAATTCCGAGATCTGGAGCAGGTAATCTCTGCAATGAGATAGTTGACACCTGGTTGGGGCAGTTAAGAGCCACTCGCCCTGACACAGGAACACCTGAAAACCTTGCGGTCTGAGAAGAGCTGCGACCACTGCCATTCATTTGGTAAACACCCTGGGGGCTGTGGTGAGCCCAAAGGGCAGGGCTCTGAATTGGTAGTGACTGGCTCCCAGCCTGAAGTGCAAATGACTACTAGAGCACTAATCTATTTTGATGTGATAGTACACACACTAAGTCCACAGAGCACATCCAATCATCCTTCCTTAAAGGAAGGATAGACTGTACCATAACTATTTCAAACTTCACTTTCTTTATGTACGAGTTCAGTCTGCTTACCTCCAAAATTGGCCTTAGGTACTCTGTCTTCTTTGGCACTAAAAAGAAGCCTCTGCTGAGTGAAAGATTAGCCTCATGGACGAACTGGCAAGGGAAGAAGGAGTGGCCAGCTCGGAGAAACCTTTCCAAATTCCTCTGTCAGTATGGTCTCAGTCAACAATTCACAGAGCTCCTTGACCAAATCTCTCTACAGGTGAGCAAAATGTGCCAAGTAGTTAAGCGTTCTCAATATGAAAGCGGCTGAATCATAGACACGCTTGCCGAACCTGTCCATTGCTCTAGACTCCCTGTTCTGCAGATGGGCAGTTGAGCTTTGTTCAGCTAGCTCTTTCTTAGTGGTGACTGGCACCATCATAATGTCAACTGGAACACCTTTGGACCAGAAGGAACACTATGTAGGTGGAGAAAGAATTTTGTCAGGTCATTTAGGTATAGGATCTATAGTATCTGGCTTCCTCCAGGACAGGGGTGTCACCAAATTTATGAGGGGGTCCACCGGTAGGAGGGGGGTCACCCAAGGTGTAGAGAGGCCCATCCCGGAGGCTTCCAAAAATATGGACTCCTGAGAAATAGGATCTTGGGATGAACAACCATCATTTCAGAATTTCCAAAATGTCTTTAAAGCAGATGTCCTCCAGTGGTGATTTTAGGGATCCTTCCCCTTCATCGAAGTCTTATCTTCAGTGAGAGATTCCATTGGAGAGTTTAAGTGCCTCCTTTTGCACATCCTCTTTCGAGGCACCTTCTCAGTGGAATGTTCAAGGAAGGTATTGGAAGAGGTGGGGGCCACCTCTGCTTGGAGATCCTGGATACTCTTCAGGCTGACCCTGGACAGGAATGGTAGGCCCAGTTCCCAGATCCAATGAGAAGTGATGGGGTGGAGCAGTAGCAAAAGAGATTGTGTGTCTGTCAGAACAGAAAGCCTTTTTGATGACCTTTAAAACTGAGGGACTAGCAGAACCCCTGCCCAATTCCATCGGGGCTGAAGCCCTCAAAGAAGACATGACAAAGGCCTGGGATCCATGGCTCTCAGACTGAATCGGACCCGTGCTGTCAACAGCAGAAGCACCGAGGGGGAGAGACAGCTCCGATGAACCTCTACCCTCGGATCGGACCTCGACATCCTGGATCTGAGACCCACTCAAAAGAAGACCTCGGAGCAGAGCTGGTAAAGGCAACTGTTGGAGTAGAGGAAGTGAAAATTCTTGAGTCCAATTATCTTAAACGGCTAAGGTCCTGGGGCTCCAAAACAGAAGGTCGAATTGGAGGAGGAGAGTCTATCTTGGTAGGAGAGTCTATCTTGGCAGGAATGCTCACGGATCCAAGGGGGAACGGAGCCAACAAAACTCCCAAATGGATCTGAGCCCTGATAATCTTCCTCACCATTCTGTCTACATCATATTTTGAAAGGCTTCTGGAGGATCTGGACAAAGCTACAGATGAAGGACGGAACTGGCGCAGGGCTTGCAGATCTTTGTAGGGACCGTGGTGGAGAATGACTGGATGGATGATTCCTGTGATCGGCTGCCAGTTCTTGGAACCAAAGTCCTGGGGTCCAAAGTTAGGGTACAGGGTAATGGAGAGCGTGTCTTCTGATCCATCCTCCTCGGATCCGAAGGATGAGTAGGATCCAAAGGGGTCAAGGTGGTAATTGAACCAGGCAAAGCTGGATTCAAAGGAACAGATATCTTCGGCGTAGGCCCAGATGGATCAGAGATGGCTTTTGGATCTGCTGGACTCAAGTCTAGTCTTCGAGCAGAAGAATCTGAAGATTTTAGTACTTTAGACAAAGGTTCTGATGACGTCCTGGGATGCTTATGAAGGCGCTTCTTACGCTCTGGAACAGAACCCGACATAGCATGTTTGGGGATGTGAGCCCCTGGAGAAGAAAGAGAGGAGGGAGGCAGGATCCCTTTCATTATCAGTTTCGCCCATAAGCGATCGCTCTGGGTTTGAACCCCTCACAAATGGCACACTGTGACTAAGTGCGACGCACCTAGACAAACACATTTATCATGTGAATCAGAGTGCGGAATTTTATGTCTGCACTCTATCCATCTCTTAAATCCTGCATGCTTATCCATAAAGTACAATGGTTTACACTTACCATAAATGTAGATGTTAAGAGTATATTCACTGCTGCAGCCATCACATTTAGGTTATCCCTGCCTGGGTAGTCCTCTGCCTGCCCGAATACCAGAGACTTAGTATTTCTGCGCCGGTTGCTGTCGCTTCAGGTTTGACGTCAGGTCGTCAGTAGTATAAAGTCAGGCAGCCGACGCCATTACATCAGTTTTTTCTTGCCCTAACCTGTCAGAAGCCCCCAAGCAGGAGCTAGGTTCTGGTGGAAGAACCTCACTAGTGAAAAATAAATACCAATATGTCCCTAGTAAGGAAAGAGAGAAAAGGGGGATGGAGGGAGAGAAAAGTACAGTTTTGTACCTACCATAAATGTAGATGTTCGAGTGCGCATACAGCTGCAGTCATTACACCTGGGTTATCTGCCATCAGGCGGGTCCTCGGTTGGCCGAATTCCAAAGTCTAGGTCCGGCGTCGGTTGTCGTCGCTTCTTCCCTGACGTCAGTGCGGCAGGGGTATAAAAGAGGCAGCCGACGCCATTTTCTTCAGTTTTTCTTGCCCCAGATGTCAGGTGCCCCCAGAAAGGAAGGCAATACATGATGTTATGCAAACATACATAAGTAGATAAATCAAAACAGTAGTTGCAAGCAAATACACCATATAGGAATACCCCAAATAGGTTGTATGTTAAAGGTGTTTGTCATAAGCTCTGCCCTAAGAGGGGATGGAGGGAGGGTAACCTGGACTGGAGCTGTATGCGCACTCGAACATCTACATTTATGGTAGGTACAAAACTGTACTATGTTCTTCGTGCATACAGCTGCAGTCATTACACTTGGGTAGAATCCCAAAGCTAAGTAAGGGTGGCTGGTACTAAGCGGAATTAGGAGGGGCTAGAATGCCCTGCAAGACTGCTGTGGCAAAGCCCACTCTAGATTTTGAGTATAGTGGAAGGTGGTAGTGCTTGGTGAAAGTGTGCACTGAACTCCAAGTAGCTGCTTCCAGAATGTCCTTGGTAGGGACCCCCCTGAGGAAAGCTGTAGCCCTGGTGGAGTGGGATCTGATGTATACAGGCACTGATTTTCCATGAAATGAATAACAAAAGCGTATGCAGTGGGCTATCCATTTTGAAATAGTTTGTTTGGAAATAGCCTTTCCTTGAGCACCTGTAGCACAGGACACAAAGAGCTGCTCAGATTTCCTGAATGACTTTGTTCTGTCCAAGTAATAACGAAGTTGCCTGTGAATGTCCAAGGAGTGGAGTAGCCTCTCCCCTTTGTTCTGGGGATTTGGATAAAAGGTAGGTAAATGAATAGTCTGATTCAAAGCCACACTGGATACTACACCTCTGGCATGAAGGTAGGGTTGGTTCGTAAGGAAACCCTGTCCTGATGGAAAATGATGAATGGTTGCACAGCCATGAGGGCCTGTAGCTCCGAAATCCTGCGTGCTGAGGTAATAGCTAGAAGCAAAGCTGTTTTCCACGACAAGTATTGTAACTCTGCTGAAGAGGCCGGCTCAAAGGGAGGCAGTGTCAGCTTCTCCAATACGAAGTTGAGGTCCCAAGCTGGAGCTGGTGGTTTCCGTGGGGGTTTTATATTTTTTGCCCCTCTGAGGAACTGCCTTAATAGAGGATGTGAGAATAAAGGAGGATCCGTATTGTATTGTGCTGAAATTGCTGAAGCATGGATCTTGATGGAAGAGAAGGAAAGGCCACTGTTTAACATCTCAGCTAGGTACTGTAAAATCTGTGGTATATTTATTACCCAAGGATTCTGGCCCTTTGCTTGATTCCAGGAGCAAAATCGTTTCCATTTGGCGGAGTAGGTTTTTCTAGTAGAGGGTCTCCTGGCCTCCAAGATGACATCCTGTACCTCCTTGGAGAGGAGAGCCTGTTGGCAAATTAAGGTATTTTCCATGCAGCTAAATTTAGAGTTCTGAGCTGGCTGTGAAGGATCTTGTAGTTGTGCTATGACAGCAGAAGAGGGACTTGAGGTAGGATCCATGGTAGTGAGTGTGACAGGTTCTTTAGGAGAGGATACCAGTGCTGTCGTGGCCAGTCTGGAGCAATGAGAATCATTTTTGGCCTCTCTGCTCTGGTTTTTAATAGGACTTTGGTCAGTAGAGGTAGAGGCAGGAAGGCGTAGACTGTCAATGCTGTCCAACTGAAAGATAGTGCGTCCACTTTCCAGGCCTGCGGATGATAGGTCCTTGAGCAGAATTTTTCCAACTGGTAATTGCTGGGGGAGGCAAACAGATCTAGGTCTGGCTGTCCCCATGCTTGAGTTATCTTTGAGAAGACTTGAGGATGCAACTTCCATTCGTGAGGGTCTGTCATATTTCTGCTTAAGTTGTCTGCCAGAGTGTTTTCCTTTCCTGGCAGGAATTTTGCCTGTAGTTGAACTTGCAATTCCAATGCTGTGTTCCACAGGGTCATAGCTTGCCTGCATAGGGGGTATGAATGCATCCCTCCCTGTTTGTTTATGTACCACATGACTGTGGTGTTGTCTGTCCTTATCAATAGCTGGTCCGGTTGCAGTAGGTCCTTGAAATTCATAAGAGCATTTTGCACAGCTAGCATCTCCTTTTGGTTGATGTGTAGGTGCATCTGTTTTTGGGACCATTTTCCCTGGATGCACTGGTCTGCCATGTGTGCTCCCCATGCGTAGTTTGAGGCGTCTGTTGTGATGACTTGCCTTGCTTGTGGTACACAGAAAGGGAGACCCATGTTTCTTTGGCATGCTTGAGCCCACCACAAAAATTCCTTTTGAAGGCATGGAATGAGTGGTAAAGTTGTTTCCAAGCTGTGTTTGTGTTAAGACCATAAGTTTTTAGGTACCATTGTAGTTTCCTCATATGCAGCTTTGCAAATGGTATTAGTAGAATGCAAGATGCCATGAACCCCAGAGCCTGCAGGATTTTCCTTGCAGTTAGCCTGGTTAAAGTTGCCATTTTGTTGAAGTATTGAGACAGTTGCCCTTGTTTGTCTGGCGTGAGGTAAGCCATCTGGGCCATTGTATTTAAGCTGGCACCCAGGAAAATTATCTGTTGAGAGGGTATTAGCTTTGATTTCTTTTTGTTTACTGTGTACCCCAGGCAATTTAACAGTTTTATTACAAACGCCAGATGTTGCAATAGAATGTCCTTGCTGTCCGCTTGGATCAGGCAGTCGTCCAGATATGGGTAGATTTGTATTCCTCGTCTGCAGAAAGCAATTACTGATGCCAGGCATTTTGTAAACACTCTGGGCGCAGTAGATAAGCCAAAGAGCAATGCACAGAATTGATAATGGGTTGAACTGCAAGAAATCTGAGGTATCTTCTGCAATCTTGTCTGATAGGGACATGCAGGTATGCCTCCTTGAGGTCCAACGTTACCAGCCAAGACTCCTTGCCCAGCATGGGAAGAAGCTGCTGTAACGTGAGCATCTTGAATTTTGGTACCTCTAGATATGTGTTTAGAGTAGATGGGTCTAAGATGGGTCTCCAGTCTTTGTCCTTTCTTGGTACCAGAAATAGTCTTGAATAAAATCCTTGACCTTGTTCTTTTGCAGGTACCTCTTGAATTGCTTTCATATCCATGAGAGCAGAAATTTGTTTTTGTGCCTCTGCCCATTGATTTTGTGGCATGTTTGGCATGCCCCTCATCCTTGGAAGGGTGAGAAAGTGGAATCTGTAGCCTCTGTCTATAATATCCAGAATCCATTTGTCCTCTGTAACAATGTGCCAGTTTTTTGAAAATAAGGCCAGTTTTCCGCCCAAAGGTGTTGCCATTATAGCTTTGTTTGGCAGGCAAAGGGGAAAGTCATTGTGTCTGTTTTCTAAATGACTGTGTTCTGTCTTCTCCACCTCTTGGGGCTGGTGATTGCCATTGCCTGGCTCTGTAAGATCCTTGAGGTTGTCCTCTACCCCTTGGGCATCTGTATCTACCCCATTGGGGTCTGTCCGTGGCTGGAAAGGACCAATTTTTTTGACGGCCAGTTTCTGCTGAAGCGTGGAGGCGTCACCTGCAAGAAATCTTTAACTGTTTGCATAGATTTAGCTTTTTCCTCCATTTTCTTTAGTACCTCCTCAGCTTTAACACCGAACAGTACATCTTTTTGTAGTGGTGCATCTAATAATTTTGCTTTGACATGATCTGGTAAGGTTTGTTCTTTGAGCCAAGCGTGTCTACGTATGACAGACCCCGTGACAGCAGCTCTGCATGAGGCCTCTAAAGCATCAAAACCACACTGTAAGGTATGCTTCCCCACTTGTTCTGCTCCATGCAACAAATCCTGCAACTCTTTCAAATCAGGTTGTTCTGTTTGTGTCATTTTGCTTTTCAGCTGAGATAGCAAGAACTGCTGGTACTTTAGCATATGAAATTGACAGTTTAATGCCCTCATGGTTAAAGTGGCTGATGTATACACCTTTCCCCCCCCCCCCACCTTTCCAATGCTCTGGAATCTCTCTCTGAAGGTAAAGGGTTTTTAGCAGTAGAGGCCTTAATCCCCTTGGGACCCTGAGAAATAGTTTATGGGTCAGCAGAAGGGCTTTTATAAAGGAACTGGTGAGAATCAGGAACCCCGTAATATCTGTCTGGTTTAACAGGGGCAGGAGGTACAGAGTCTGGATTAAGACTGGCTTCTGTGTACACATCATCCAAAATATCTAAGACAGGAGGAATAGCCAGGGGCCTATGCTGGGGAAGCAGCAGAAATTCCCTGAGCCTTTTCTTGGAATCTGAGTAATCTTGGCCTTTCCAGTGGAAGTGTTCTCTCAATGTATGTAGGGTTTCCCCAAAAGAGTAGTCCTCAGGGGGGGAAACCGAGGGAATAGACTCCTCAGCATCAGAGTCTTCAAAAGGGGAATAGGCGTAATCCAGGTCCTCAGAAAGGACTGAGGTAATAGATGCCTGATCTGAGGAAGGGAAGTCTTCCTCCATCCTGGGTCTTTTGTCTGAGGGGGGTTGAGAGCCCCTTATGAGAGAAATCAAATCCTCAGCCATTTTAAGCATCTGTTTTTTGGGCATGGGACCTTGAGAGGGGGCTTGAGGGCCCTGTTTTTTAATTTTCATTGGAGCTTTAGATTTAGCGAACGATTTAATAGATAAGGTGGAAGGCCTGAAAACGCCTTCAGAAATGGCAGGCCTTGCTAAACTTTCCGTTTCTCCGCCAAGAGTGGCGTCGGTATCTGTAGTGGGAATGGGGACTGAGGAACCTGCGACCTCGGGTACTGAAGTCACCGGTAATAAGGTTTCATCGGTAGTCAGGGGCTGCGTAGGTGCCTCGCTGAGAACCGGTAGTCGGCCTTAGCGTGGTCTCAGTACTCGGTGCAGGCCTCGGATGTCTGTCCTTATCCTTGCGTTTTTTGCCTAAAACTGGTGTCGGCATATCCGACGACATAATATAATTAAATGTTTTGCCAAAATAATGAAGGGCGAACTCCGCCCGGCGCTTAATAGTGTGCTCGTTAAACCTAGCACAAAAACGGCAGGCCGAGACGTTGTGTTCTGGCCCTAAACAAGGTATACAGTAAGAGTGAAAATCCTTATGCGGTATTTGCTTCCCACAAGAAATGCAATTATTAACTTTGTCTGACATCGGTCTGAGGCAAGAAAAGTTTCAACGGGTACTTAGCTTTAAAGAAGACTTCGGCTGAAATACTTTCGTAAATCTCAGGAGCTGGCCGACCGGCACTTGTGAACTGCTTCTGCTTCGGGCACCGCGCGGCAAGAAAGACTGAAGAAAATGGCGTCGGCTGCCTCTTTTATACCCCTGCCGCACTGACGTCAGGGAAGAAGCGACGACAACAGACGCCGGACCTAGACTTTGGAATTCGGCCGACCGAGGACCCGCCTGACGGCAGATAACCCAAGTGTAATGACTGCAGCTGTATGCACGAAGAACATCCAGGACTGCAACAGTGAACACACTCGAACATCTACATTTATGGTAAGTGTGCACAACTGTACTATATATTCATGTTTCACTGTTGCAGTCATCACATTTGGGTTGATTCCCAAAGCTGAGGAAATGGGTGGAGGCAGTCAAGGAAACTAGGAGCTGAATAGGATGCCTTGAAAGACTGCAGAGGCAAACCCTGCCCTGGATTTTGGAGAAAAGAGGCAGGTGGTAATGCTTGGTAAAAGTGTGAACAGATGTCCAGGTGGAAGCCTCCAGGATGTCTCTGGTGGGGACTCCCCTGAGGAAAGCTGCGGAGGTGGAGGCTGCTCTGGTGGAGTGTGTCCCGACCCCTTGGGAAGAGGCTTTCCATGCTGTTTGTAGCAGAAATGGATGCAGTGTGCTATCCATCTGGAGATGGCTTTGCCTTCTGCCCCTGTAGCAAAGCTAACCAGCAATTGAGCAGACTTTCTGAAGGATTTAGTCCTGTCCAGATAGAATCTGAGCTGTCTGTGCACATCCAGAGAGTGCAGAATCCTTTCCCCCATGTTCTGTGGATAAAGAAAAAAGGTAATCAAACAAATGGATTGGTTGAGAGCCACACTGGAACCACCTTGGGCATGGATAGTTTAGTTCTGAGGTATACCCTGTTAGCATGGAAAATGATGAAGGGTTCCACAGCCATGAGCACTTGCAACTCAGAGACTCTTCTGGCTGAAGTGGTGGCCAGAAGGAATACCATCTTCCAGGAGAGAAATTTTAGCTGTGCAGAAGAATCTGGTTCAAATGGGGGCATGGTGAGTTTTTCCAATACAAAGTTAAGGTCCCAAGCTGGTGTTGGTGCCCTTCTGGGTGGCCTCAGGTTGCTAGCCCCCTCTTAGGAACTGTTTGATCAAAGGGTCAAAGGGTGTGAGAAGAAGGGGCTGCTCAGTGGGAAAATGATCAGAAATAGCAGAGGCATGAACTTTTATAGGTTAGAAAGAGAGGTCACGGTGTACTAGGTCCGCTAAGAAATCCAGGATGAGAGGGAGGGCTGTGCCGTATTGGCTCCCTTAGCCTGGATCCAGGTGCAGAACCCTTTCCATTTGTCAGCATAAGACTTTCTGGTGCTAGGGTGTCTGCTCTCACGGATAACATCTAGAACTGGTTTACTGAGGTTGGAAGATTTGTTGGGGGCCAGGGAATAAGCCAAGCTGCCAAAATGAGTGTCTGCAATTGGGGATGCATGAATTCCCCTTCCCTCTGGGTCAGAAAGTTTGGAATCTGAGGAAGATGGCATGGGGGCAGTGGGGGACAGGCTGCACAGCAAGGGATACCAGAGCTGCTGGGGCCAGTTTGGAGCTATAAGAATGGTCCTTGGTTTTTCCACCTTTATTTTGAGAAGTACCCTGGGGGTGACAGGTAGTGGAGGAAAAGCACAGTCCGATAGACTGACCCAGGGGAAGGACAGGGCATCCACTTTCCAAGCCATGCAGTGAAGCTCCCTGGTGCAGAATTTGCTAAGCTGACAGTTGGTGTGGGAGGCAAAGAGGTCGACCTTCGGTGTGCTCCATTTCTGAGTTATTAGGGTGAAGGTTCTTTTGTTGAGCTGCTACTTGTGGGTCCAGACAATTTCTGCTTAATTGGTCTGTTATAGAGTTGAGAGAGCCTGGTAGGAACTGTGCTAACAGGTGTAGTTGCATGGCATAGGCTGTGTGTCAATGGGTCATGGCTGGACTGCATAGAGGGTAGGAGTGAGTCCCTACCTGCTTGTTGATATACATCACAGTGATGTTGTCTGTTTTGATCAGGAGAGCCCCTGGAGAGAGAAAGGGCTTGGAGGCTATCAAGGCGTGCTGCACAGCCATCATATCTTTTTGACAGATGTGCAGAGAGATTTGCTGCGGGCTCCATTGGCCCTGTATGAACCTGCCGTCCAGGTGTGCACCCCAAGCACAGTCTGATGCATCTGTGGTGAGCGTGTGGGCGGCGAGGGATGGTGAGAAAGGCAGTCACTTGTCAGAGCATGCTGTTGCCCACCAAAGAAAATCTTTTCTGAGGCAAGGAATTATAGGTAGAGTTTCCAGGTATTGAGAGTGTTGACACCAAAGGCTTTTTAGGTACCACTGAAGTTTCCTCATATGCAGTCTGGTATATGGAATGAGTAGTATGCAAGATGCCATGAACCTGAGAGTTTGCAGGATCTTCCTTGCAGACAGCTGGAGCCTGGTGGCTAGTTGAGAGAAGTAGGTTGTCAGAAAAATTTGTTTCTCTGGTGCAAGGACAGCCATCTGGGATACTGTGTCCAGGCTTGCTCCCAGGAAGATGATCCTTTAGGTGGGCACCTGTTTGGATTTATTTTCATTGATTGTGTACCCTAGGTAGGTTAGTAGGGTCTTTACAAAGGCCAGATGTTTGAGTAGCTTTTCTTGGCTGTCTGCCTGAATAAGGCAGTCGTCCAAGTATGGGTAAATCTGAATATTTCTTTGTCTGCAAAAGGCAATGGCCGGAGCCAGACATTTTGTGAAAACTCTGGGAGCAGTATATAAGCCAAAGGGAAGTGCAGAGAACTGAAAGTGTTGAGATCCTACCCTGAAAGGGAGATATTTCCTACATGATTCCCTGAGAGGAATGTGGAGGTAAGGCCTCTTTTGGCTCTAGGGTGGCTAGCCAAGCATCCTTGGACAGCATGGGTAGCAGCTGCAGCAGGGTGAGCATTTTGAATTTTGGGATCACCAAGAAGGTGTTTAGAATGGATAGATCGAGGATGGCGTACCAGGTGCCCTCGTTTCTGGGCACCAGAAAAGGTCTGGAGTAGAAGCCTTGGCCTATCTGTTATGCAGGAACGTGCTCTACTACCCTCATAGAGATCAGGTAAAGGATTTGCTTTTGAGCCTCTGCCCACTGGTTTGGTGGGTGATCTGGGAACCTTTTTGGGGTTGGAAGGGTGTGGAAGGAAAATCTGTATCCGTAAGACACTATGTTCAGTACCCAGTGGACGTTGGTAATGGTGGCCCAGGTGCTTGCGTGAAAAAAGAATTTTCCTCCTAGGGGCAAGAGAAGGTGAGAAGAGGTACGGGTGGGAGAGGTGAGTCATTGTGAGTTCGTACCATAAAGGGGGGATTAGAACTCCCTGGTTTTGAAGTGGAGGTAGTCCACTGCTTAGATCTCTGCATTCACTGTGGCTGCTGTCTGGGGGGGTCTGGTTTCCCAGGGCCTAGGCTGGACTGGTTTACCTGGAGCAGGAAAGGACCAATGTTTGGTGGGACAATGCCTGCTGAACCTAGGTGGCTGGACCTGCAAGAAATCCTCAACTATTTGCATAGATTTTCTTTTTTTTTTCAATCTTTTTTAAGACCTCTTCTGCCTTAGTGTGAAATGAGTTATCTTTGTGCAAGGGGGCATCCAACAATTTAGATTTGACGTGGTCTGGCAGGGGCTGTTCCTTCAGCCACACATGCCTTCTAATGATAGATCCAGTGACTGCTGCCCTGCAAGAAGCTTCTAGGGTGTCAAAACCACAGAGCAAAGTGCGTTTAGTTAACTGACTTACAGAATGCATTAACTCTTGCAATTCTTTTGATTCTGCCCAGGCAGGAAAGGAAGACACTTTCTGTTTAAGGAGTTCCAGAGTATGCTGCTGCAATTTCAGCATACTGAACTGCCAAATTAGTGCCCTGATAGCAAGAGTAGTGGAGGTGTATATTTTTGTACCCCATCTGTCCAGTGCTCGGGAATCCCTATCTGAGGGGGTGGGATGCTTAGCAAAGGTTGCTTTAATTCCTTTAGGCCCTTGAGAAATTACCTCAGGGTCAGCAGTAGGATTTTTAAAAAGAAATTTGTGCGAGTCAGGGACTCTATAGTACCTGTCTGTTTTTCTAGATGCAGGAGGGAGGGTGTCAGAGTCGAGCTGGATTCCAGGAAAACATTCTCCACAACATCCAGGACTAGGGGGATGGCCAAGGGTCTGTGCTGTGGAAGATCTAAGAATTCCGTGAGTCTCTTTTTAGACCGAGGGTAGTCCTGACTCTCCCATTGGAAAAGTTCCCTTAAGGTATGCAGGGATTCCCAAAGGAAAACTAATCTAGAGAAGAGGCTGAAGAAATGGAATCCTCTGCATCAGAATCTTCATAAGTAGAGAGGGGTTGCATGTCTTCATATTCAGATGCATCAGATTCATCTGACTCTTGTTCAGACAAAACTACAGGGGACAAATCTCTTTTCCTTCTGGAGGGGGTAAGCTTGGCATCCCCTGATCAGCACGATAAGGTCTTCTGCCATTTTAAGCATTTGAGACTGAGGCAAGGAAGCAGGAGCCTGAGAGTAGGTCGTTTATTTCTTGGGTGTGGTTCATACCCTGGGCCTTAGAAACTCGGGTCATTTTTGAAAGAACAATAGTCACAAAGACATGTTTGTGTCAAAAATTGGTAGTGCAAAGGACTTCCTCGGAAGCCGGTGCCTGCTCAGCGGCTCCGGACCCATCCAAGGTAGAGACGACCACAGGTTCCTTAAGTCGAAGAAGAGTTTTGCGGTATACCGGACTCCGAAAGGGTCTTGGTAGTGGCCTGCGAATCCACAGAAGCGGGCATCAGGGGCTGCGAAAACGCCTCACTGAGGACTGGAGAACTGATGACTACCTTAACGGAAGTGTCATCGGTAGGTTTGGACCTGTGTGGTCTCTGTCTTTATCTTTACGTTTTTTTGGTAGATCTGCTGTAGGATGGCTTACCGAAGCCATATCGGAATTAGAGGACTGGAAGCGAAAATATCTGGCTACAAGTGCCCGACGACGGATAGTTCTGGCGTTGAACAAAGCACAGAAGCGACAACAGAGGATGTCATGGTCTGGGCCTAAACAAGTGACGCAGTAAGAATGGAAGTCTCGGTGTGGTATTTGCTTTCCACAGGTGAGATTAACTTTTTCTGACATCGGTTAGCGCAAGAAAAAAGGATCCCCAATGAGGTACATCGCTTTAGAAGACTTCAACTTCAATTCGGTAAACGAAAACTCAAGTAGCAGCCGACCAGCACCCATGCGAAAGTACAGCTGTGTACACTTTCCATAAGTGTAGATGTTAGAGTGTATTCACTGTTGCAGTCATCACATTTGGGTTATCCTGCCAGGGGTAGCCCTCAGTCGGCCCAAAGAGGGGGAAAGGCATAGACTTAGAGGTTTTCCCATTGAAAGGATAGGGCATCCACCTTCCAGGCCCTGCTGTGAGGGTTTCTGGTGCAGAATTTGCTTAACTGGTGGTTGCGGTGGGAGGCAAAGAGATCCACCTCTGGGGTCCCCCACCTCTGGACCAGAAGGTTGAAGGTGCTGGGCTCCAATTTCCACTCGTGTGGGTCTAGGAGATTTTTGCTTGTCGTCTGCCAGTGAATTTTGTTTGCCTGGCAGGAATTGAGCTTGTAGATGGACTTGGTTGTGCAAAGCTGTGCTCCACAGAGTCATGGCTAACCTGCAGAGTGGGTAAGAATGGGTTCCCCCCTGCTTGTTTATGTACCGCATAACTGTGGTGTCGGTTTTTATCAGCAGTTGTCCTGGAAGGGTTAGATATCTGAAAGCGGTCAGAGCATTCTGTACAGCTAGCATCTCCTTTTAGTTGATGTGCAGGAGAATTTGGCTTGGGCTCCAGTGGCCCTGAATGCATTTGCTAGCCATGTGGGCCCCCTATGCATAGTCTGATGCATCTATGGTCTGGGTTTGGGTGGCATGGGGTGGAGTAAAATGCAGTCCCTTGTTGTGGTTTCATGCTGCTGCCCACCAAAGGAGTTCTGCCCTCAGACAAGGTATGCTAGGAATGACTATTCCCAGGTCCTGAGAATGTTGGCACCAAAGACTTAAGTACCACTGAAGTTTCTCATAAGCAGTCTTGCATATGGAATTAGCAAAATACATGAGGCCATGAACCCTAGGGCTTGCAGTATTTTTCTTGCAGTTAGCTGGGTTCTGGTGGCCATTTACTTGAAGTAGTCTGCCAGACCTGTTTTTCTGAAGTGAGAAATGCCATCTTGGAAGTTGTGTCCAAGCTTGCTCCCAGGAATACAATCTTTTGACTGGGCACCAGTTGTGATTTCTTTCCGTTGATGGTGTACCCCAATGAAGTGAGAAGGCTTTTTACAAATGACAGGTGCTGAAGCAGCAATTACTGGCTGTCCACCTGAATCAGGCAGTCATCCAAGTACGGGTAAATTTAGATATTTCTCTGCCTGCAGTATGCAATGGCTGGAGCCAGGCATTTTGTGAATACCTTGGGTGCAGTAGATAAGCCAAAGGGAAGTCTAGAAAACTGACAATGCATAGATCCTGCCCTGAAACGTAAATATTTCTTGCATAATTCGCTGATGGGGATGTGCAGATAAGCTTCTTTTAAGTCTAGGGTGACTACTAACCAGGCATCCTTGGCTGGCATTGGGAGAAGCTGTTGCAGCGTAAGCATCTTGAAATTTGGGTCCACTAGGAAGGTGTTTGGAATTGATAGATCCACGATTGGGCACAAAGAGCCCTCTTTCCTGGGTACCAGGAATACTCTGGAGTAGAAACCCTGACCCCCTTTGTTCTACTGGAACTGGCTGAATAGCTCTGATGTTGAGCAGGGAAAGAACTTGGTTTTGAGCCTCTGCCTACTCGTTTGGAGGAAGGTCTGGAAACCTGCTTGGGGTTGGTAGTGAATGGCAATAAAATATGTACCCCTGGGATACAATGTTGAGGATCCATCGGTCCTGAGTGATGGTCATCCAGTTTTTAGCATGAAGGGCAAGTTTTCCTCCTAGGGGCAAAAGCAAGTGCGCAGGGCTGGGAAGTAGAGTTGAGAAGTCATTGTGAACTTCTTCCATAGGGAGGTGGCTTACCACTCCCTGTTTTAGGGGTGGGAGCACTCCATTGCTTAGATTTCTGCATACCCTGAGACTATAGTCTGGGTGGTCTGTTTCCCCTGGGTCTTGTTTGGGAAGGCCTGGAGGGGGCTGGAAAGGACCAGTGTTTTGAACGGCAATGCCTACAGAATCGAGGTGATTGCACTTTTAAGAATTCTTTAACAATTTGCATAGATTTAGCTTTTTCTTCCATCTTTTTAAGAACGCCTTCTGCTTTGGTGCCAAACAAAACGTCCTTATTTACAGGAGCATCTAGTAATTTGGATTTGACATGATCTGGCAAGGTCTGCTCCTTCAGCCAAGCATGTCTTCTCAGTACAGAGCCAGTGACTGCAGCCCTGCAAGATGCTTCTAGGGCATCAAAACCACACTGCAAAGTATGCTTACTAACCTGGTTTGCAGAATGTATAAGCTCTTGCAAATCTTTTTCTGCACAATCTGGAAATATTACCATTTTTTGTTTAATGAGTTCCATAATCTGTTGCTGGTACTTCAGTATGTGAAACTGGCAATTCAATGCCCTGAGAACAAGAGTTGTAGAGGTATATACCTTCTTACTTAATCTGTCTAAAGCTCTGGAATCTGTCTGAAGGGGTAGGATTTTTGGATGTGGTAGCCTTAATACCTTTAGGTCCCTGGGAAATGATCTCTGGATCAGCAGGAGGATTCTTGAAAAGAAACTTGTGAGAATCAGGTACTCGGTAGTACCTGCCAGGATTCCAAGGGGACAGAGGTAAGGTGTCTGGAGTAAGACTGGGTTCCATGAAAACATTATCCACATCTAGGACAGGGGGAATAGCTCAAGGCCTGTGCTGAGGTAGCTCTAAAAATTCTCTCTTTTTGGACTGAGGATAGTCTTGGCATTCCCAATGGAAATGCTCTCAAAGTATGCAAGGTTTCACCAAAAGAGAAATCCTCTGGAGGGGAGGCAGAGGGAATGGATTCCTCTGTTTCTGAATCCTCACAGGCTGATAAGGGCATGTCCTGATAATCAGAAAGGTCAGAGTCATCGGACTCTTGGTCTGTAGAATCTGAAGGCGACTGAGTTCTTTGTCTCTTAGCAGGGGAAGGCTGGCTTCCCCTAATTAGCGTTAGAAGGTCTTCAGCCATTATAAGCATTTGTTTTTGTGGAATGGAGGCCTGAGCATGCGCTTTGGTCATTGGTTTTCTAGGTGTAGTGCATACTCTGAGCCTAAGAAACTCGGTAGTTTTGTTTAAAAAAAAGTCGTCAGTTTGATTCGAACATCGGTAGGTCACACCATCAGAAGCCGGTGCCTGCACAGAGGCTCCAGACCCATCCAAGTTAGAGACACCTGCTGGTTCCATAGTCGAAGCATCTCGCGGCATACCAGACTCTGAATGGGTCTCAGCAGAGGCCTGCGAATCCATAGAAGCAGACATCAGGGGCTGCAAAGGCACTTACTGAGTACCAGCGGATTGGCGACTAGCTTAACGAAAGCGAGATCGGCAACTAGCTTAACGAAAGCGAGATCGGCAGTTCTGGACCTATGCAGTCTATCTCTGTCTTTATCCTTACGTTTTTTCAGAAGATCGGTAGTCGGATGCTTACTGAAGCCATTTCAAAATACAGATAGAGAGCAAAAGAATTTAGCAACAAAAATAGCCCGACGACGAATGGTTCGGGCGTTATGGCACAAAACCAACAGTGAGGGATGTCGTGGTCTGGGCCTAAACAGGTGACACAGTAAGAATGAAAATCTCTGTGAGGTATTTACTTTCCACAGGCAAGACAATTGTTAACTTTTTCTGACATCGGTTAGAGCAAGAAAAAAGGATCCCAACAGGGTACTTAGCTTTACAAGATTTCAAGATTATCAACTCGAAAAACAAAAATTTCAGGTAGCAGCCGACCGGCACTTGAGAACTGCTTCTGGCTCCTCCTCGGCAAGAAAGACTTGGGTAATAGCATCGGCTGCCTGTTTTTATACCCCTGACGACCTGTCATGAAAGAAGCGACAGCATCCGATACAGAAATACGAAGACATTGGCATTCGGGCCGACCGAGGGCTACCTGCAGGCAGATAACCCCTAGTGTGATGACTGCAACAGGTGCTGCATCAGCTTTTCCTGGCTGTCTGCCTGAATCAGGCAAACGTCCAAGGGTATATTTGAATGTTTCTTTGTCTGCAATAGGCAATGGCTGGAGCCAGGCATTTTGCGAGCACTCTGGGAGCAGTGGATAAGCCAAAAGGAAGTGCAGAGAACTGAATATGCATAGATCCTGCCATGAAACGTAGACATTTCCTGCATGATTCCCTAATAGGGATGTGCAGACAGGTTTCTTTTAGGTCTAAGGTGACTAGCCAGGCCTCTTTGGACAGCATAGGAAGAAGCTGCTGAAGGGTAAGCATTTTGAATTTTGATACCAGCAGGAAGGTATTTAGAATGGAAAGATCTAGGATTGGGCACCAAATGCCCTCTTTTCTGGGTAGCAGGAAAAGTCTGGAATAAAACCCTTGACCTATCTGTTCTGCAGGAAAAGGTTGAATTGCCCTTATGGAGAGCAGGGAATGAACTTGGTTTTGTGCCTCTGCCCACTAGTTTGGAGGAAGGTCTGGGAACCCTTTTGGGGTTGGCAGTGTGTGTAAGTAAAATTTTTACCCCTGGGATACAATGTTGAGGACCCATCAGTCTTTGGTGATGGAGGTCCAGTTTTCTGCATGGTGGGCAAGAGCGATTGGGCAGAGG
Organism: Protopterus annectens; assembly: GCF_019279795.1. NCBI lineage: Eukaryota > Metazoa > Chordata > Ceratodontiformes > Protopteridae > Protopterus > Protopterus annectens. Next base: position 1,676,149,065 of record NC_056729.1, read on the forward strand.
GGAGGCGTGGAGTTGAGAAGTCATTGTGAGTTCTTTCCATAAGGGGGTGGCTTAGTACTCCCTGCTTTAGAAGTGGTGGTACTCCACTGCTTAGATCTCTGCATACTCTGAGACCATAGTCGGGGGGGGGGGGGTCTGTTTCCCCTGGGTCTAGTTTTAGATGGCCTTGAGGGGGCTGGAAAGGACCAATGTTTCGAGGGATGATGCCTACTGAATCTTGGAGGCTGCACCTGCAAAAAATCTTTGACTGTCTGCATATCTTTTTGTTCCATCTTTTTTAGAACCTCTTCTGCTTTGATGCCAAACAAATTGTCCTTATTCAAAGGAGCGTCTAGTAATTCTGATTTGACATGGTCTGGCAAGGTCTGTTCCTTAAGCCAAGCATGCCTTCTCAGTACAGAACCAGTAACTGCTGCCCTGCAAGATGCTTCTAGGGCATAAAACCCACATTGCAAGGTATGCTTGCTGACTTGGCTTGCAGAATGCATAACCTCCTGTTATTCTTTATTTTCTGCACAGCCTGTAAAGGTAGAGAATGTTTGCTTAAGTTCCATAATATGTTGCTGGTATTTCAACATATGAAACTGACAATTCAATGCCTTAATGGAGAGAGCTGCAGAGGTGTATACTTTTTTACCCCATCTGTCTAAAGCTTGGGAATCCTTGTCTGAAGGGGTGAGATTCTTAGCTGTAGTTGATTTTATTCCTTTAGGGCCTTGGGAAATTACCTCTGGGTCAGCAGTAAGATTTTTGAAAAAGACATTTGTGAGAGTCAGGGACTCTGTAGTACCTACCTGTCTAGTTTCCTTGGAGCAGGGGGTAAAGTAGCAGGAGTTAGGCTAGTTCCATAAAGACATCATCCACAACATCCAGAACAGGACGGATAGCTAAAAGTCTATGTTGTGGTGAATCTAGAAATTCTCTACTGATTCTCTTTTTGGACTGAGGATAATCCTGGCATTCCCAGTGGAAGTGCTCTCAAAGTATATAGGGTTTCACCAAAAGAAAAATCCTTAGGAGGGGAAGCAGAGGAAATGGATTCCTCTGCATCTGAATCCTCATAAGCAGATAAAGGCATGTCTTCATATTCAGAAGCCTCAGTCGGACTCTTGGTCAGTTAAAGGTGCTGGGGACAGGTCTCTTTCTCTTAGCAGGGGAAGGCTGGCTTCCCCTACTCAGCATGATCAGGACTTCTGCCATTATAAGCATTTGAGATTGTGGCAAGGAAGCAAGTGCTTGAGTTTGGGTCGCCATTTTTTTAGGCGTATCTCATACTCTTGGCCTTAGAAACTCGGTAGTTTTAGACAGAACTGAAGACGCGAAAGAAGTGGTTGGTTTGTGTTGAGTATCGGTAATGCGAAGAACTTCCTCAGAAGCCGGTGCCTGCACAGTGGCTCTGGACCTATCCAAGGTAGAGACATCCGCAGGTTCCATAGTCAACGAAGAGTCTCGCGGCATACCGGACTCTGAACGGGTCTCAGTAGCGGCCTGCAAATCCAAAGTGGGCATCAGGGGCTGCGAAAGTGCCTGAGTACCAGCGAACTGGTGACTAGCTTAACGGAAGCGCCGTCGGCAGTTTTGGACCTGTGCGGTCTCTCTCTGTCTTTAGTCTTACGTTTTTTCGGAAGATCGGTTGTCAGATGGCTTACCGAATCCATTTTGGAATACGGAGATCGACAGAGAAAGTATTTAGCAACAATAAGGGCCCGACGACGAATAATTTGGGCATTGAACAAAGCACAGGACCAACAGCGAGGTACATTGTGGTCTGGGCCTAAACAGGTGACGCAGTATGAATGGAAATCTCTGTGTGGTATTTGCTTTCCACAGGCGAGACAATTGTTAACTTTTTCTAACATTGGTTAGAGCAAGAAAAAAGGTTCCCCAACGGGGTACTTAGCTTTAGAAGACTTCAGGATGATTCAATTCGGAAACGAAAACTCAGGTAGCGGCCGATCGGCACTCGTGTGAACTGCTTCTGCTTCAGGCTGCACGGCAAGAAAGAATGATGTAATGGTGTCGGCTGTCTGTTTTTATACCCCTGACGACTTGACATCAGTCCTAAATCGACAGCAACCATCTCAGAAATATTAAGTATCTGGTATTTGGGCCAGCCGAGGGCTTCCCTGGCAGGGATAACCCAAATGTGATGACTGCAACAGTGAAACACGAAGAACATCTGCTTTGGGCTCCACGGCAAGAAAGACTGATGTAAGGCATTGGCTGCCTTACTTTATGCTACTGACAACCTGACATCAGCCCTGAGGCAACAGCAACCGACACAGAAATACTAAGTCTCTGGTATTCTGGCTGGTCCAGGGCTACCCTGGCAGGGATAACCCAAATATGATGACTGCAACACTGAAACACGAAGAACATCTATATTTTTACTCAAACTGGTAAACAAGAAACAATTATCAATGCTATTAAAGTTACAATAACTATAATCACTATAACCACTACAGCACTATAACTATAAAAACTGTAACTACCACCATAACAGCTACAATAACTATGAGAATGGTTCAAACTCCTTATCACTACAAACTACCACAGATAGGGTTATCCTAAAGCCAGCTAGAAGCTTTCTGGGCAAGAGGAAGAAAAAGGCAATACTTATGTCAAAAAGGTCTCACATACCTGCAGAAAGGAAAAAAAACTCCAACTAGTTGCTTGAGGACTGGAAAGCATGTCCGACGCAAACGGCAGAAAACAAGATCTGGGATACCTGTGCGTATGGAACATTGTGGGTAAGGGAGGAGCTTGAGCCCAGAAGCTGAAATCTGTGGAATGCGTCCAAGTCTGATCATAGACCTATACGTGAATCAGAACGAGAAAAACATCAGATATGAAATAATTACTCAAGACACCTGACAAATTACAAGTACAGTAAAAGGGCAAAGGCAATGCTGCTCTGAGAGATAACGACAAAACCAGAGAAAAGGAGGGCGAAATGAAAGAGTCTATTTCCACTCTGAACAGACATCTGTTTATGTAACTAATCCCCTGGAAAGGATGGACACAGACTGGAAAGCTGTGTGTGCTGAAATGGACTTGTGTAGTTAAAAAGGTTGGGTGTGCTCACCCAAGGAAGGAAGTGGAGCTGGTCTCAGGCTGTAGCATTCCTTAAGAGTCTGGTTTACATCCTGTATGTGACGCATCAAGCTGCTGACTGGCAGTAGCCTTCACAGATTTTTTTACTAGGTCAACAACCTGCGGGATGCCCTTCTAAGCCTAGCCAAGTTTTTCCAAAAGAATGGTGTCCTACATCCAAACAGGACATTGAGGGCCAGGCATTTATAAGCAACCTCTGTCCATAAGAGACATGGGTGCCAGGCCAGGTATAAATTTCCTATTCTCTAGCCAATGGTGTAGGTTACAGTTAAATTGGGTAGTAGATGAACTCAGCTTCACACTGGATGGGAAGACTGTTCCATAGGAGGGGCAGTCTCTGGGACATAAACTTGTTTCTCCAGCATGTCCTGTTTAAGTCCCAGACAAAATTCAGGTCCACAAACCTTGTATTTCTGGTACTGTTTGACTTACAAATATGAAGGAGAATCACTAGTGTGCAGTTTGCAGATGCTTTGAAAGCCAGGCTTAGATCACCTCACAGCCATCTACAGGAGACCGAGAAGAGGAAAAGGGCTGTAAGGTGCTCTATGTAAGGCAGATTTGTTACTATCTTCTATTATTTTTCTACGGAACTGATGCGTTTGCTCTAGTTGCTGCATATGCCTGGTCAGGTACATACTGAAGGGAGCACTACACTCTGACTGTTCAGATAACTGCAGAGTACAGTGAGTAATGGACCTCTTTGGACTTGGATGCCATGCCTTTACTAAGAAGTTGTGCAACATAAATTCCACTTCCATTCCCAAAGACATGCATCTGGAGCATTTCTCCCCGGGCCTCCGCTGAAAACAGGCTCTGTGGAACCTAGTCGGACTTTCCCGGTCAACAAATGATAAATAAAAAAAATAAATACATGGATTTCCTCACCACTGTGGCCACATGGAGGTCGAAGGTAAGGCTACTGTCTCTGTATGTGCCCAGATCCTGGACTACTGGGTTGACTCTTATGGTATACTGTCAAACATGGTAATTAGCTGGGATGGTTGACTTACCAAAAGGTACAATTATGTATTCCTTGGCACTGAGTTTAAGAGCATAGCTTTGGCACCATTTGTTAGTCAGAGATAGGCCTTCTTCAAGAATGTTAGTGTCTGCAGGGGAGTTGATGAGAACCCCCCCCAGCTAAGTTATTTGTTTATGTATTTATCTGTTAATTTATTTCACATTACAGTACCAGAAAATGCCAACTTAGTGAACAGAACCTGTTTTATCGGAGGCTCAGGGAGAAAAATAGCTAGGGCATGCAAATAAAGTACTGCAAGCAATAAAAGGTAGAGGTTGTGAACCTGCCAACATCAAAGTGAGGGAAGCTAGCCAGTAGTGTCTTGCAATCATAGAGAAAAGAAAACATTCGGTCAGTTCATGAACATAGAGATCAGGAAGCATGACATTCTAAGGGAAATACACAAGCTCCCGACCAGGCTCCAGAATCCATGGAAGGTAGCCAGGTAAGAACCGAGAGAAACTACAGCAGACGAGTCTAGATGTACTGAGGAGGATGAGAGAGCTCTATAATATGCTGGCTCTGTAGATACTTATACTAATTGACCATTGATGCTGGCATATCACAGAGACCTGGAGGCCAAGAGTAAACTTGCATCCTTATGGAGCTTCCTCAAAAGGGGGAATTAGACTATTTTAGACTGAATCAACACCAACACCACAAACACAGGAACTGCTGTTCAGCACAAATATAGGAAAACCACACAACGAAAGCCAGATGAGCAAGTTTATTTCTCTAGCGCCTCGGCCACAATAAGCCTTCAAGGAGTAATGCATAACATTATCTAAAACCTTATATAATCCCAGCTCCATCAATAAAACAATCATCAATTAAACAATTAAAATATTTGTTGAAACAAATTTTAAAGTGACATCTGTTAAATTCATATAACACATTTCCAGCAACATTCTGCATTTAAACCCTTCGGAGTTAATGTATCAAATTTCAAAATAAACATTGTTTCTTTTCTTAAAAGCTTTGATCTACACATTTCTTCATCTAAATATTTCATATCTACCTGTTGTATTGTATTGGGTGTTCATATATTGTGAATTCTTTTTTATATATAAATAATATTAGATTTGAATCAAATGGAGTATTTAATTGTCATACAGGGGGAGTTATTTATGCTATCAAATGTACTTGTAATATGTTTTATATTGGGCAAACAAAGAGAATGTTTAAAACACGCCTATTAGAACATTTGAGAGATATAAGGGCAAATAAAATGGAGAGCCCTTTGGCTCTTCATTTTAATAAATATCATGATGGAAGTACAGAAAATTTAAAAGCTAACATTTTAGAAGAGGTAGATATGAAATATTTAGATGAAGAAATGTGTAGATCAAAGCTTTTAAGAAAAGAAAAGTACAGTTTTGTACCTACCATAAATGTAGATGTTCGAAGAGCCACATTGCTGCAGTCCTTACACTTGGGTAGTCCACTGTCCACGGTCAGCCCGAATATCAAAGTATAAGGCTGACGTCGGTCAGGGCGCATTTAACTGACGTCAGGACGTCAGGGTACAAATGCGCATGACCGGCGTCATATCCTCAGTCTTTTCTTGCCCCAGATGTCAGAAGACCTTAAAAAGAAAGGTCAAAACCAAAAGACAGCAAACAAATAACCAACCACCCGTGCACTAACTATATGTACAATATATACAATACACACAATATGTACAACCCAACCCACACAACCACCTCCAAGTACAGAGGGGAAGGAGGGAGGGTAAATTGGACTGCAGCAATGTGGATCTTCGAACATCTACATTTATGGTAGGTACAAAACTGTACTATGTTCTTCATCTCACATTGCTGCAGTCCTTACACTTGGGTAGAATCCCAAAGCAGAGATAAGGGAGGATGGCTAACTATAAGGAAGCAGGAGCTGCCAAAATGCCCTGCAAAACCGCAGTGGCAAAACCAGCCCTGGACTTAGAGTAAAGTGGCAGGTGATAATGCCTAGAGAAGGTATGCACAGAACTCCAAGTAGCTGCCTCCAAAATATCCTTGGTTGCCACTCCCCTCAAAAAAGCTGTGGAAGTGGCAGTAGCCCTAGTGGAATGAGGCCTAATCCCAGCCGGAACCTCCTTGCCATGATGGGAGTAACAGAAAGCAATGCAAAACCCAATCCACTTAGAAATAGTTTGTTTTGACACAGGCTTGCCCTGAGAACTCAAAGCAAAAGAAACAAACAACTGCTGAGACTGCCTGAACCCTTTAGTTCTGTCCAAATAATAACGCAACTGCCTGTGTACATCCAAAGTGTGCAAAATCTTTTCCCCTTATTTTGGGGATTTGCATAAAAAGTAGGCAAATGAATAGTCTGGTTTAAAGCCACACTAGAAACCACCTTAGGCATAAAGGAAGGATTAGTACGTAATGATACCCTATCCTTATGGAAAATCAAGAAAGGCTCAACTGCCATAAGGGCCTGCAATTCAGACACCCTTCTTGCAGAGGTAATGGCCAATAAAAAAGCAGTCTTCCATGATAAATATTTCAACTCAGCAGTAGCTGCAGGCTCAAAAGGTTGTAGAGTGAGTTTCTCCAACACAAAATTGAGATCCCAAGCAGGAGTAGGAGCTCTTCGTGGGGGTCTTATATTCTTTGCCCCTCTAAGAAATTGCTTGAACAAAGGATGAGAAAACAATGGCGGGTCGCAATCATAGTGAGCTGAAATTGCTGCAGCATGAACTTTAATAGAAGAGAAGGACAAACCTTTGTCCAGTAACTCAGTAAGATATTGAAGAGCCACACTTAAATTAGGCTCAGAAACATCAAAATCCTTTGCTGTACTCCAAAATAAAAATCTCTTCCATTTATCTGCGTACACTTTCCTTGTACTGGGCCTTCTAGCTTCCAAAATCACATTCAAAACTTGTTGTGGAAGTTGAGACCCTCTATGGTTCAAAACAGAATATGCCAGGCTGTTAGGTGAAGAGAGTGAAGTTTGACATTGAGCAAATGGCTGTCCTCCTGTGACAACAGGTGTGGAATCGAAGGCAAAGGCCATGGAGGCTTCCATACTAGACTTCTCAGTAATGGGTACCAGTGCTGTCGAGGCCAATCTGGAGCTATTAAAATCATCCTTGGCTTGTCCTGTCTGACCTTCAGAAGTACCTTTGGGAGGAGAGGCAGAGGTGGAAAGGCATACACATGAAGATTGCTCCAATTGAAAGAACATCCACTTTCCAAGCTGTGGGATGAAACCTTTTTGTGCAAAACTTTGGCAGCTGATGGTTTAGTGGAGAAGCGAACAGATCTATGTCTGGAGTTCCCCATGACACTGTCAATTTCTGAAATACATGAGGATCCAATTTCCACTCGTGGGGATCCATAATTAGTCTGCTCAACACATCTGCTAAGGAGTTCTGTGCTCCTGGCAGAAACCTTGCCTGAAGATTGAGCTGTAAACTGAGAGCAGTCTCCCACAAAATCATTGTTTGCCTGCATAGAGGATAAGAATGCGTTCCCCTTGCTTGTTGATGTACCACATGACAGTTGTGTTGTCTGTTAGAATCAACACCTGTCCTGGAAGAAGGAATTCCTTGAAAGCTATTAATGCAAACTGGACTGCTAACATCTCCTTCATGTTGATATGTAGATGTTGTAGTCTGACAGGCCACTTGTTTTGTATCCATTTTCCATTCAGATGAGCTCCCCAAGCTTTGTCTGAGGCATCTGTCGTTAAAATCTGACTTGCCTCTGGCCGGGTCACAGAGAGTCCCTTGTTTAGGTGACATTCCTGAGCCCACCACAAAAATTCCTTCTGAATGCAAGGTATTATTTGAATGACAGTGTCCAGATCCTGGCAGTGCTGTGTCCATACATTTTGAGATACCACTGTAGCTTCCTCATATGCAGTTTGGCATTGGGAAGCACCAGAATACAAGATGCCATGAACCCTAAGGCTTGAAGGACTGTCCTTGCAGTCAGCCCGGACTGATGAGATAGTTGATGGAAGTAAAGGGATAGACTCTTTTGTTTGTCCGGGGTTAAAAAGGCCATCTGGGCTGCTGTATTCAGTCTCACACCCAGAAAGCACATGTCTTGAGAGGGTACTAGACTGGACTTTATTTCGTTCACAGAATACCCTAGGCATCTTAGCACTGCTATCACATATTCCAAATGACGAAGAAGCTCTTCCCTTCCTTGAGCCAGAATAGGCAGTCATCCAAATAAGGATAGATCTGTATTCCTTTTAGTCTGAAGAAAGCTATCACTGGAGCCAGAACTTTCGTGAACACTCTGGGCGCAGTAGATAAGCCAAAGGGCAATGCAGAGAACTGATAGTGAGAAGTCCCAGCTCAAAAATGCAGATACTTTCTGCAACTGAGTCTGATAGGAACATGAAGGTAAGCCTCCTTGAGATCCAAAGTTACCATCCAATGATCTTTGCCCAGCAGAGGTAAAAGCTGCTGCAACGTCAACATTTTGAACTTGGGAATGTCCAGATAAATGTTGAGGATAGATAAATCCAAAATTGGTCTCCACGTGTTCCCCTTCTTTGGTACTAGGAACAGGCGAGAATAAAATCCTAGGCCCACTTCTGGTAGAGGGACCGGCTGTATGGCCCCTAGTTGGAGCAACAGAGAAACCGGTTTGTGAGCCTCTATTCTTTGTTGAGGAGGAACGTCTGGCATGCCTTTGAAAGGAGGCAAGGTATGGAAATAAAACCTGTAGCCGTGGTGTATGATATCCAATACCCAACTGTCCTGGGTAATTAAACTCCAATTTTCTTTGAAGAGTGCCAACCTTCCTCCCAAAGGTGCTGCCAGACGAGCAGGCTCTGGCAGCTGAAAAGATAGGTCATTGGGTCTGTTTACAAAAGGACTGACCCCTGCCCTCACCCGAAGCCTGTGCAGGAGAACTCCCTGTTCTAGGCCTGAAAGAGCCCTGAGCTCTGCCCTTACCACGTCTAGATCTACCCCTAGACTGGGAATCATAAGAAGGATACGTCCACCCCTTAGTAGGCCAATTTCTACTAAACTTTGGAGGCTGGACTTGCAAAAAATCTTTAACAGTCTGCATAGACTTAGCCTTGTCTTCCATTTTCTTTAAGACTGTCTCAACAGGAGGCCCAAACAACACGTCAGATTGTAAAGGAGCATCTAAACTCCTTGTTTTAACATGTTCAGACAAATTCTGATCCCTCAGCCAGGCGTGCCTGCGAAGAACAGTCCCAGTGGCAGCCACCCTAGACGAGGCCTGTACAGCATCAAAACCACATTGCAAAGAATGCTTACCCACCTGTTCAGAAACATGGACTAAATCTTGCAACTCTTTACAATCAATACCAACTGCCAGAGCATCAACCTTAGACTTCAATTGTGAAAGGAGATAGTTTTGGTATTTCAACATGTGAAACTGGCAATTCAGAGCCCTTATAGCAAGAGTGGAAGAAGTATAAACTTTCTTTCCCCATCTATCCAAGGCCCTAGCCTCCTTATCTGTAGGAACCGGATTCTTAACAACAGAAGCCTTAACACCTTTAGGCCCCTGGCTAACAGTTTCTGGGTCTGCCCTAGGACTCTTAAAAAGATACTTGTGAACGTCAGGCACCCTGTAATACCTATCCGGCTTAACAGGAGCAGGAGGCAAAGAATCAGGATTAAGAGAAGCCTCTGTAAAAACATCTTCCACTACATCCAAAACAGGAGGTATAGCCAAAGGCCTATGCTGGGGTAAAAACAGAAATTCCCTAAGCCTTTTCCTGGAATCAGAGAAGTCCTGACCTTCCCACTTAAAATGCTCTCTCATGGAATGAAGAGTTTCTGAAAAAGAGAAATCCTCAGGAGGAGTAGCAGAAGGAGTAGAATCATCCACATCAGAATCAGAATAAGGAGAGTACTCCTGCAAGACTTCAGCCGAAGACTCTGAAACATCTGAAGCCTGCTCAAAACCCCCCAGCTCAGGCTCCACCCTAGGTCTCTTAGCAGGAGGGGGCATAGAACCCCTAATCAAAGTAATCAAATCTTCTGCCATTTTAAGCATATGCTTTTTGGGCATAGTACCTGAAGAGCTAGGGGTAACACCAACTGAAGCTAAACCTGGCCTGCCCCTGGGAGAAGCCTTAGTAACAGAAGGAGAGGGCCTAGCCACCTTAGGAAGGGAGGGGAGTATAGTAACCTGAGAAGCCCCCTCAGCCTGACTTGCCTCCTGAGAGGCCACATCTTGCAACAATAAAGTCTCACTCTGGGAGCACAAAGAAATCTCCGGTGGAGCCACCGTTTCCACCGACACCTCTAAAGAACCGGCGTCCGGTACAGACGGTTCTTCTAGCCTAGGCTCAACTGTCTTGTCCTTGCGCTTCTTCAAGGAAGCGGGCGTCGGAGCATCCGACGGCATTTTATAATTGCACCGCTTCCCAAAGACTAACCTAGCACAATCCAACCTTCTCTTTATAGTGCGTTTGTTAAATCTAGCACAAGAGCGACAGCCAACAACGTCGTGCTCAGGCCCTAAGCAAGGAATACACAAAGTATGATAATCTCTATGCGGTATCTGTTTCCCACAAGAAACGCAATTATTAACTTTTTCTGACATCCGGTAAATGACTGAGGCAAGAAGAAAAAAAAATATTCCCCAACGGGGTACTTAGCCAACTTTGAACTCGGTCTGAAACTTCTAAATCGAAAAATTTCAGAACGCCAACCGGCACTTGCAATGCTGCTTCTGCATCGGACCATGCGGCAAAAAAGACTGAGGATATGACGCCGGTCATGCGCATTTGTGTCCTGACGTCAGTTAAATGCGCCCTGACCGACGTCAGCCTTATACTTTGATATTCGGGCCGACCGTGGACAGCGGACTACCCAAGTGTAAGGACTGCAGCAATGTGAGATGAAGAACATCAATGTTTATTTTGAAATTTGATACATTAACTCCGAAGGGTTTAAATGCAGAATGTTGTTGGAAATGTGTTATATGAATTTAACAGATGTCATTTTAAAATTTGTTTCAACAAATATTTTAATTGTTTAATTGATGAGTGTTTTATTGATGGAGCTGGGATTATATAAGGTTTTAGATAATGTTATGCATTACTCCTTGAAGGCTTACTGTGGCCGAGGCGCTAGAGAAATAAACTTGCTCATCTGGCTTTCGTTGTGTGGTTTTCCTATATTTTAGACTGAATTGCTGTATTGATAGTTACGGGGGGGGGGGGGGATAAGAGGATCGTGATAATGTTGGCCCCAATGCCTAAAAACCAGTTGACAACCTACTAAGGTACCAGTTATGAGGAATCAGACTAGACCTATTGATGCTGTCTGGCAAGACATTTCAATTCCCATAATATGAGTGTTGTAGTTAGAAAACTGTTTACAGCGATCACTCACTGCCATGTCTTATGGTCTCTACAAATGAAGGGTAGGACAGTGAACCTCCCAAATCGCCATTGATAAAAGAGACAGGGTAGAAAGGACACTTGCAGAATTAACCTCGCTGGTTGGGAACAGAAACAACAGCTAGAATCACCACAATTTCTAAATGATGTAAAGGAGTGATGGAGCATAGATGCTACCTAGTTAGAGAAGAGTTTAGGCCTGAAGGACTCAAATTCACATACCTGTAATTGGGAGTCTGGTGCACTATCTCTAGGCCACAACAGCCCTTAGTAGCATTAAAGCGAAAACTTACAAGCCTTAATTTTGCATCAACTGAAGATTTGAATCGCCCAATTTACAGTCATGCCCAGGGATCTGGGAACTTAAGACAGGAAAACCTAAGGTGGCAATCGATGGAATAGAGTACACCTGAGATTCTCTGAACTGCAGGTGAGAGAAGCTAGTGACATGTGTATGGAGAAACATTGTGGGAATTGTGGTAAGTCTACACGGCAGAGCTCTGAACTGAAAATAACTGGCTCCCATCTGGAAGTGTTGATATCTCCTGAAGCGCCTGTTTAAACTGCTGCAATAATGTGTGTCACATGAATGTACAGAGCACATCCAACCATCCTTGCCCAGAAGAGCAGGATTGACTGAGCCATGACCACCAGGGACTTAGGATTTCGAGATGGGGGAAAAAGGGAACCAAAAGGAAAAACCTCTGGAATATTAAGTTTATTAAATCAGGTGGATTTGAAAAGCTGGTCCAGGAAACAGGTACTGTGAAGAGAACATTCAACGACTACTTTAGGAGATGGTTAGAAACATATGGGGGAACTGGACTTTCCCGTAGGCCATATACTCCAAATTTAATGAAGGAAGGAGGAACAGACTGGGGTGGAGATTGTAAATCAAGCTGGAATGCAAGCCCCCCGAAGCAAACCTACAAACCAGAACAAGAAAGAAATGCAGATCCTAAGGAGGTTATCATGGAGCCATGACAGGACACGATGAGATGGATCTCCACACGTAGGATTAAAGATACATGTATGAGAGGACAATAGAAAAAGTCCTGACTTAGCAGTGTCAGGACGTCAGGGTTGACCCCTGCCTACAGTACACAAATTTCTTCCTTTCAACTGCGCTGCCATGCCCTTGAATGGAATAAGGGAGCTGAACTTTACAACCTCTTAGCTCAAGAAACTGAATGACAGTTCCAGGGAGTTGATGTGCTAGTTTTACAAACAATGAATGAATGAAGGCTAATGGGATGACATCAGGTCTATACAGATAAATAATTCGAGTCACCCTGATGTCTTCCACAAAGACTTATCCATGCATGGAAAGGAAGACCGGCTGCTCCAGAGCTTTTACGCTAGAGAAGAAAGGGGGCTTATAACGGGGGGCCCTGAGGGGAAGAAATGGGTGCAAAAACAATTGAGCCTTAAGCACAAGATGATCTTGTGTCCGCAGGTTCGTCACAAATCTTGAATCAGACATCAGAAACAGGGAAAAGCCCGCACAAAGTATAACCAAGAGGAAGGGGGATAACAAACAAGGTAGAGAAAAGTACAGTTGTGTACACTTACCATAAATGTAGATGTTGGAGTGTATTCACTGTTGCAGTCATCACATTTGGGTTATCTGCCTACAGGTAGCCCTCAGTCGGCCTAAATACCAAAGTCTTGGGATTTCCGCATCGGATGCTGTCGCTTCTTCCATGACATCAGGACATCAGGGGTATAAAACATGCAGCCGACGCCATTACATCAGTTTTTCTTGCCCCGGATGTCAGGAGCTCCCAAAACAGGAAGCAATTACGTGGTGTGGAACCCCCCCCAGCAAAAAGCAAATACCAATGATATAAGATGTGGCCAAAAAAAAAAGGATAGGTAGAAGTATAGAGAAGTCAGGGGGGCTGGAGGGAGGGCAACCAGGACTGCAACAGTGAATACACTCGAACATCTACATTTATGGTAAGTGTACACAATTTTACTGTTCTTTGTGTTTCACTGTTGCAGTCATCACATTTGGGTTGATTCCCAAAGCTGAGGATGGGTGGAGAGAGTTAAGAAGCATTAGGGCTGGCAAGCAGGCCCTGTAAGACTGCTGTGGCAAATCCAGCTCTGGATTTAGATAAGATAGTTAAGTGGTACTGCTTGGTGTAAGTGTGTACAGAGCTCCAGGCTGCAACTTCCAGGATGTCCCTGGTAGGGACTCCCCTGAGAAATGCTGTAGAGGTTGATGAAGCCCTAGTGGAATGTGTGTTTTGATCCCCTATGGGGTAGGTTTCCCATGGGTTTTGTAGCAGAAATGGATGTAGTGTGCTATCCATTTAGAAATGGTTTGCTTTGAAATGGCCTTGCCCTCTGCCCCTTTAGCAAAGCTGACTAGCAGCTGGTCAGATTTTCTGAAAGGTTTAGTCCTGTGCAGATAGAACCTAAGCTGCCTGTGCACGTCCACGGGGTGCAGGATCCTTTCCCCTTTATTCTGAGGCTTAGGGAAAAAAGTTGGCAAATGAATGGATTGGTTTAAAGCCACACTAGATACCACGTTGGGCATAAATGATGGGTTATAGTCCTGAGGGAAACCCTATCCACATGGAAGATAATGAAGGGTTCCATGCCATAAGGGCCTGCAATTCAGATACTCTTCTTGCTGAAGTGATGGCTAGAAGTAAAGCGGTTTTCCAGGAGAGGAATTTTAACTCTGCTGTAGCAGCAGGTTCAAAGGGTGGAAGCGTAAGCTTTTCCTATACATAGTTAAGGTCCCAGGCTGGAGTGGGAGCTCTCCTGGGGGGTCTTAAATTTTTGGCTCCTCTCAGGAACTGTTTGACCAGAGGATGAGAGAAGAGGGGTGGCTCAGTATTATAATGAGCGGAGATGGCAGAGCAATGAATTTTAATAGAAAAGAAGGTTAGGCCTTCGAGGAGCATTTCTGTTAAGTAATCTAGTATATGAGATAAGCTGGGCACAGCTGTGTCCATTTCCTGAGACTGGCTCCAAGAACAGTACCTTTTTCACTTATCCGTATAGGATTTTCTAGTACTAGGCCTCCTTACCTCAAAGGAGACATCCAGCACCTGTTTACTGAAGGTTGCTGGTGATGAGTTCAGTGGAAGAGCTAGGCTGCTAGGTTCAGGGTCTGTAGCTGGGGATGCAAAATCTGGCCCTCCTGCTAGGACAGCAGGGAAGTGGTCTGAGGCAGGTGCCATAATGGCACTACTGTTAGACTTCGCAATAGTGGGTACCAGTGCTGGCATGGCCAGTCTGGTGCAATCAGGATTGTCCTGTTTGACCTTTAGTAGAACCTTCGAAAGGAGGGTTAGAGGGGGAAAGGCATAGACTGAGGGGTTTTCCCATGTGAAGCACAGGGCATCCACTTTCCATGCTTGGCTGTGGGTAATTCTGGTGCAATATTTGCTCAATTGATAGTTCTGAGGAGAAGCAAAGATGACCACCTCTGGTGCCCCCCACTTGTGGATCAGAAGCTTGAATATTTTGGGTTCCAGTTTCCACTCGTGTGGGTCCATTAGATTTCTGCTTAAGTAGTCTGCCAGTGAATTTAGTTTGCATGGCAGGATTTGAGCTTGCAAGTGCACTTGATTGCTCAAGGCTGTGTTCCACAGAGCTATGGCTAATCTGCAGAGTGGGTAGGAATGGGTTCACCCCTGCTTGTTTATGTACCACATAACTGTGTTGTCTTATCAATAGTTGCCCTGGAAAAATAAGGCATTTGAAGGCTGTCAGGCATTCTGTACAGCTAACATTTCTTTTTGATTGACATGCAGGTGCATTTGCTTTGGGCTCCATTTGCCTTGAATGCACTGTCTTGCCATGTGAGCCCCCCATGGATAGTCTGATGCGTCTGTTAAGGTTTGGGCAGCAGGGGGGGTTGGGTGAAAGGGAGTCCCTTGTTGTGGTAGCAGGCCTCTGCCCACCAAGGGAACTCTGCCCTTAGACAAGGAATGACAGGAATCGTTGTTTCCAGGTCCTGAGAATGTTGACACCAGAGACATTTTAAGTACCATTGAAGTTTCCTCATATGCAGTCTTGCATACGGAATTAGTAGAACTCAAGAGGCCATGAACCCTAGGGCTTGCAGCATTTTTCTTGCAGATAGCTGGGTTTTGGTGGCCAGCAGATTGAAGTAGTTTGTCAAATAAATTTGTTTTTCTGGAGTGTGGAATGCCATTTGGGAAGTTGTGTTCAAGCTTGCTCCCAGGAATACAATCTGTTGGCTGGGTACCAGATGTGATTTCTTTTCATTGATGGTGTACCCCAGTGAAGTTAGAAGTCTATTTACAAATGTCAGGTGCTGTAGTAGCAATTCCTGACTGTCTGCCTGAATCAGGCAATCATCCAAGTACGGGTAAATTTGAATTTTTCTCAGCCTGCAATATGCAATGGCTGGAGCTAGGCATTTTGTGAATACACTGGGCGCAGTAGATAAGCCAAAAGGAAGTGCAGAGAACTGATAGTGCATAGAGCCTGCTCTGAAACATTGATATTTCATGCAAGATTCCCTTATGGGGATGTGCAGATAAGCTTCTTTTAAGTCTATGTTGGCTAGCCAGGAGTCCTTGGCTAGCATAGGAAGATGCTGTTGGAGAGTAAGCATTTTGAACCTTGGAACCACCAGGAAGGTGTTGAGAAAAGACAGATCCATGATAGGGTGCCAAGAGTTTTCTTTCCTGGGTACCAGAAACAGTCTGGAGTAAAAACCTTGTCCCCTTTGCTCTGCTGGGACAGGCTGAATAGCCTTGATACTGAGAAGAAAAAGTACTTAACTTTTGGGCCTCTGCCCACTGGTTTGGCGGAAGGTCTGGCCATCCGCTTGGGGTTGGCAGTGGGTGGAAGTAGAATCTGTATCCCTGGGATACAATGTTCAAGACCCATCTGTCCTTGGTGATGTATTCCCAGTTTTTTGCATGCAGGGCAAGTTTTCCTCCTACGGGTGCAAGTACTCGGACAAGGCTTGGAAGGGTTAAGGATAAGTCATTGTGAGATTTTACCATAGGATGACGGCTTACTACTCCCTGTTTTAGCAGGGGGAGCACTCCATTGCTTAGATATGAGCATACCCTGAGACTGTAATCTTGGTGGTCTGCTGTCCCTGGGTTTGGACTGAGAAGGTCTGGGAGGGACTGGAAAGGACCAGTTTTTAGACGGCCAATGCCTACTGAATCTAGGTGGCTGTACCTGAAGGAAACCTTTAACAGTTTGCATAGATTTAGCTTTTTCGTCAATCTTTTTGAGGACCTCTTCTGCTTTATTGCTAAATAGGCATTCTTGGTTTAATGGTGCGTGTAGTAATTTTGCTTTGAAATGGGCTGGTAAGATTTGTTCCTTAAGCCAAGCATGCCTTCTAAGAACAGACCCAGTGACAGCAGACCTGCAAGATGCTTCTACGGCATCAAAACCACATTGCAAAGTATGTTTTCCAACTTGGTTATCAGAATGCATTAACTCTTGTAAATCTATGTTCTGCACAATCAAGAATCAACATCATTTTCTGTTTAATTAGCTCCATAACAGGTTGCTGATCATCATCATCATCTTTCGGCTTTTCCCGTTAGGGGTTGCCACAGCGGATCATCTCTTTCCATTTCTTCCTATCCACTGCATCTTGCTCTGTCACACCAACTGCCTGCATGTCCTCTCTCACCACATCCATAAACCTTATCTTAGGCCTTCCTCTTTTCCTCTTACCTAGCAGCTCCATCCTTAGCATCTTTTTCCCAATATACCCATCATCCCTCCTCAGCACATGTCCAAACCAATGCAATCTCGCCTCTTTTGCTTTGTCTCCAAACTGTCCAACATGAGCTGACCCTCTAATATACTGATTCCTAATCCTATCCATCCTAGTCACACCGAGTGAAAATCTTAACATCTTTAACTCTGCCACATCCAGCTCTGACGCCTGCCTTTTTGTCAATGCCACTGTCTCCAACCCATATAACATAGCCGGTCTCACTACCCTCTTGTAGACCTTCCCTTTCACTCTTACTGGTACCCGTCTGTCACAAATCACTCCTGACATTCTTCTCCACCCATTCCACCCTGCCTGTACTCTCTTCACCTCTCTTCCACATTCACCATTACTCTGAACGGTTTATCCCAAGTACTTAAACTCGTCCACCTTTACCAACTCTACTCCCTGCAACCTCACCATTCCTCTACCCTCCCTCTCATTTACACACATATATTCTGTCTTAGCCCTGTTGACCTTCATTCCTCTGCTCTCTAGAGCATATCTCCACCTCTCCAGAGTCTCCTCAACCTGATTCCTACTCTCACTACAGATCACAATGTCATCTGCAAACATCATAGTCCACAGGGCCTCCTGTCTGATCTCATCTGTCAACCTGTCCATCACCACTGCAAATAAGAAAGGACTCAGAGCTGATCCTTGATGTAATCCCACCTCCACCTTAAACGGATCTGTCACTCCCACTGCAGTCCTCACCACTGTCACACTACCCTCATACATATCCTGTACCACTCTTACATACTTCTCTACCACTCCCGACTTCCTCATACAATACCACAACTCTTCTCTAGGCACCCTGTCATATGCTTTCTCCAAGTCTACAAAGACACAATGCAACTCCTTCTGACCTTCTCTGTATTTCTCCAATAACACTCTCAGAGCAAACATTGCATCTGTAGTGCTCTTTCCTGGCATGAAACTATACTGCTGATCACTAATTATCACCTCCCTTCTTAACCTAGCTTCTACTACTCTTTCCCATAACTTCAATCTGTGACTGATCAGTTTTATCCCTCTGTAGTTACTGCAGCTCTGCACATCACCCTTAGTCTTAAAGATAGGTACCAAAACACTTTGTCCACTCTTCAGGCATCCTCTGACTTTCCAAAATTTCATTAAACAATCTAGTTAAAAATTCCACTGCCATTTCTCCTAAGCACCTCCATGCTTCCATTGGTATGTCATCTGGGGCAACAGCCTTTCCATTCTTCATCCTCTTCATAGCTGTCCTTACTTCCTCCTTGCTAATCTGTTTCACTTCCTGATTCACTATCCCCACATCTTCCAACCTTCTCTCTCTCTCATTCTCTTTATTCATCAGCCTCTCAAAATACTCTTTCCATCTACTCAACACGCACTCCTCTCTTGTGAGTACCTTTCCCTCACTATCCTTTATCACCCTTACTTGCTGAACATCTTTCCGAGCTCTGTCCCTCTGTCTAGCCAATAGGTACAGGTCCTTTTCTCCAACTTTAGTGTCCAAGCTCTCATACAACTCTCCATATGCCTTATCCTTAGCTTTCGCCACCTCGCTCTTTGCCATGCGCCTCATCTCCTTATACTCATGTCTACTTTCTTCATCTCTTTGACAATCCCACTTCTTCGCCAGCCTCTTCTCCTCTGTATACTCTCCTGTACTTCCTCATTCCACCACCAGGTCTCCTTGTCCTCCTTCCTCTGTCCAGATGTCACACCAAGCACCTTTCTAGCAGTCTCCCTTACTAGTTCTGCTGTAGTATCCCAGCTATTCGGTAACTCTCCACTGCCTCCCAGTGCCTGTCTTAACTCTTCCCTAAACTCCACTTCACAATCACCCTTTTTTAACTTCCACCATTTAATCCTTGGCACTGCTTTCACACTCCTCCTCCTCTTCTTGATCACCAATGTCATCCTACAGACCACCATTCTATGCTGCTTAACGACACTTTCCCCTGCCACCACTTTGCAGTCTCCAATCTCCTTCAAACTGGCCCTCCTACATAGGATATAATCCACCTGTGTGCATCTTCCTCCACTCTTGTACGTCACCCTACGCTCCTCCCTCTTCTTAAAATACGTATTCACCACAGCCATGTCCATCCTTTTCGTAAAATCCACAATCATCTGACCTTCTGCATTCCTCTCCTTAACACCATACCTACCCATCACTTCCTCATCCCCTCTGTTCACTTCACCAACATGCCCATTAAAGTCCGCTCCAATCACTAGACTCTCACCCTTGGGTACACTCACCACAACTTCATCCAACTCACTCCAAAATTTCTCTTTCTCATCCATCGCACACCCAACTTGTGGAGCATATGCACTAACATTCATCATTATACCATCAATTTCGAGCTTCATAAACATCACTCTGTCAGACACTCTCTTCATGTCTAAAACATTCTTGGCATATTGTTCCTTTAGTATAACCCCTACTCCATTTCTCCTGCCATCCACACCATGACAGAACAATTTGAACCCATTTCCTAAGCACCTGCAGGAATGCATGGATCGTGCTATCCCAAATAAAACCAAGACTCACACCTCCAAAAACAGGAGACCGGTCTGGTGGACCCCAGCCATAAATAAGCTATACAACAGAAGGAGGAAGCTACTACATGACAGAGCAAAATCCCAAAAAGGGAAGGCATCTCTGATCAGTATAAGCAAGAAACTTCGATCCCTCATAAAATCATCAAAGGCCAGTTTCGAAAGAAAAATTGCCCTAGACACTAAAGATAATCACAAGGCCTTCTTTAGTTATGTCAGGAACTTGGGCGGAAACTCCCAGATATGCTCTGAATTGTTGCATAACGGTACAAAATATACCGAACCTACAGACATAGCCAAACTTCCTGGCAGACAGATTCAGTGCAAACTTCTACCCCCCCCCCCCCCAAAGGAGCAAATGCCTATCGCAACTGAATGTAACCTCCCTGACATCACAGATGCACAGGTGAAAGCTGCCCTCTCCAAAGCAAAAAACACAGCATCTATGGGACCAGACGGTGTCCCAGGCTGTGTCTTACACGAGCTCCAAGAGGAACTGAACCCTCAACATTAAGTCACTGTTCAAACTTAGCCTTACTACAGGATATGTACCCAAAGAATGGCGTACAGCTACAGTGGTCCCACTCCACAAAGGTGGTGCCACAACGGACCCCGGAAACTATCGCCCCATAAGCCTGACTAGTCTGGTCTGTAAAGCTATGGAGCGTATTATCATGGAACTCATAAACAAAGACATTGGGAGCCTCCAGACACTGGACCCTACCCAATTTGGCTTTAAGGGCAGATCTTGCCTCTTAACCTAGTTGATTTCTTTGAAACAGTTACCAAAGCCATAGATGAGGGCAAGGTAGTCCACACAGCCTACCTGGACCTCGTAAAAGCCTTCGACACAATACCCCACTCGGGCATCATAAATAAGCTTACCAGCTTAAATATCAACCCCTATATCACAAGACGGGTTGCAAACTGGCTCAGAGATAGAACCCACATGGTCAGAATCGCAGGTGCCATGTCCGAATCCAAACCAGTTACAAATGGTGTCCCACAGGGCTCAGTTCTGGGACCTCTCTTGTTCGGTATATACTTCTCTGAGGTTCAGGCTAACAGGGGGATTATGGCTGACAAAGTTCGCAGATGACTGCAAACTGGGGGCCATAATTGAATCTCCAGCTGACACAAGCATCCTCCAAAAGGGTCTCACAGAGACGGATGCCTGGTGCCAGAGCCACGGCCTCAAGCTAAATGCTAAAAAGTGCATAGTCATCCCCTTTGGGAAAAACAAGGTGCCCACAAATTACCACATAGGTGGTAATCCATTAAGTACGGAAGAAGTAATTAGAGATTTGTGGACCAACGTAGATAGTAATCTCTCCTTTGATAATCACGTTGCCAAAGTGGTTAGAAAGACCTTCTATATAGCCCACATTATCACGAAAGGGTTCGCATCTAGATCAAGAGAGGTCATTGTGCCTCTCTACTCATCACTCATCAGGCCCATAATTGAATACAATGCCCCTTTTGGGATGTACCTTACCAGACACCTGCAGCAACTGGAGAGACCCCAAAAGTACCTCACCAAGAGGATCATGGGCTACAAACAGATGTCCTATGCAGCTCGACTAAAGAAACTCCAGCTCTACTCAGTTGCTTACCGCCTACTCAGAGGCTTTCTATGCCTGACGTACAAAGCCATGTCAAACCCATAATTAATGGACATGCTCCACCTCAAAAAATCCAAGTCCCTTACAGCTACACGCTCCAGGGACCTAAACCTCAGCACAAAAATAAATAGGACATGCTGGAGGGACAGATTTATTTCTTAGAGGCTCCCCTCACTCTGGAACAGAATCCCAATCCATGTTAGACATAGCCCCTCGCTGACCCTCTTCAAGCGAAATTTGGACATGTGGATGGGAAATCGCAAATTCACCCCTGGGATCTCTCCTGTGTCCCTGCCAGACAGAGGCACAGTAAACTAATCTTAAAAGGGTACCTTCTGTGACCTACTTTACAGAGGCACAGTAGGCTAATCTAATAGGGAGGCAGAAGCCAAATACACTCTGGCTAGGCTTATAAATGCCCTAGGGCAGATAGCCTAGTATCTACCTATGAACCTATGGCCTTACTTCCCTTCCATCTGGTCTCTTGCACGCACAATACATCGACCCTTCCTTCTCTCCATCATATCAGCTAGCTTTCTTCCTATACTAGTCATACTGCCAACATTCAAAGTTCCTACCCTCACTGCTACACTCCTAACCTTCCTCCTGTCTTCGGGCATGCCTTCGCCCTCCTCTTCTCCTTCGGCCAACAGTAGCCCAATTTCCGCCAGCACCCTGTTGGCTAACAGTACTGGTGGCGGTCGTTGTTAACCCGGGCCTTGACCGATCCGGTATGGAAATATGAAATTTTTGCACCATAAGTGTTGTGGCAGAATTTGTATGCCGGATGCCCTTCCTGACACAACCCTCCCCATTTATCCGGGCTTGGGACCGGCACAAAGAAATGTGAAACTGGCAATTTAAAGCCCTGATGGCAAGAGTAGCAGAGGTGTATGCCTTCTTACCCCATTTGTCTAAAGCCCTAGAGTCCCTGACTGAAGGGGTATGGTTTTTGGCTGTTATAGCCTTAATGCCTTTAGGTCCCTGGGAAATGGTCTCTGGATCCGCAGCAGGATTCTTAGGTTCATAGGTTGATACTAGGCTATCTGCCCTAGGGCATATATAAGCCTAGCCAGTGTGTGTTTGGCTTTCGCCACCCTTTTAGATTTAGTTGACTGTGCCTCTGTATAGTAGGTCACAGAAGATCGCCCTTTTGAGGTTAGTTTACTGTGCCTCTGTCTAGTAGGGACACAGAAGAGATCCTAGGGGTAAACCTACGATCTCCCATCCACTCGTCAAGATTACTCTTGAAGAGGGTCATTGAGGGACTCTGCCTAACATGGATTGGGATTTTGTTCCAGAGTGAGGGGAGCCTCTGGGATATGAATCTGTCCCTCCAGCATATCCTATTTATTTCTGTGCTGAGGTTTAAGTCCCTGGTGCGTGTAGCTCTAAGGGATTTGGATTTCCTGAGGTGGAGCATGTCCATTAATTCTGGGTTGGACATGGCTTTATACGTTAGGCACAGATCGCCTCTGAGTAGGCAGTAAGCAACTGAGTAGAGATGGAGTTTCTTTAGCCTAACTGCGTAGGGCATCTGTTTGAGTCCCTTGATCCTCTTGGTGAGGTACTTTTGGGGTCTTTCCAGTTGCTGCAGGTGTCGGGTAAGGTACATCCCAAATGGGGCATTGTATTCAATTATGGGCCTGATGAGTGATGAGTAGAGGGGCACAATGACCTCTCGATCTAGATGCGAACCCTTTCGTGATAAGGTGGGCTATATAGAAGGTCTTTCTAACCACTTTGGCAACATGACTGTCAAAGGAGAGATTGCTATCTACTTGGGTCCCCAAATCCCAAATTACTTCTTCCGTACTTAATGGATTACCACCTATGTGGTAATTTGTGGGCACTTTGTTTTTCCCAAAGGGGATGACTATGCACTTTTTGGCATTTAGCTTTAGGCCATGGCTCTGGCACCAGTTATCAGTCTCTGTGAGACCCTTTTGGAGGATGCTTGTGTCAGTCAGCGAGTCGATTATGGCATCCAGTTTGCAGTCATCTGCGAACTTGGTCAGCCATAGTCCTCCCATGTTAGCATGTACCTCACAAAAATATATACCGAACAAGAGAGGTCCCAGGACTGAGCCTTGTGGGACGCCACTTGTAACTGGTTTAGAGTCTGACATGGCACCTGCAATTCTGACCATGTGGGTTCTACCCCTGAGCCAGTTTGCAACCCATCTTGTGACATAGGGGTTGATATTTAAGTTGGTGAGCTTATTTATGATGTCCGAGTGGGGTATTCTGTCAAAGGCTTTTGCGAGGTCCAGGTAGGCTGTGTGGACTACCTTCCCTTCATCTATGGCCTTGGTGACTGTTTCAAAGAAGTCGACCAGGTTCAAGAGGCAAGATCTGCCCTTAACAAAGCCGAATTGGGTAGGATCCAGTGTTTGGAGGTTCCCAATGTCTTTGTTTAGGAGTTTCATGATGATACGCTCCATAGCTTTGCAGACCAGGCTAGTCAGGCTTATAGGGCGATAGTTTCCAGGGTCAGTTGTGGCACCACCTTTGTGGAGTGGGACCACTGTTGCTGTATGCCATTCCTTGGGTACATATCCTGTAGTAAGGCTGAGATTGAACAGTGACTTTATGTGGGGGTTCAGTTCTTCTTGAAGTTCGTGTAAGACGCAGCCTGGGACACCGTCCGGTCCCATTGATGCTGTGTTTTTTGCTTTGGAGAGGGCAGCTCTCACCTGTGCATCTGTGATGTCAGGGAGGCTACACTCTGTTGGGATAGACATTTTCTCTTTTGGGGGAGGAAAGGGGAGAAAAGTTTGCACTGAACCTGTCTGCCAGGATGTTGGCGAAGTCTGTGGGTTCAGTGTATTTTTGTCATTTTGAACTAACTCAGAGCATATCTGGGAGTTGCCACCCAGGTTCCTGACATATCTAAAGAAGGCATTGTGATTATCTTTAGCATCTTGTGCAATTTTTCTTTTGAAGCTGGCCTTAGATGATTTTATGAGGGATCGTAGTTTCTTGGTAGTACTGATCAGATATGCCTTCCCTTTTTGGGATTTTGCTCTATCATGTAGTAGCTTCCTCCTTCTGTTGTATAGCTTATTTATGGCTGGGGTCCACCAGACAGGTCTCCTGCCTTTGGAAGAATGGGTCTTGATTTTATTTGGGATAGCATGATCCATGCATTCCTGTAGGTGTCCATAGAAAGCATTTGTAAAGGATTCTGCGATTTGGCCCGTATTTTCCACTGGCCCGGGGGCTTTGAAGGATTCCACCTCAGTTTTGAGAAGTGTGAAGTTTGCTTTTGAGAAGTTCTTCACCGTGGTTTCCTTGGCTGGGGGTGGGGATGGGATATGGATGTCCAGTGAGATTAATTTATGGTCAGATCTTACCAATGAGGGGTATACCTCTGGTATGGAACATAGAGTCCCCATGTTGGTGATGATCAGGTCCAATATGTTTTCCCCTCTTGTGGGAGTAGTGACCAGTTGTTCCATAGCATTAAAAAGGAATTTGTGGGAGTCGGGTACTGTGTAGTACCTGTCAGGTTTCCTGGGAGCTGGAGGCACAGTATCAGGGGTAAGGCTGGATTCCAAGAAGACATCTACAATTTCCAGAACAGGAGGAATGGCTAGAGGCCTGTGCTGAGGCAAGTTTAAAAAGTCCCCCAAGTCTCTTTTTGGTCTGTGGGTAGTCCTGGCATTCCCAGCGGAAATGCTCTCTCAGGGTATTCAGGGTTTCACCAAAGGAAAAGTCTTCTGGTGGGGAAGCAGAGGGAATGGAATCCTCTGCATCAGAATCCTCACAGGTAGATAAGGGTGTGTCCTGGTAATCAGAAGGATCAGAGTCAACAGACTCGATCTGAAGAATCAGAAGGAAAATCAGTTCTTGGTCTTTTTGAGGGGAAAGGCTGGCTTCCCCTAATTAAAGTAATAAGATCTTCAACCATTCTAAGCATTTGTTTCTAAGGCGTGTGGGCCTGAGAATGCGCTTTGGTCAGGAAATCCTTCTATGTGGCACACCTCATCACTAAGGGATTTTCATCCAGAAAAAAAGGAGGTCATTGTCCCACTGTACTCATCCCTCATTAGACCCATTATAGAATACAACGCCCCATTTGGTATGTACCTCTCAAGACATCTGCAACAACTAGAAAGGCCGGGCCTAAAGCAGATGCCCTATGATGACCACCTTAAAAAACTCCAGCTATAGTCTGTCGCATATCGTCACTCCGAGGCAATCTCTGCTTAACATACAAGGCCATGTCAAACCCAGAGCTGTTGGACATGCTACACTTAAAGAAATCCCAATCCCTCAAAACCACACGCTCCAGGGATCTAAACCTTGTCATCACAACAAACAAAACATGCTGGAGGGATAAGTTCCTGACCCAGAGACTCCCCAGACTCTGGAATAGACTGCCCATACATGTCAAGCAGAGCACCTCTTTGGCCCTCTTCAAAAGGAACCTTGATGATTGGATGGGAGAAAGGAAATTCACCCCAGGGATCACGTCAGTCGCCCTGCTAGACAGGAGTCCAGGGAAGTAAATAGTGTAGGAAGAAATATCCAGGGAATTGTTATGGCTAGGCTTGTATAGGCCCTAGGGCCTATAGCCTAGTATGAACCTATGATCAACATTCTTACATAATACTGAAGATCATCTACTCTGTCTTGTGGAAGTTTTGCTATCATCCTTCTTGTGTCTATTTCTGCTCCTATGAAGACCAAGTTTTGACATGGCTCTACAGCAGATTTTACGTAGTTTATTGTAATCCGTAGAGAGGAACAAAAGTTATAGCATGGGAGTTCTTGGCCTGTGGCAGAAGATTGTTGGTCACTGCGGTTATGAGCCAGTCATCCAGATATGGAAACACCCGGAATCCCTGACATCTCAGGTGAGCCGTAACTACTGCCATGCATTTGGTGAACATTCTAGGGGCTGTAGTGAGACCAAAGGGCAGAGCTCAAAATTGGAAGCGACTGGCTCCTAGCCAGAAGTGCAAGTGTCATCTGGACCACCTTTCCATCAGTATATGGTAGTACGCATCCTGAAGGCCTTATAGAGCACATTCAACTGTCTTTTTCCAAAAAAAAAAAATTACTGACTGTAGTGTCACCATCCAGAACCTGCTCTTTTTTACCGATTTGTTTAGATTGCTGAGATCCAGTATGGGTCTCCAGTCCCCAGTTTTCCTTGGAGCAAAAAAGAATCTTGAGTAAGTTCTGAATCCTCTCTGGTCTACAGGGACTTCTTGGGTGACTCCTTCTCAACAACTTGTGAATTTTTAAGGTTGCTTGTCCTTTTGACTGGGTGGAATGCCTGGAACCATTTTGTTTTTGGGAATGGGAAAGGAAAAGGGAATGAAGTAACCCCTGGATATTATGTTCTGCACCAGTCATTTATTTTTAGCCAGGTATGAAGGTACACAAACAATCATCCCCAAATTGCCTCCAGAGGCATACAATCAGGCAACCCCTCAGGAGTGCTGAAAGGGGTTACCAAAGAAAGTTTGTCTGAAGCCATGATTCTGTGGGCCTCCCATGCCACGAGGACAGCGTCTTCCATTACTGTTCCCCCATCTGCCTCTAAGGGAAATTTCACCCTGTGTGAGTTGGAAAGGCTGTCGGGATTTTTTGAACATCTTTCCACTACCTTTATAACCTTTGGGAAAGGGCATGGTGGGTGTGGAAATACGTACTACAACGGCAGATAAGGTCTTGCCTTCCTGTTCACACCTGGTGAGAATTTCTAACTTTGGGCCAAAATAGACAGCAGCCATCAAAAGAGGTGTTAATGAAGGAAGACTTGAAGGACTCCACAAAATCGCAGACATATCCAGGCCTGCCTCCTAAGTGAGATGGCTGAATCCAATGCCCTACTTGTTCCATCTGCTATATACAAGGTGAGTCTCATGGAAGAGTTTACGACTGAATTTAGGGTGGGAAGCTGAGAGGTTACCTTAGGGTGGCAAGCTGAGAGGTTACCTTGTCTGCAACCTCATCAGCTGCAGCACCTTGGAGGGAGTCCGACAACTCCTTTATCAGATCCCTCTGTAGTCTAGTAAAATGTGTTAAGTAATTCAGCGACTGTAAGGCGAAGGTTGCTGATGAAAAGACGTGCTTCCTGTATCTATCCATGGTCCTAGACTCTTTACTCAGGGGATGGAGAGTAGAACTGGTCTCAGATAGTTCCATTTTAGTGGCCACTGCAACGACCATGACATCAACTGCTACACCTTTTGTAAGGAAACGCTTGTCCGAGGGGAAAGGAATAAATTTATTCAGCCTCCTAAGAGTAGGTTCAATTTAGTCTGGGGTTGCCAAGCCTTCCAAGAGATGAAATCAATAAGCTCATTGGAAGGAAAGGGTCACCCAAGAGGTGGAAGGGTAAGACCTGAAAGCCTTCAGGTATACTGACTCCTCAGTTGAAGGGGTTGTGGACTGCCAGTCACCCCTCTGTTTTAAAATTTCCAAGATGTCTCCAAAGGAGATATCTTCAGGAGGTGACCGAGGGGACCCTTCTGCATCACCAGCAAGGTCAGTATCAGATGTGACTGACTCTTCTGGGGAGTCCAGATGCTTCCTCTTGAAGTGCTCTTTCAAGGGACTTCCTCAGTGGAGTAAATCTGAGGAAGTTCTGGACATCCTCAGGCCTGGGGTCTCTGTGGAAGGGGTATGTGAGTAAGCAAAGACACTGGCCCAGAAGTGGAAGGATGACCCTGGGCAGACTGTGTCTGAGACTGGGATGCAGTTATTACCCTCCTCATAACCTCAAAGGCACCGCACCTCTAATCTGAAGAAATCCCTGGATCCAACAAAAAAGTAGTTGGAGCCAAGTGAATCTCCACTGCAGAGAACAGACGCACTAAGGCAGAGATAGAATCTGAACTCACCCACACTAAAGCACCAAGAGACAGGGTCAGATCCAAAGAGATCGGAACTAACACTCTCGGTCTGACTGGGTAGAGTCAGCTCCTAGAGATCAACAACTCAGGGCAGACGTCAGATCCGAAGAACCTTTGGGGGATCCGAGACGGATACCAGCTGGACATCCGAATCTTCTGGCTCAGAAACCAGGGGAAGGATCAGAGAAGGAATATGTGCCGATAGAGAGGCCTTTGCCACACCTGATGTCTTTGGACTTGGATCCAGTAACAACCTGACCAAAGCAGGTGTCTTCAGAAGCCTCTGCACCACCCTATCCACATCATCATCTGACAAGCTCCTGGTAGATAAGGTAGGGGATCTGATTTTGTCACAATTGGAGAAAGGAGCCAAAATGATATAGGCTCCCATGATGGAGAAAGTACAGTTTTGTACCTGCCATAAATGTAGATGATCGAGTGCTAATACAGCTGCAGTCATAACAGATGGGTTCTCCTGCCGTCAGGCAGGTCATCGGTCGGCCGAATTCCAAAGTCTAGGTCCGGCGTCGGTTGTCGTCGCTTCTTCCCTGACGTCAGTGCGACAGGGGTATAAAGGAACCAGCCAACGCCATTTTCTTCAGTTTTTCTTGCCCCAGATGTCAGGTGCCCCCAGAAGGAAGGCAATAATAAAACTGTGTGATAATGCAGTGCTATATAATCAAAATACAGTAGTTGCAAGCAAATACATCATAAATGAAAACCCCAATCAGGTTGTATGAGGATGTGTTAGCCTATATGCCTGTCCCAAGAGGGGAAGGAGGGAGGGAAACCTGGACTGCAGCTGTAATAGCACTCAAACATCTACATTTATGGTAGGTACAAAACTGTACTATGTTCATCGTGCATACAGCTGCAGTCATAACAGATGGGTAGAATCCCAAAGCTAAGAAAGGGGTGGTAGGCACTAGGAGGAGTCAAATTGCCCTGCAAGACTGCAGTGGCAAAGCCTGCTCTAGATTTGGAGTATAATGGTAGGTTGTAGTGCTTGGAGAAGGTATGCACAGAACTCCAAGTGGCTGCTTCCAAAATATCCTTGGTAGGAACTCCTCTGAGGAAGGCTGCAGAGGTGGCTGTGGCCCTGGTGGAGTGAGTTCTAATGCCTGTAGGAACAGTTTTGCCATGAAAGGAATAGCAAAAGTGTATGCAGTGGGCTAACCATTTTGAGATTGTCTGTTTGGAAATTGGTTTCCCTTGAGCTCCTACCGCATAGGACACAAAGAGCTGTTCTGATTTTCTGAAAGGCTTTGTTCTGTCCAAATAATAACGCAGCTGTCTGTGGATGTCCAAGGAATGTAGTAATCTCTCCCCTTTGTTTTGAGGATTAGGATAAAAAGTAGGTAAATGTATGGCCTGATTTAAAGCTACCCTGGATACCACTTTAGGCATAAAGGATGGGTTGGTTCGTAAGGAAACTCTGTCCTGATGGAAGATGACAAAAGGCTGGACAGCCATGAGAGCCTGTAGTTCTGAAACTCTACGAGCTGAGGTGATAGCCAGAAGGAAAGCTGTTTTCCAGGACAAATATTGCAAATCTGATGAGGCAGCTGGCTCAAAAGGAGGCAAGGTCAATTTTTCCAGAATGAAATTAAGATCCCAAGCAGGTATTGGTTGTTTCCTTGGAGGCCTTAAATTCTTAGCCCCTCTGAGGAACTGTCTTAAGAGAGGGTGAGAGAATAAAGGTGGATCAGTGTTGTATTCTGCAGATATGGCTGAGGCATGTATTTTGATGGAGGAGAAAGAATGTCCACTGCTTAGCAGTTCAGCCAAATATTGTAGTATTTGAGGTAAATTCAGTTTTCCAGGATCCTGGCCCTTTTTCTCATTCCAGACACAAAAACGTTTCCATTTTGAGGAGTAAGCTTTTCTAGTTGATGGCCTTCTGGCCTCCAAAATGACATCCTGCACCTCCTTGGAGAGTAGGGCCTGTTGAGATGCTAAGGAATCTTCCATGCGGCTAGATTGAGTGTTTTTAGCTGGCTGTGAAGAGTTTTGAAACTGTGCTGAGTCAGAAGAAGAGGCATTAGAGGCAGGGTCCATGGTGGGGAATGCGTCAGGCTCCTCAGGAGTGGGTACCAGTGTTGCCTTGGCCAGTCCGGAGCAATGAGAATCATCTTTGGTCTGTCTGCTTTGGTCTTTAATAGAACTTTGGGCAGCAGAGGAAGAGGAGGAAGGCATAAACTGTCATTGATGTCCAACTGAAAGAAAGAGCGTCCACTCTCCAGGCCTTTGGATGGAAGATCCTTGAGCAGAATTTTGTCAATTGATGATTCTTGTGGGAGGCAAAGAGATCTATGTCTGGCCTTCCCCATTCTTGGATTATTTCTGTAAAAACTTTTGGATGCAATTTCCATTCGTGTGGATCTGTCATATTCCTGCTTAGGTTGTCTGCCAGCATGTTTTTCTTGCCTGGCAAGTACTGTGCTTGTAGTTCCATTTGTAAGTCCATGGCCATGTTCCAAAGTGACATGGCCAGTCTGCATAGGGGGTAAGAATGTGTTCCTCCCTGTTTATGTACCACATGACTGTGGTGTTGTCCGTTCTTATCAATAATTGACCTGGTTGCAGAAGGTCCTTGAAAGCTTTCATAGCATTTATTACTGCTAGCATTTCTTTTTGATTGATGTGAACGTGCTTTTCTTTTTGGGACCATTTGCCCTGAATGCACCGATCTGTCATGTGCGCCCCCCAGGCGTAGTCCGAGGCGTCTGTTGTGATGACTTGATTTTCTTGAGGCTTGCTGAATGGAAGACCTGTGTTTGTTTGACATGCTTGAGCCCACCACAGAAATTCCTTTTGCAGACATGGAAGTAGTGGTATTATTGTTTCCAAACTGTGGCTGTGTTGAGACCATATGTTTTTTAGGTACCATTGTAGTTTCCTCATATGCAGCTTTGCACATGGGATTAGTAAGATGCAAGATGCCATGAATCCCAGAGCCTGCAGGATTTTCCTTGCAGTCACCCTGGTGCAATTTGCTAGTGTTCTGAAGTATTGTATTAGTTGCCCCTGCTTCTCTGGCGTGAGGTAGGCCATCTGGGTGTTTGTGTCCAAATTGGCACCCAGGAAAATTATCTTCCGAGAGGGTATTAGCCTTGATTTCTTTTTGTTGACTGTGTATCCCAGAGATTTCAATAACATTATTACATAAGCCAGATGTTTCAGAAGAATGTGCTTGCTGTCCGCTTGGATCAGGCAGTCGTCCAAATAGGGATATATTTGTATCCCTTGAAGTCTGCAGTAGGCAATTAGTGATGCCAGGCATTTCGTGAATACTCTGGGAGCAGTAGATAAGCCAAAGGGCAATGCAGAGAATTGATAATGGGTTGAACCTGCAAGAAATCTGAGGTACCTTCTGCAATTTTGTCTGATTGGGACATGCAGGTATGCCTCCTTGAGGTCCAATGTTACCAGTCAAGACTCCTTGCCCAGCATGGGAAGAAGTTGCTGTAGAGTGAGCATCTTGAATTTTGGTACGAGTAGAAATGTGTTTAGGATGGATAGATCCAAAATAGGCCTCCAATCTTTTTCCTTCCTTGGCACCAGAAATACCCTGGAATAAAAACCTTGACCTTGTTCGTGCGTAGGTACCTCTTGAATAGCTTTCATGTTTATGAGATCTGCAATTTGCTTTTGTGCCTCTGCCCTTTGATTGTGTGGCAGGTTTGGCATGCCTTTCATTTTTGGAAGGGTGTGAAAATGGAATTTGTAGCCTCTGTTTATAATGTCCAGGATCCATTTGTCCTTTGTGACAACATGCCAATTTTTTGAAAATAATGCCAGCTTTCCTCCTAAGGGGGCTGCCATTTGAAACCGGGTTGGCATGCAAAGGGGAAAGTCATTGGGTTTGCTTTCTGAAAGATTGCGAGTTGTCCTCACCACCTCTTTGTGTAGGGGCTTGCCATTGTCTGCTTCTATACGAGCCTTGGGATTGTCCTCTGCCCCTCGGGCGCCTGTATTTGCCTCTTTGGGGTCTGTCTGTGGCAGGAAAGGACCAGTTTTTGGAAGGCCAATTTCTACTAAAACGTGGGGGTTGAACCTGTAGAAATTCTTTCACAGTTTGCATTAAACGTGGGGGTTGAACCTGTAGAAATTCTTTCACAGTTTGCATTGATTTAACCTTTTCCTCCATTTTCCTTAATACCTCCTCAGCATTAGCACCAAATAGTACATCCTTTTGAAGAGGGGCATCTAGTAATTTAGCTTTGACATGATCAGGCAAGGCTTGTTCCTTGAGCCAGGCATGCCTATGTATGACTGATCCTGTAACAGCAGCTCTACATGAGGCCTCTAGAGCATCAAAACTACATTGTAAGGTATGCTTACCCACTTGTTCTGCACTATGCATTAAATCTTGCAACTCCTTCAAGTCTGGTTGTTCAGGTTGTGACATTTTACTCTTCAATTGTGATAACAAAAACTGTTGGTATTTTAGCATATGAAACTGACAGTTTAAGGCCCTCATGGATAAGGTAGCCGAGGTATATACCTTTTTTCCCCACCTTTCTAAGGATCTGGAATCTCTCTCGGAAGGCAATGGATTTTTGGCAATGGAGGCCTTAACTCCCTTGGGGCCCTGTGAGATGGTTTCTGGGTCAGCAGCATGGCTTTTGTAAAGAAATTGGTGTGAGTCAGGAACCCTGTAGTACCTGTCAGGCTTAACTGGAGCTGGAGGTAGAGAGTCCGGGTTAAGGCAGGCCTCCGAGTAAACATCATCTAGGATGTCCAAGACAGGAGGTATAGCCAGAGGCCTATGCTGAGGTAACAAGAGAAATTCCCTGAGCCTTTTCTTGGAATCTGAATAATCCTGGCCTTCCCAGTGGAAGTGTTCCCTTAAGGTATGCAAAGTTTCCCCAAATGAGTAATCCTCAGGGGGGGATACAGAAGGGATGGACTCCTCCGCATCAGAGTCTTCAAAATGGGAGTAAGAATGTTCCTCATCATCAGAGTGCTCTGAAATAATGGAGCCCTTATCAGAGGAGGGGGAATCTTCCTCCACTCTGGGCCTTTTGTCCAGTGGGGGGTGAGAGCCTCTGATTAGAGTAATTAAATCCTCAGCCATTTTAAGCATCTGTTTCTTAGGCATGGGGCCTGGAGATGGGCCCTGTGTAGCTGGTCTCTTAGGGTGCATGGTTGCTTTAGACTTTGTGAAAGCCTTGATGGAGAAAGAAGAGGAAGGTCTGAAGACACCTTGAGTGGAGGTGGACCTGTCCACATTCTGAGTTTCAACGCCAAGAGTGGCTTCGGTATCTGTAGTCGGGGTGTGGGCCGAGGAGCCTGCGACCTCGGGCACAGGAGACACCGTCAAAGAAGTGTCGTCGGTAATCAGGGGCTGCGTAGGCGCCTCACTGAGAACCGGACTACGTGTAGTCGGCTTTGGCGTGGTGTCGGTAGAGGCCGCTGACCTCGTATGTCGGTCCTTGTCTTTGCGTTTTTTAGACAAAACCGGAGTCGGAGTAACCGACGACATAGTATAGTTAAATGCTTTCCCAAAATAATGCTGGGTGAACTCCGCCCGACGCTTAATAGTGCGTTTGTTGAATGTAGCACAAAAGCGACAGACCGAGACGTCGTGGTCTGGGCCTAAACAAGGTATACAGAGGGAATGGAAATCCTTATGCGGTATTTGCTTCCCACAAGAAATACAATTATTAACTTTGTCTGACATCGGTCTGAGGCAAGAAAAGTTTCCCCAACGGGGTACTTAGCTTTTAAGAAGACTTCGGTTTCCAAATTTCGTAATTTCAGGAGCTGGCCGACCGGCACTTGCGAACTGCTTCTGCTTTGGGCACCGCGCGGCAAGAAAGACTGAAGAAAATGGAGTTGGCTGGTTCCTTTATACCCCTGTCGCACTGACGTCAGGGAAGAAGCGACGACAACCGACGCCGGACCTAGACTTTGGAATTCGGCCGACCGAGGACCCGCCTGACGGCAGGAGAACCCATCTGTTATGACTGCAGCTGTATGCACGATGAACATCGGCTCCATAGTCTAAACTCAGAGGGAGCCGAAGAGGTTGGGGCAGAAGATTCAGGTTGCGCTTCTCAGATCAGGAAGCCACTGGCTGCTCCGAAGGATCTGTAGGAGTGGTCAGTTTAGGTACTTTCTGACTTGGCTCGGAGGATGATTTTGGAGTTGAGGAAGGTCGCTTTTGAGTTGTCTTGACTTATCCGAAGATTTAGAGGAATCTGGAGAAACAGCCTCAGAAAATGGATTTTTAAGTATATCTTTTAATACAAGTTTATTTTTACGCTACATAAGAGCCCTTTGGTTGAAGGCATGGGAAGAATGACTCTTGTAGATGTAAAAACCCCAAGGAACACACACACACACACACACAGTGTGTGCATCACGTAGAGGCATTTTTTGCCACATTTTTTAACCCCCAAGGGTTTCCCACCCTGTTTTTAAGACATATTACAGAATTCCAATTTAAGCCTTTGAAATTTAAGCTACGGAAAATAGAGAGAGAGAAAACCACACACACACACAGAGACACACATACACCTTCTAACTAAAATGGACACTACCTGGATTCAGGAAATATAGAAAGTTTTTTTTTTTTTTTTTTTTTTGTTTTTTTTTTTAAATTATAGAGTTAAAGAACGTCCTCTAACGGACGTTGGAAAAGGAGAGTTTAGGAGAGGGAACAACACTCGCACAGGCAAACAAAATGTTCTCTAACTTAAATGGATGTAAAGAAGGGTAAGGAAATTACCAACTAGTAGAAGAAAAACCAAGTAGAAAATACAAAGAATATAAAAAACTTTCAAATAGCCCACAGCTTCCTGGAAGGACCATGTCTTTCGCTTAGTGGCAAGAGAGATCTGGGGGTTTAGGGAACTGCATTATGGGTAATGGAGAATGCCCACGAGCTTTGCTGAAGGCCTTGAGGTTTTGAAAAAGGCCGAGATGGATCCAATGAATCAGATCTGATCTACAAGTGAGAATAAAGGCAAAATGGACAACATCACATCAAAAACTTAATGTTCGGCTTGCATAAATTCCCGACTTAACAGTGTTCATATTAACCCCCCCCCCCCCCCCAAAAAAAGCAGCAAGCTATGCAGAGGAAAGAGAAAGGGAGGGCTATCCTAAAATAACAAGGCATGAACATCACACCAGCAAGGAAAAAGGCATGCCTAGTGGGCGGCATTTTCAAAAGGTTGGAGTCCACCAATTATCCCGGCGACAGTTAGGGAAATGCATCTGACCACTCCAGAGAGAAAAAGGACAGAGACACACTATACCTTTATACATATATGTATAGATTTCCTATTAAAATATTGAAGTTGATAAAAATGAACGTTCGAGACTTCGAAAATGACCTCATACTTCCTGCATACAAATTAGGTTAAAATGTCGAATCTGTTGGCCGAACTGAGCAGACTGGACATTTATGTTGAATATCAACAGTGATGGCAGAGTAGGTGCAAACGAAAGTTAAACACCTACACAGTTATTCACGTTTTAGCAGGGGGGGGGGCTGCACCTCCCACACCCCCTGCAGATTAAATATTCTATTCTAACTGGCTAAGTTTCTGGTGTCATTCAAAGGGAATCCAGCGTCTGTCCACCTGGGATGACATGCTCCACAAGCCACGCTGCTTCGTTAGAGACAGCTTGCACCTGTCACACTTAGGCTTTCGAATAATGGTCAAGGCTCTTGCCACCCCCATAGTGCCATTTTAGGCAAGACTCAAAAGACAAACCCACCCTGCCGTAAATAGCACAAGTAACAAAAAACTGAGGGCAATGCTACTGAATGCCAGACGTCTAAACCTCAAAATGCATGCACTCGAGGCACTCCTCCATATGGAGAAAATCAATATCTGTGCAGTAACAGAAACCTGGTTTAAGGCTCCAGAGAGCACCCCCAGCACTACCAGGCCACAACTCATACCATACATTTCGGCCACAAAACCCAGACCGAAATACAAAAGGTGGGGGGGGGGGGGGCGTATCCATATTCATCAAGGATACCCACACCTCCAGGTTAGTGGCACAGCATGATGCTTCAGAGATCATCCACATGCAACTAACAATGGGCAAAACTGCAATTCAAACTGCAGCTTGCTACAGATCACCCACCATGTCCCAGGGCCCCCATTCTGCATTTCTGGAAACACTGGGAAACATAAAGGTCCTACCAAACACCCTAATATTGGGTGATTACAATTATCCAAACATTAACTGGCAAAACTACACAAGTACTAACTCTCTTGCCCAACATTTCCTAGAATTTATAAACTCAAACGCCATGGATCAACTGGTCAGCACTACCACAAGAGGTGACAACATATTGGACTTGGTCATCACCAACATGGGCAGTGTTCTAGACTGGAGGTCAACCCCTCCCTGGTTAGATCTGACCATAAACAAATCACTCTGGATATCCACATTCCGCCCAGACTCCTGGTCAAGGAAACCACCGTGAAAAACTTTTCAAAAGCAAACTTCACATTACTTAAGAGCAAGGTGGAAAGTTTCAAAGCCCCCATGCTAAAGAAAAACGCTGTCCAAGCTGCAAAATCCTTTACTAATGCATTCTACGGGCACCTACAAGAATGCATGGATTGTGCTATCCCAAGCAAAACCAAGACTCATTCCTCCAAGAAAAGGAAACCAGTCTGGTGGACCCCTGCCATAAACAAGCTATACAACAAGAGGAGGAAACTAGTACAGAAAAGAGCAAAACCCCAAGAAGGGAAGACATCCCTGATCCGTATCAGAAAGAAACTATGATCCCTCATAAAATCATCCAAGGCTAGCTTCGAAAGAAAAATTGCCAAGGACTCCAAAGATAACCACAAGGCATTCTTTAGCTATGTCAAGAATCTAAGTAGCAATGCTCAGATCTGCTCAGAGTTCGTGCAGAATGGCACAAAATACACTGAACCGACAGATATCCCCAACCTCCTGGCAGACATGTTCAGTGCAAACTTCACCCCCCTCTCACCCGCAAAAGGGTCCATAACCATACCACAAGAATGTAGAGCCCCTGGAATCACAGACACTCAGGTGAAAACAGCCCTCTCCAAAGCCAAAAACACAGCATCAATGGGAACAGACTGTGTCCCAGGCTGCGTCCTACACGAGCTCAAAGACGAACTAACCCCTCACCTAAACACACTGTTCAAACTCAGCCTCTCCACAGGCTACGTACCCATAAGAGTGGTGCACAGCAACGGTTACTCTGTTCCAAATCAGGCAAAGACTGCTCCTTAAGCCAAGCATGCCTTCTAAGCACAGACCCAGTAACAGCAGCCCAGCAAGAGGCATCTAAAGAATCAAAACCACATTGCAAAGTATGTTTTCCAACTTGTTCAGCAAAATGCATTAAGTCCTGTAAATCGTTATTTTCCACACAGTCAGGAATCAACATAATTTTCTGTTTAAGCAGTCCAATAACATGTTGCTGATATTTTCACATATGAAATTGGCAGTTTAAAGCTCCGATTGCCAAGGTCGCATAAGTATAAACCTTTTTACATCTACCCAGCGACCTGGAGTCTCTATCAGAAGGGGTACAATTTTTAGCAGTAGAAGCCTTAATGCCCTTGGGCCCCTGAGAAATAGTCTCTGGATCTGCAACAGGATTTCTGAAAAGGAACTTGTGGGACTCAGGAGACCTGTAGTATCTGTCAGGTTTACTAGGAGCAGGAGGCCAAACTGGATTCCGAGAAAACATCAACAATGTTTAGTACAGGAAGTACAGACAAAGGCCTATGCTGAGGTAGAAGGAGGAAATCCTTAAGCCTCTTTTTTGAATCAGAACATTCCTGGCTTTCCCAGTGAAAATGCTCCCTTAAAGTATGTATAAGTTTCCCCAAAAGAAAAATCCTCAGGAGGAGAAGCAGAGGGAATAGAATCCTCTGCATCAGAATCCTCATAAGTTGGTAAGGACAAATCCAGGTCATCAGAAGAGTCAGAAGAAACAGAACCTTGATCAGAAGATTCATAATCAAGCTCAGCCCTATGCCTCTTAGAGGGGGGGGGGGTTGACTACCCCTGATTAGAGTTATTAGATCTTCAGACATTTTTATCATTTGTTTTTTAGGCATAGGGGCCTGAGCATATGGCCTGGGCATCGGTTTTTTAGACATGGACTGAGAATTAGGCCTTAGTAATGAAGGAGGCGTCGATTTAATATGCAAGTCAGCAGGCCTGAATACACCCTCAGAAGCCTGTGCCTGCACAGCAGCTCTGGACCAATCCAAGGTAGCGGTTCCATAGTTGAAGTATCTCGCGGCATTCCAGACTCCGAATGGGTCTCAGTGGAGGCCTGCGAATCAGAAGTAGTGGCTATCAGGGGCTGCGAAAGCGCCTCACTGAGTACTGGCGAATGTCTTAGGAGAAGCGTCGTCGGCAGTTTTGGACCTCGGCGTCATGTCTCTCTCTTTATCTTTGCATTTTTTTCGGAATCCCGGTAGTCGGATGGCTAACCAACGACATTTCGGGATAACTAAACAGAAAACCAAAATATTTAGAGGCAAAAATATAAAGACGACAGATAGTAGTGCGCTGATTAAATAAAGCACAAAACCGACAGCAAGGTACGTCGTGGTCAGGGCCTAGGCAAGGAATGCAGTATGAATGAAAATCTTTTTGTGGTATTTGCTTTCCAAAAGTAATGCAATTATTAACTTTTACTGACATCAGCAAAGAGCAAGAAAAAGTTTCCCCAACGGGGTACTTAGCTTAAAGTTGATGACTTTGGTTCTGAAACTCCAAAATGAAAATTTCCGAGTCGGTCAACCGGCACTTGCGAAAGTACAGTTTTGTACCTACCATAAATGTAGATGTTCGAGTGTATACCCTGCTGCAGTCATCACACTTGGGTTATCCTGTAGTCAGGCGGCCCCACAGTCGGCCTGAATTCCAAAGTCTTGGTCCGGCATCGGTTGCTGTCGCTTCTTCCCTGACGTCAGTGTGCCAGGGGTATATAAGAGGCATCCGACGCCATTTTCTTCAGTTTTTCTTGCCCCAGATGTCAGGTGCCCCCCCCCAAAAGGTGTTCAGTAGATAGTACCAATAATAAAAGTTTAGCACAAACAAAACGTCCCTCCAGTTATAAACAAATACACCACAAACGTTGTATCAGATTTTAAGGTATTGAAAGGTTTTAGTTAGGTCAGAGGGGATGGAGGGATGGTAACCTAGACTGCAGCAGGGTATACACTCGAACATCTACTTTTATGGTAGGTACAAAACTGTACTATGTTCATCGTGTTACCCTGCTGCAGTCATCACACTTGGGTAAAATCCCAAAGCTAAGGATGGGAGGTGGAGTCAAACAGGGTTAGAGGAGGCTAAAAGGCCCTGCAAAACTGCAGTGGCGAAGCCAGCTATAGTCTTAGAGTAAAGAGGTAAGTGATAGTTAAACAAACGGCAAACAAACTGATGAAAATGAAAAACGGGTACAATAGCAGCCAAGACACGTTTAATTAACACGTATTTAACAAATATTTTAAAGCGCTTTTTCGTCAGCGTGAATAGCTGACTTCCTCAGAAATAGCAATACATTGACATCATCAAGGTGTTTAAAAAGTCATTTAAAAACAAAACTAAATTAATTACTACGTAGGTGCTGGAGAACCTCCCCAATCAATTTAAAGGAATATTAACATTCATTTAACATTATATATCAAAGAATGAAATACCTGACATAAATAAATAAAATAAACAACCGTTAAAAATTAAATACTAAAAACATTGCCATCATTAAATAAATTAGTCAAACATTGTAAATCACATTGTAGTACTTGTGAAGTTTCTTGTAGATATATATTTGTGGAAGCTAGTTTAAAAAGTAAATAAATCAACTCGACTATGAGGTTAGTGAGTCAATAAACCAAATTAATTAGTTATGGTGATAAGGGGTACATATTTCTGAACCTAAAACCTTTGAAATCATCTCTTAAGACAGTTTAATTTCAATAAACTTGATACTGAACACGAGTCATTAAGTCCTGGGTGGCTGTACGCATTTAGCCTAACTTGCCAAATCAGCTCAGCTTCTTCCAGTTTAACAGGTCTAGGCCCCCCTCTACTGTCACAACAAACCTGGTCTATAACTAAAAACTTAAATTTATGATCATTAAAAACTGAAGTGTGTTTAGTTAGAGCATTATCAAGTTTGGATTTTTTCATGGCATATAGGTGCTCGTATATCCTATCCCTAAGTCTCCTTTCGGTCTTGCCAATATAAAAGGCCAAACATGATGTACATCTAGCTAGGTAGAATTACAAGTATATTTATGTTTTAATTTGTAGCAAGTGCCATTAAGCTCAAAACAGGTTGCTTCTTCCACATGCCTGCAATAATTACAATTTTGACACTTCAACATACCTGCATTGCGGTCCACTAAAGGTTTACTACCTTCTAATACAACTTTAATGTTCCTCCCTTTTCTGAGGGCAACTTTTGGTCTGTCACCTAGTTTTTCGAAAATTGTAGGGTACATTTTAAACAGTTCCCAATTCTTATTAATTATATCAATACAAGTATTACTTCCCGTACTGAATGTTGTAATAAAATAAGTTGTATTTATATTATTTGTACCAGTAATTGTAGTTTCCTCTATTTCATATCTACTACTATCATTAAGGTCAGTCGCACAATCGTCGTCACCTGGGTTCATGGTATTATTAACTGGGAGTAGTGGTTGGTAAATATTCTGACTTCTTTTATCATTGATTTCCTGTATTAAATTATCCAGAAAGATCTCAGGATAACTTCGTGATAAAAACATGTTTTTGAGTACAACACATTCATCAGTAAAGTCTTCGTCCAAACTGACCATCCTAGCAGCTCTTACTAGTTGGCCTTTGACGACCGACTTTTTCTGAGAAAAAGGGCGACAACTAGTGAAGTGTAAAAAGGTATTTGAGTAAGTTTTTTTTACGAAAAATCCTTGCAGTGTAACAGTTGTACTCGTAGTTCTTACTTAAGAGTACATCAAGATAGGCAATGTTGTCCATCCCAAATGAATGTGTGAACTCTAAAAAAAAATTAGTAGTTTTGTTGAAATATTGTAAAATCAATTTACTTGTATCTACATTCGCGTTGATCAAAATGAAAATGTCGTCAAGAAATCTAGTGTAATAAATAAACTTATCGAGGTAGTGGCTGTTGTTGGAAAATACAAATTCAGATTCCCAGTGTGCCATAACTAAATTGGCGATACTTCCACCACATGGAGACCCCATTATTGCCACTCCCACTTTCTGTAAAAAGAAGTCATTACAGGACATGAAATAGTTGTAAGAAAGGACAAGATCACTAAGAACAGATACAAGGTAAATTTCCCTGTCGGGAGCATTATGTTTCTTTAAAGTGAGGGTCACCCACTCAAGTGCAATACTGTGTGGTATACTACTATACAAATCCTTTACATCTATAGTTAAAAAATTAAAGTCGGGATTGTAACTGACAGATCTGACATTCTCAAGGAATGTCCAGGAATCCTTGCATATATGGGCTTCCTTGGCTACATATTTTTGTAGTATACTATCCACTACTTTAGCACAGGGATAAGTTGGTGACCCCCTACTGTCGACCAACAGTCTAAGTGGAGGGTTATCAAGACGTTTATGTATTTTTGGAATCCCAAAGATGCATGGGTATCTAGGAAATGACGTAGTTAGATAGCCATACGTTTTTTGGTCGATTCTACTTTCAATGTATAACTCCTCAATACAGTCCTTAATTGACTTGTAAGCCCTATTGACTTCAGATCTTGAACTAGATTCATATGTGTCAGAGTGGAGTACCTCATCCATACGGGTTTGGTAATCAACTGTACTGAATACAACCAACCCCCCTCCCTTGTCTGGTTTACAGAACCTAAGATTTTGAGATTTAAAATACTGTAAATACTCAACTTCTATCTTATTCAAATTGGACAGTGTATTACATAGTGCGCTATTAGTACTAGCGTGCCTAATGTCCAACTCACAACATTTTCCAAATAATTCCAAAGCTGGATGGAGTGGGGGTTTGTAAGTGCTAGGTATGTGCAACTGACCCTGTTCAAAGAGTGTAGAGTTATTACCCATTATTAAATTGAAATTCAATTTCCTGGTGAACAATTTGATATCCAAAATGGTATCAACAAAATTTAAAGGTTTAGAAGGGACAAATGTTAAACCTTTAGATAAAAGTTCCACCATGTCAGTGTCAAATTTGGTGGTACTAAAATTGAATAGTTTAAAGTCACCAGATTTGTTACTGACAACGACCACATGCAATGATTTAAGTGTATACTCAAT
The DNA here is from genome assembly GCF_019279795.1 of Protopterus annectens. NCBI lineage: Eukaryota > Metazoa > Chordata > Ceratodontiformes > Protopteridae > Protopterus > Protopterus annectens. The sequence goes on from NC_056729.1 coordinate 1,676,191,632, forward strand.
GTCCACCACATTAAAATCATCAACAGGTGAAACAGCCATATCAACATCAGAAAGGGCAAGGTTGTCATCAGTATTCTTATCATGGGGAGGAGTGTCAAAAGAAACGCTTAATAATAACTCTTCTCGTTTTGTTTGTTGTTCCTCCACTTCGTATTTGTTTGTGGCTGTTGGAAGTTCCTTGTTTTTGGTCGTGCCCCCATATGGGGGCGCTGCTGAAAATTTGCATATTGATTAAAGGAGTTTTGATTATGTTGACCACTTCTTAACCTCTCACTCCATGGTGTCCCACTTGTTTCACCCCCTTTCAAGTTCTTATCGAGAAATTGGTTAGCATCATTATTGCCTGGACTGTGAGGGGACAGACCAGAGTCAGATTGGCACCGCACTTGGGTTGAAAGACAGTGTTGACCATTACTAACTACAGCACTTAAATTAGAAGTAAAAATGCTCTTCTTCCAAGTCTGACCCAGTGGAGGGTTAGGGTAAGCTACCCCTTGCTTGTAAGCATCACAGTCTCTAGAAAGTTTCTTTATTTTATGAGACTGTAATTTAAGCATATGTTCATCAATACTGACAAAAGTACGCTCGTAGTCATATTTATATCTATTGAACTCCAAATCCTTAGTAATCATTTTATCTAAGTCCGTGATGTACAAAGAGAGTTCTTCTATCCACAAGTTATAATGTTTGACTATTAATTCAATTAATTCCAGTCCTTGGCGGTTGAATAAATTTACCAAGTCAGTATGGAACACTGAACCGGCTTCTAGGCCGGTAGGGTACGGTGCACGCCTTAGACCTTTTGGGACTATCTTCAAAGTAAGACATTCAGTGAAGTAAGCAACTTCTAGTTGCAACTTCTTTAATTTGAATAGACATGCGTCAAAGGTTTTTAATTTAAAACTAATACTGTTCGACCCACTGTTTGAAACATTATTGTCACTAGAAACAGTGCTAGTCTTATTAGCGCCAGTACTAGATGATTTAGAAAAACTGAAACAGTTATTGAGCCAAACAGGTAATATTGAGTTAGAGGTATTACCTTCTTTCCCGGTATTGCAACGTGACATTATAGGCTGCAAAGGTTTATCCATGTTTACCCGATCGTGTAAAGAGTGAACCGCCTGTTCTGGAATAAAGTTATCCATGTTATCAGGTTGGCAATCACCTCCACTGACAGATGGATGTGGCACTCGATTAAATCCGTCATTAGGCTCAAAAATAAAGTTGTTATAAGCAGTTGCGCCTCGCGTTGTTGAAACAGTCTGGCGTGTACACTGCTCCAATCCAGTAGGACTCAATGCTACCGTTTGTCCCGGTTCAATAGGGTGCATACCAATAGTGTTGGAAGCCATACCGATAGTGTTTGAAGCAGTACCGATAATGTTGGAAGCAGGAAGCTGTAAGCTGCCTATGGGACTATTACCCTCACTATGAGGCGCATAGTCTGGTGTTTCATTCTGTCCAAAATCCCTGACAGTATTGTGCTGCGTCTGTGGTTGCATCTGTGGTTGACTACCAGCTGACATGCAGGTTTTGCGAAATTCGCGGTAGTCAGCATCCATTCTATCCATTCTACGGAATAGGCTCTCCAGCTTGTTGTTGATTGAATCCAAATGACTGCCCACGACCGGATCATCTAAGTTATCCAATAAGTCCCCGGCAGGATGACTCGGTTTAAAAACCGCTGGTGTTTCATGAGGTTTAAGAGAGTCCATATCGCTGTCTGTACCCGTTGCCATAACAAACCAATAACTAAACAAACGGCAAACAAACTGATAAAAATGAAAAACGGGTACAATAGCAGCCAAGACACGTTTAATTAACACGTATTTAACAAATATTTTAAAGCGCTTTTTCGTCAGCGTGAATAGCTGACTTCCTCAGAAATAGCAATACGTTGACATCATCAAGGTGTTTAAAAAGTCATTTAAAAACAAAACTAAATTAATTACTACGTAGGTGCTGGAGAACCTCCCCAATCAATTTAAAGGAATATTAACATTCATTTAACATTATATATCAAAGAATGTAATATCTGACATAAATAAATAAAATAAACAACCGTTAAAAATTAAATACTAAAAACATTGCCATCATTAAATAAATTAGTCAAACATTGTAAATCACATTGTAGTACTTGTGAAGTTTCTTGTAGATGTACATTTGTGGAAGCTAGTTTAAAAAGTAAATAAATCAACTCAACTATTAGGTTAGTGAGTCAATAAACCAAATTAATTAGTTATGGTGATAAGGGGTACATATTTCTGAACCTAAAACCTTTGAAATCATCTCTTAAGGCTGTTTAATTTCAATAAACTTGATATTGAACACGAGTCATTAAGTCCTTTAAATACCTTTTTACACTTCACTAGTTGTCACCCTTTTTCTCAGAAAAAGTCGGTCGTCAAAGGCCAACTAGTAAGAGCTGCTAGGATGGTCAGTTTGGACGAAGACTGTACTGATGAATGTGTTGTACTCAAAAACATGTTTTTATCACGAAGTTATCCTGAGATCTTTCTGGATAATTTAATACAGGAAATCAATGATAAAAGAAGTCAGAATATTTACCAACCACTACTCCCAGTTAATAATACCATGAACCCAGGTGACGACGATTGTGCGACTGACCTTAATGATAGTAGTAGATATGAAATAGAGGAAACTACAATTACTGGTACAAATAATATAAATACAACTTATTTTATTACAACATTCAGTACGGGAAGTAATACTTGTATTGATATAATTAATAAGAATTGGGAACTGTTTAAAATGTACCCTACAATTTTCGAAAAACTAGGTGACAGACCAAAAGTTGCCTTCAGAAAAGGGAGGAACATTAAAGTTGTATTAGAAGGTAGTAAACCTTTAGTGGACCGCAATGCAGGTATGTTGAAGTGTCAAAATTGTAATTATTGCAGGCATGTGGAAGAAGCAACCTGTTTTGAGCTTAATGGCACTTGCTACAAATTAAAACATAAATATACTTGTAATTCTACCTTTGTTATCTACCTAGCTAGATGTACATCATGTTTGGCCTTTTATATTGGCAAGACCGAAAGGAGACTTAGGGATAGGATATACGAGCACCTATATGCCATGAAAAAATCCAAACTTGATAATGCTCTAGCTTAACACACTTCAGTTTTTAATGATCATAAATTTAAGTTTTTAGTTATAGACCAGGTTTGTTGTGACAGTAGAGGGGGGCCTAGACCTGTTAAACTGGAAGAAGCTGAGCTGATTTGGCAAGTTAGGCTAAATGCGTACAGCCACCCAGGACTTAATGACTCGTGTTCAATATCAAGTTTATTGAAATTAAACAGTCTTAAGAGATAATTTCAAAGGTTTTAGGTTCAGAAATATGTACCCCTTATCACCATAACTAATTAATTTGGTTTATTGACTCACTAACCTCATAGTCGAGTTGATTTATTTACTTTTTAAACTAGCTCCCACACATATATAGCTACAAGAAACTTCACAAGTACTACAATGTGATTTACAATGTTTGACTAATTTATTTAATGATGGCAATGTTTTTAGTATTTCATTTTTAACGGTTGTTTATTTTAATTTATTTATGTCAGGTATTACATTCTTTGATATATAATGTTAAATGAATGTTAATATTCCTTTAAATTGATTGTGGAGGTTCTCCAGCACCTACGTAGTAATTAATTTAGTTTTGTTTTTAAATGACTTTTTAAACACCTTGATGATGTCAACGTATTGCTATTTCTGAGGAAGTCAGCTATTCACGCTGACAAAAAAGCGCTTTAAAATATTTGTTAAATACGTGTTAATTAAACGTGTCTTGGCTGCTATTGTACCCGTTTTTCATTTTTATCAGGTAAGTGATAGTGTTTGGTGAAGGTGTGTACTGAACTCAAGTTGCAGCTTCCAGAATATCCTTAGTTGGCACCCCCCTGAGGAAGGCTGTAGATGTAGCTGCTGCCCTGGTAGAGTGGGGCCTTATGCTAGCAGGAACTGGTTTTCCATGGTTGGTGTAGCAAAAACATATGCAATGTCCTATCCATTTAGAAATGGTTGGCACCCCCCTGAGGAAGGCTGTAGATGTAGCTGCTGCCCTGGTAGAGTGGGGCCTTATGCTAGCAGGAACTGGTTTTCCATGGTTGGTGTAGCAAAAACATATGCAATGTCCTATCCATTTAGAAATGGTCTGTTTTGAGATGGCCTTTCCTTGTGATGCTGTAGCATAAGATACAAAAAGCTGGTCAGATTTTCCGAAAACCTTAGTTTTATCCAAGTAGTAACGTAGCTGCCTGTGAATGTCCAAGGAATGCAGGAGTCTTTCTCCTTTGTTCCGTGGATTTGGAAAGAAGGTGGGTAAATGGATGGGTTTGATTTAGAGCCACACTGGATACCACCTTAGGCATAAAGGAGGGGTTAGTTCGTAGAGAAACTCTGTCATGATGAAAAATGAGGAAAGGCTCTACTGCCATTAGTGCCTGAAGCTCTGAGACTCTTCTGCTTAAGTAATTGCTAGCAGCAGGGCAGTCTTCCATGATATAAACTTTAAGTCAGCTGAGAAAGCTGGTTCAAAAGGAGGTAGCGTAAGTTTTTCCAGAACAAAATTGAGGTCCCAAGTTGGTGTTGGTGCTCTCCTGGGGGTCTAATGTTTTTGGCCCCTCTGAGAAACTGCCTTAGCAGTGGATGTGAAAATAAGGGAGGATCCGTGTTGTAGTGAGCTGAAATAGCTGAGGCGTGGATTTTAATAGATGAAAAAGAAAGCCCTTTGTGTAACATCTCAGTTAAATATTGTAGTATCTGAGGTATGTCCGGCTGAAGGGTGTTTTGGCCTTTAGCTAGGTTCCAGGCGCAAAACCTTTTCCATTTGTCTGAGTAGGCTTTCCCGGTGCTGGGCCTCCTGGCTTCCAGAATAACATCTATAACAGCTTGTGAAAGAGGAGCTGGCTAGTTGCTTGGGTGATTTGCCATGCAGCCAAATTTAAGGTTTTGAGCTGGCTGTGCAGAATCTGTCTTGCTGTGTGAGCAGATGAGTAATTTGTGGTAAAATCCATGGTGGGCCCTGGGCCATATTCCTTAATAGTGGGTACCAGTGCTGGCGTGGCCAGTCTGGGGCAATGAGTATCATTTGGGGTCTCTCCATCCTGACTTTCAGCAGCACCATTGTGAGAAGGGGCAATGGAGGGAAGGCATATACTGTCAGCATTTTCCAACTGAATGAGAGTGCGTCCACTTTCCAAGCTTGATGGTGAAATGCCCTTGTGCAAAATTTTGTTAGCTGATAGTTTTGGGGGCTGGCAAACAGGTCTATGTCTGGGTGCCCCCATTTTTGAGTTATCATTGCAAATACTTGTGGATCCAGTTTCCACTCGTGGGGATCCATGATGTTTCTGCTTAGGTCCTCTGCCAATGTGTTCTTTTTTCCTGGCAGGAACTGAGCTTGTAATTGAACTTGGTAAGCCAGTGCTGTGTTCCACAAGGTCATTGCTTGCCTGCATAGAGGGTAGTAGTGTGTACCCCCTTGTTTGTTTATGTACCACATTACTGTGGTGTTGTCTGTCCTTATTGTAAGCTGTCCTGGAGGTCCTTGAAGGCTGTCAGGGCATTCTGTACAGCTAGCATTTCTTTTTGATTGATGTGCAGATTCCTTTGATCTGCAGTCCATATGCCTTGAACGCACCGTCCTGCCATGTGTGCCCCCCAGGCATAGTCCGATGCATCTGTTGTCATAGCTTGCCTGGCTGGGGGTAAGGTGAAAGGCTGACCCTTGTTGAGGTGACATGCCTGTGACCACCATAGAAACTCCTGTTGAAGGCAGGGAATGAGAGGTATCATGGTTTCCAAGCTGTGGCTGTGTTGAGTCCATTCGCTTTTTAAGTACCATTGTAATTTCCTCATATGCAGTTTTGCAAATGGTATTAGTAGTATGCAAGATGCCATGAAGCCCTAGGCCCGCAGAATTTTTCTTGCAGGGAGTTGGGTCTTTGTTTCCATTGTTTTGAAGTATTGAGTTAGTTGTAGTTTGTTTGGCGTCAGATAAGCCATATGGGCCGTTGTATTCAAGTTGGCACCCAGGAATGTCATATTTTGTGAGGGCACTAGTTTTGATTTCTTTTTGTTTACTGTGTACCCTAGGCAACTTAAAAGGTGTTTTACAAAAGCAATATGTTGTAAGAGAATGTCCTTGCTTTCTGCTTGGATGAGGCAGTCATCCAGGTATGGGTATATTTGAATTCCTGTTCGTCTGCAGTATGCAATTACTGGTGCCAGGCATTTTGTGAAGACCCTGGGCGCAGTAGACAAGCCAAAGGGCAGTGCAGAGAATTGGTCATGGGTTGAACCTGCAATGAAACGGAGGTATCTTCTGCAATTTTGTCTGATAGGGGCATGCAGGTATGCCTCCTTAAGGTCCAACGTTACTAGCCAAGCTTTTTTGCCCAACATGGGAAGAAGCTGCTGTAGTGTTAGCATCTTGAATTTGGGTACTTGCAAGAAGGTGTTTAGAATTGAAAGGTCCAGAATGGGTCTCCAAGCATTGTCCTTTCTGGGGACTAGAAAGAGCCTTGAGTAAAATCCTCGGCCTTGCTCCTGTGTAGGTACCAACTGAATGGCTCTCATGTCCATGAGAGCTGTAATTTGTTTTTGTGCCTCTGCCCATTGATTTTGTGGCAGGTTTGGCATTCCTTTTATCCTTGGCGAGGTGTGGAAATGGAATCTGCATCCTTGTGAGATAATGTCTAGGACCCATTTGTCCTTTGTGACGATGCGCCAGTTGTCTGCAAAAAGTGCTAATTTTCCTCCCAAGGGAGCTGCCAAGAGAGTTTTGCTTGGCAGTTTGAGGTTTAAGTCATTGTGTTTGCCTTCTAGTAGTTTGGGACCTGTCTTCTCCTCCCTTCTGTGTTGCAGTGCCCCATTGTCAAGGTTTGTAAGGGATTTGAGCTTGTCCTCTGCCCCTTGGGCGCCTGTATTTACCCCTCTGTGGTCTGTCAGAAGCTGGAAAGGACCAATTTTTTGTTGGCCAATTTCTGCTGAAGTGTGGGGGCTGTACCTGTAAGAAATCTTTGACTGTCTGCATAGATTTTGCCTTATCCTCCATTTTCTTTAAAACCTCTTCTGCTTTAACCCCAAATAAGACATCCTGCTGTAAGGGTGCATCTAATAACTTTGCTTTAACATGATCAGGCAGAGTTTGTTCCTTTAACCAAGCATGCCTATGTATAACAGACCCAGTAACAGCTGCTCTACAGGAAGCTTCCAAGGAATCAAATCCGCATTGTAAAGTATGTTTGCCCACCTGTTCAGCTGCATGCAACAGATCCTGCATTTCCTTGAATTCAGACTGTTGAGGGTGCGTGCTCATCTTTTGTTTTATTTGAGACATTAGGAATTGCTGGTATTTAAGCATGTGAAATTGACAATTTACTGCTCTCATAGCTAGAGTAGCTCAGGTGTAAACCTTCTTCCCCCACCTATCTAGTGCTCTGGAGTACCTTTCAGAGGGTACAGGATTTTTAGCCATAGAAGCCTTAGCCCTTCTGGGACCCTGGGAGATTGTCTCTGGATCAGCAACAGGGCTTTTGTAAAGGAATTTGTGTGAGTCAGGCACTCTATAGCATCTATCTACTCCTGGGTCCTGTATAGCATAAAGCAGGGATACTTCATGACCTGGGAGACCAGACCCACTCCCAAAGGCATCCCTCTGTCATCCAAAGACCAAATCCCACTTTTTCCTCCCATCCTGCAGGAACAACTTGCTCAAGGAATCATCCAGGAGGTCCCGTCGCCTGCAAGAGGAAAAGGTTTTTATTCAAGAATTTTCCTGGTTCCCAGGAAGGAAGGTTCCTGGAGGCTAATCCTGGACCTATCCCACCTAAACACCTTTCTCCAAGTTCCCTGCTTCAGGATGCTTTCTCTCCCTACTCTTCTGCCACTCATTCTGCCTCAGGCTTTCCTAGTGTCCCTAGACATAAAGGACACCTACTTGCACATCCCTATCCAGCCTCTCTTCAAAATGTACCTACATTTCTCTGTGGATTCTACACACTTTCAGTTCTGTGCTTTACCCTTTGGTCTCTCTACGGCCCCCAAGAGTATTTACAAAATGTCTGTCCCCAGTCATGGCATTTGACAGGTCCATAGGAATACATCTTTTTCCCTTATCCAAGCTACCTCAAGTTCATTTGCCTTGCAACATTTGCAGTTCACCCTCTCTCTCCTTACAGCTCTGAGATTCACCATAAATCAAAAAAATTCATCCCTGACACCCTGTCAGGATCAGGTGTTTCTAGGATTCCAGATTCTGACCAGGGAAGTGATGGCTTGTCACCAGAAAAGATTGTGACCCTCACATCTTTCTTCCAGGGGATTCTTCCTCAAACCATCTCAGCCAGGGAATTCCTCAGATTCTTAGGATTCATGGCCTCTACCAATCCTCGTGGTCGCCCTGGCAAGGCAACACATGTAGTTCCAGTGGTATTTGAGAAACCTCATGAAGCAGCATTTACATCCTCTAGAGTTCATGATCCACATGCTTCCTTGCCTGTCCAAGGAGTTGAAGTGGTGGATCTCCCAGATTCAGTCAAACCCGGGCCTGCCCCTCCAGCCCCCCCCAAAAAAACAAGACCCCTTCACAGATGCTTCAGACACAGGCTGGGGAGCAACCCTAAGAAACTGGAGAGTGAGGAACGCATGGAGCCCCACTCAACAAAAAGATCACATCAGTATCAAGGAAATGAGAGCCTTGATAATACTAGCTTTGGATATTTTCAAGGGTCAGCTTCTCCAAGGCACCATGAGGGTGGTACACAGACAACACAACTGTTCTGTGGTACATCAGCAAACTGGGGGGGGGTCAAGGTCCTAGCTCCTGTGCACACTAGCAATGCAGGCTTGGGAAATAGCACTGGAGAAACAAATCCTTCTCCAAGCAGTATATATCCCCCTCTGCAGACAGTGTGATGGCAGATTCCTTAAGCAGGACCATGACCCTGGCTCACAAATGGATGGATGCTGAACAGGGAAGTGTTTCTGGACGAGGTCCATCGATGAGGTATTCTGAATGTGGATCTCTTCGCCTCCCCCATGAACAGACATCTCCCAACCTTCTGCTCCAGGCACTTCATCCAGAGGCTTGGAAGGTGGATGCTCCACCAGTCTCTTGGAAGGTGATGTACTTGTATGCATTCCTCCCTTCCCTCTCATTCAGTGTGTCCTTCTGAAAATTCAGAAGGAACAACCTCAAATCCTGCTGGTGACTCCCTACTGGCCAAGGTAGCATTAATTGCCCCTACTATGTAACTTAGCCAAGGACAATTACCACAAGTTACCCCAGAGAATGGACCTGCTCAAACAGGACAATGGAGCACTCTTGCACCCTCAGCTGTCCACTCTGAATCTCACTTTGTGGGTGATAGGATGTTGATTCCCTTCAGACACCTACATACAGAGGACATGATCAAGGTTTTGCAGGAGGCCAGAAAACCAACTACCAGAAAATCCTACCTGTCAAAATGGAAGAGATTTTCCTTATGGTGTCAGAAAAACAGCCTACAACCACTGACTGCAGAGCCCCCAGTGGTCTTGTCCTACCTGTGAGTTCATGAAGTCTGGACTGTCATACTCCTCCATTAAAATCCACTATCTTCCATCTCAGCTTGCATGCCCCTGGTACCTCTTTTGGCATCTAGATTAGAGGTCAATTTTTTCCTGAGAGGGGCTCCTCACCTCAGGCCACCAAGGAAGCCAATTCCACCTGCTTGGGACCTTAACCTTGTCCTAGAAAATTTTACTCTACCACCATTTGAACCAGCCAGACTGCTCCCTCCAGCACTGCACTTGGAAGACCATACTCTTGGTGGCCATAACTTCTGCCCCAAGGGTCTCCGAACTCCAAGCCCCTATGGCACACCCCCTTTCACTGTCTTCCACAAGGACCGGGTATGCTTCCGTACTAACCCCATGTTCATGCCCAAAGTGGTAAACGACTTGTCCTTAAACCAGACGATCAATCTGCCAACATTTTACCCCTCTCTGCAGAACAGAGCAGAGAGGATACTTCACTCACTAGTTGTACACAGACAGCTAAGGTTTTATTTGGCCAAAACCAAATCCTTCAGAAAATCTGACAGGCTCTTCATCTCCTACCACCCTAGAGCCCTGGGTCAACCTGTAACCTCATGGATATCAAAAACCATTTCCCTTTGCTACAATAACCATGGTAAGTCACTCCCAGCCCCAGTTGGGGCAAACTCTATCAGGGCAGTGTCCTCCTCAGGGGCTTTCCTTAAAGGTTTGGACACAGCACCTATCATACATTCACCAGACACTACAAACTTGATATGGTCTCTAGAGCCAGGGCAGGATTTGCCAGAGCCATCCTCCATGGGTTTGTGGAAGGTGCTTCTGGTCTTGCTACCCCTTCATTAAGACAGGAGCTGTTGCACTCTCCCTCATGTCATGAATACAGCAGCATATGAATAGAAGGACATAGTATTGTTGTGTAAGAACTTACTATAACCTTAGATATTCTTCTCTTCTATATGCTGTTGTATAGTTTTCCACCCAGCCTTCCCCCTCACACTTGCCTGATTCCTGTTTCTATCCGGCGGCATTCAGTCCTGAAGAGGTGCATGCTAACGTCCGCTTTATACCCGAAGTCCGTTTACAACTGACATCCCAGAGAGGTGCAGGACGTCACGTACACCCTAGCAGTAGCATTTAACTTTTGTATAACGGCCAGATGTACGAGAGTTCACCAGAGGCAAAAACTCCCTGATATTATGAATACAGCAGCATATTGAATAGGACATCTAAGGTTATGGTAAGTTCTTGCACAACAATACTTTCTCTGTAGCTTTCTTTAGGGTTTCATCCTACTGTGCTTTCTTGATATTGATATGGTTTATCTGGGGGTTATCCTAGCTAACATTGTCCTCTGTATTCTGATAAAAAGTGGAGGTTATGGTCTTATGGTCTTCTGTGATTATGTTTATGTTCATGTTAATCCCTTTAGGAGAACTCTTGGAAATGATTTGTTTTCCCAGCAGAGGTATGGGCTGATGATCATCGTACTGTTTCTCTGTTGCAGTCCTTACTACTTTGGGATATCTGCCTGCTGATAGTCTGAGTGTCCCACCTGACTGCTAGAGCTCTAACTTTCCCTCAAGACTTTCTTCAGTTCCTTACCCACATGTAAGGGCATCAATGATATAACATACAAACATGGTAACAATACTGTTAAGCAGTTGTGAGCACCATAAGATGCCTCGCCATATGCACCTTTTAAGCTGACACACTTAAAAGTTCTTAGTACCCTTTTCAGGCACTTAGTAGTGCTCTTCTGCCAAATCAAACAGGGATGTACATGATAGCTCTGAATGTGTCTACCTATTCAGTCATCAGGACTAGCCTTAAAGTTTGGCAAAGTACTACTTTGACCTGTCGTTATAATTTATTCCAAAGGCTGGAAGTACATTGAGTTTGGAAATTATCCCTCTAGTGAGTCTGGTTTGTTGGTGTAGATTTAGGTCCCTACAGAGGCTGTTATGTAGAGCCACTGGCTTTACAAGTAACTAGGAAGCCAAGAAGTATTAGGGCTATCCTGGCTTAAAAAGCCAGACACAGGTCGCCTGAGGCCAGCTGGTAGGCTACTGAGTATAAGGCGATTCATAATAATTTGACAGGATAACTGAAGGATTTAAAGCCTTTTTCTTTGTTTGAAATCTTTGGAATCTTTCTAGTGGGCAATATGCATAGATTTGTGCATACCAAAGGGGGTGCTGTGTTCACGTATCATTTTTATAAGAGATGAGTGAAGTGGTAGTTGTCTTAGGATCTTGAAAAATATTCCACTGGAGATTAATTGGGTAAGATCTAAACTTTTCATTGTTGTGGAAATATGATTGAATGAGAGAGTTGCTACATTAAGTATGCAGGTCTCTTATGAACATAACATATGCAATGGGAGCAACTTTTTTAGGCTGAAATTATGTGACATAATAGCAGATTGACATGTTAGAGAAGTATTTCTGTACCTCATTTAACAGACCTTTGCAACTAGACCAAATAAAGTACTGGCAGCTAAGAAATGAAACCAAAAAATGTCTTACTTGATAAGAAAAACTACTACTACCATTTACAACAGAAAAATCAAAACAATCCCCATAAATTCTGGGCAAGTATTAATAAATTAATGCACCCAAGCCAAACCTCTACCCCATCCCCTGCAGCCACCACTGATAAATCTCCTGAGGATGTCGCTAGCATCTTTAACCGCTTTTTCACCAAAACTATTCAATCCCTAGCTAGTCAACTACCCCCCAGCACAAATTAGCCAAATCCTGACACCCAACTTTCTTTTAGATTCCAGCCAGTTGCTACTTCATTTATTCAAGCTTTACTCAAAAAATTAAAACCTATTACCTTGTCAGCTGATCCTCTCCCTGCTGAAGATCTGCAAAAAGCTGCTGATGGTATAGCATACCCAGTTTCCATTCTTGTCAACCACGCTGTAGGAGAAGCCTCTATTCCCTCCATCGGAAAATATCCTATGTGATACCACTCCATAAAGGTGGTACTTCCACTGAACTATCTAACTTTCGACCAGTACCCATACTGTCACCACTTGCCAAAATTATGGAAAAATGCATCCATGTACAGTTAATGCACCATCTTACCCAAAACAGTTTACTGGAAAACTCTCGGCATGGTTTCAGGCCTCATCACAGCACCACCTCAGCCCTCCTTGCCTTCTCTAATACCATTAACCGCAACCGTAACAATAACAAATTATCCTCAGCCCTCTTTTTGGACCTCTCCAAGGCATTTGATATGGTCAGTCACCAGCTACTAATTCAGACGCTAAAAACTACCTACTTAGATAACACTGCTCTCCACTGGTTCCAGTCTTATTTGTACGGCAAACAGCAGGCTGTCCTGTGGCAGAATAAACTTTCTACCCTCTTACCAAATACTCTGGGAGGCCCCCAGAGATCAATATTGGGCTCTCTTCTGTTTTCTATCTTTATCATTGATCTCTACACTGTCATCCCAGATGCAACTTGCATTCAGTATGTGGATGACTCCACTCTAAGTTCGGCTTCCTCTCAGTCAGATCTCTGTACAAAATCACAGTCTACTTTTAACACAGTTGAAAAATGGATGTCTGATCGCCATTTGATCTTAAATCCTAATAAAACAAAGTTGCTGCTTTTCTCCCCCACCAACAGGTCTAACCCCCTTTCCTTTTCTATATGCTCTAATAATGGTACCACACTCTCTCTCTCCAGACTCCCATACAAAACTGTTAGGAGTCATTATCGACAACAACCTCAAGTTCGATTACACATCAACAAAACTATTAAAACCATCAATAAAAAACTTGGGTCACTTTACAAGATCAAGCCTTTCCTTACCCCACCTGCTCGTACTGCAGTTGCCCGCTGACACCTACTCTCGACCTTATTCTGTGCTTCCCTTCTACTGACTAACCTAGGTTAAATAGAACTCAATAAATTATCATCGTGCTATAATCACATTGCCATATTTGCCACTGGTATGCTGTACAAAACACACCACTGTACTAACCTAAGATGTTCTGTAGTCCTATCTCACCTTCATTCTTTACATATGGGATCGGAGCTGATCCTTGGCTCCGACTCGGCCTATTTACAAGCTGGAAGACTTCTGGTTGGCTCGTGGCTAGGTAGATATCCCATGGTGCACCAGTACAATCCCCAGATCTCGTTTGCCGTGTCGACGAGTTCGGTTGTTCTTCTCTTTGGCTCTGGCTAGGTGATTGCATTTGTTTCCACTTTTACTAAAATTTCTTAGCTGTTTAGTTTAAAATAGTTTAATATAGTTAAAACTGTTACTGCGTATAGTAATCAGTTAGCGTAGTTGTTGTAATTATTAGAATTGTTAGCTTTTACTTGCGCCATTTGGTGCAATTTTTTTGCCTTTGGCCTTTTCTTACTTCGTTGGTATCCCGTGTACTTTTTCTTTAGATTGGTAGCATAGGCACCTTTTGCGCACTGTTACTCTGTTTGTGTTGATGGAGTTTTTGGCGGTTTTCCTCTTGTTATTTAGCCTAGTTAATTAGCTTGTTGTTAGCATTGTTGGATTGCTACTATTGTTAACAGAACTATGTTCTGTTTGTGCTTGACATAAGCCTGAATATGTGAATTCCTGTTCATTACTGTGTTTCTGTTGAGTGTGTGATACTTTCTAACTTTAACTTTTTGGGTCTGTTTCAGTTACAAGACCCTCTCTTCCTTGCCCGAGCTAGGCCCGTTTAAATTAGAGGACCTGGTCCTCCTCCTCCTTCCCTTTCTCTTTGTGCGTGTGTCCTATACCACAAAATGTCTAAAGAGAGTAAGGATCATAAGCCATCTGGCTTTAGGAAATGTATTAAGTGCTCTCAAAAAATGTCTATAACGGATGGTCACAGTAACCGTGTTTACTGTTTAGGGGCCATCCATTTGCAAGAGACCCGTTTATTCTGTCATACATTTAGTCCTAGGGTGTAGCAAGAAAGGAAGAACAAGCTCATCCTAAAACGTGGTCTTAAACCTTCCTTATAGGAAGATTTGTCTAGTTCCTCATCCTCTAAGTCTACCAAGGGAAAGTCAAAATCTTCTAAGAGGCCCTCCCCGGCACCAACTGGTGTCTCGGAGTCACCTCTTAAAGTTTCAAAAACAGATAAATCCGCTGTCTCATCGGTTCCACAGACCTCTGAGCCGACTGAGAGCAGTATTGTTATTGCAGGGTCAGTTCCAAGTATTTTGGATCCGACTGCTGAGACTATTGAGACTGTTTCTCTGAGCCAGTCTGTGGACCCTCTGCCGGTTGTCTCGTGGCTAGGTAGATATCCTTGTTATTGAAGTCTCCTATACCTCAGAGATCTTGATCTCCTGCTGTGTCATCCAAGTATTCCAGGAGTTTATCGGAAGATGATGTGCAGAGGGTAGTGCTGAGACTTTTGAAGTCGTCTAGAGGCGCATGGATAGAGGGGTGTCTGGGTGTAGGGCGTGGTAGTCACAGACTACTAGGCTTTACCTGAAAGGACTGCTTAGATGATGGATTGGAGGGGAGAGACCTAGAAGGGTGCTGTTTCCTGTGGTCTTTTCTAGGCTTAGCTAGTATGGTCTTAGCTGAAAACCTGACAAAGGAAGATTTAGCTGGGTAATTTCTCTCGAAGTGTGGAACTGGGGAGAAAAGATATGTCTCAGTTCCTGGAGTTCCTTAACTTTGGTCTGGTGGGTCTTAGAGAGATCAGCAGCTGCTGAACCAAACAAGTTTTTGTTGTCCAGGGGTGCATCTAGGAGCTTGGCTTTGATGTCATCAGGGAGGGGTTGCAGCCTTAACCAGGAGTACCTTCTGAGGACAGATCCAGAAGCAGCAGCCCTTGTAGGTGTTTCTACAGCAGAGCTGCACTTGGAGTGTTTGGTCACTTGTGTGCAGTTCATGAGAGGGGAAATCTTAGCTTTAGCAAGTGAGTCAGGGAGCTCTTCCAGCTGCTTAACCACATCTTCCAAAGGGCCAAGGAATACCTGGCCATGTGTGTCTGGTAATTGGGCGGTGCAGTGGTTAACGTTGTTGCCTCACAGCAAGAGGTTCTCCGGTTCGATTCTCGGCTGGGGTGCCTTCTGCGTGGAGTTTGCATGTTCTCCCTGTGTTCGCATGGGTTTCCTCCGGGTACTCCGGTTTCCTCCCACATTCCAAAGACATGCATCTGGAGCACTTCTCCCCAGGCCTCCGCTGAAAACAGGCGCTGTGGAACCTAGTCGGACTTTCCCGGTCAACAAATGATAAATAAATAAATAAATAAATAGATTGCTCTTACTGCTAGGGTGGCAGAAGTATAAAGCTTTCTTTCCCAGATGTTCCATCATTCTGCTTTCTCTAAGAGGGCAATAGAGAGGTGGAGCGAAGCAACTTTGAGGTTTTGTCCGTGGTCAGGGAAATAATTGCAAGGTCTGCAGAAGGGGCTTTATAGAGGAAAGTAGCTTCCTCGGGCACCTTGTAAAATCTATCTGGAAGTTTGGATGCTGGGGGCTGTGAATCTGGGTTTTTTAAACAGCCAGGAAGGTATCCAGACAAGCAGGGTGCACTAGGGGCACAGCAGGATAACTGGGAGACTCCAGTTGAAGTTCATAGCATCTCTTTTGGGTCTCTGTCACTTGACGGCTGTCCCATTTGAAAAAGTTTTGCATTTTGGTGATGGTCTCACCAAAGGTGAGATCCTCACCATGGGAGTCCATGCCATTGCATTCCTCCTCTGGTGAAGCATATCCCAGAGGAGAGGTGATCTGAGAAGAGTAGGTAAGGGACTCATCATCAGATGAATCCTCATCTCCTGAAGAGAAATCTGGGGCAGGCCCCTTGGGGTAGAGGGCGTAGGGTTCTGTGCAGGTGTCAGGCCCTGGTGCAAGCCAGAATGGCATTGAGCAGGCCTTGAGTGAAGGCCTCCCAATCCGGAGGCAGTTCGACAAGTGAAGCAGGCAGAGGCTGTGAAATGTGTTTAGTTTTCTGTTTCCTCTTCTTATGGGTCTCAGGGGGAGAGGACTCAAATGTGGTGGAGGGTAGGAGGGCTGGCTGGCACGCCATTAAATTAGAGACTATGTCCTTGTGCACCATAATTTGAGAGATGCCGGACAGGCTCTCAGATATAACAAACCTTGGTTCCCCTTCAGTGACTGAGTCAGATGCCTGAGATTCCCTCTGGGAGGTGACCTCGGGCAAAGGACAGAATTCCTCCAGGCCTTCTCCCGAAGGAAGCTCCAAAGACTCCGGCTCAGACTCCAGGCCTTCGCTAGCCTCGACAGCGATGGCTGGACTGGAAAGCACAGCAGTCTGTTCGGATCTACTCTTTTTGGCCTTCTTGACTAGGGGCTTGTCAGAGTGGTCTGACATCGGGTCCATCGTAGATGCCATACATTTTGAATCTCTGATTTTCAAAGTATAGTTTTAAGGCTGCAAGACAGCTTTTGAGAGACTTTGGTACAAATGCCTGACAAATACTACAGGTGGTATGGTCATGTTCAAGGCCTAGGTAGAACAGGGAGAGCTCATGCAAATCTTTATGTGGAATTTGCCTTCCACACCTACACTTGCCCTTCCTATCTGACATATAACCTAAAACAGTAGCAAGTAAAATAAAAAAACCCTAAGGGGTACTTATCTGAAGTAGGATGAAGAAAACGCATCTACTGGCAATGCGATGACTGCAGTTGGCAGTCACACAGGCGGCAGAAAAGATCTGAAGAGGTGGGTGTTTATGTCCACTTTATACCAGACGTTTGTTTACGACAGACGTCCCAGAGAAGGGCGACACGTCATGTACACCCTAGCAGTGGCATTTAACTTTTGCATAATGGCTGGACATACAAGAGTTCACCAGAGGCAAACTCCCGGATGTCATGAATACAGCAGCATATGAACAAAAGAACATCAGAGAATAACTGGGGAATGTAAAGATCAGAAGTGGCCCACTACCTACCTCTATTTTGAGCTAAAAAAAATCAACTACATGGAGTAAACAAAAGGAGGGAAAAGATGTAGAGGGACTTAAGCTGAACCTTTTATAAAACACTGGTTCATAGGTAGGTACTAAGCTATCGGCCCTGGGGCCTATACAAGCCCAGCCAAAAAGGTACCCTGGCTTTTGCCACCCAAGAAAATTATTTTCCTGTGCCACTGTCGAGCATGGCCACAGAGGTGATCCCCAGGGTGAATTTCCTATTTCCCATCCAATCATCAAGATTCTTCTTGAAGAGTGCTAATGAGGAGCTTTATTTGATATAGATATATAGCTTACTCCAGAGTATGGGAAGTCTCTGGGACAGGAATCTATGTTCTGTTTATTGTGGTGACAAGGTTTAGGTCCCTAGAGCGTATAGCGCGGAGGGATTGGGATTTCTTTAAGTGGTGCATGTCCAACAGCTCTGGGCTTGACACAGCTTTGTATGTTAGGCAGAGATCACCTCTGAGTAGGCGATATGCAACGAAGTAAAGCCGGAGTTTTTTGAGACGGTCTGCGTAGGGCATCTGTTTGAGGCCGGTAATTCTCTTTGTGAGGTACTTCTGCGGCCTTTCCAGTTGTTGTAGATGTCTTGTGAGGTACTTACCAAAATGGGCGTTGTACTCTATAATGGGTCTAATGAGAGATGAGTAGAGGGGAACAATGACCTCTTTTTCTGGATGAGAAACCTTTTGTGATGAGGTGTGCCACGTAGAAGGATTTCCTGACTACTGTGGTGATGTGATTATCAAAGGAAAGACTACTGTCCACCTGTGTCCCAAGGTCTCTTATCACACTTTCGGTGTTAAGTATACTACCCCCTATGTTGTAGTTCATGGGTACAGAGTTTTTACCAAAGGGGGTGACAATGCCCTTTTTGCCATTGAGCTTGAGGCCATGGCTTTGACACCAGGCATCTGTCTCAGTGAGGCCCTTTTGTAGGATGTCCACATCGTTAGGAGTTTCGATAATGGCTCCTAGTTTGCAGTCATCTATGAACTTCATTAGCCAAAGACCTTCTGTGTTAGCCTGTACTTCAGAGAAGTAGATACCAAACAGGAGAGGACCCAGGACTGAACCCTGTGGGTACTCCATTTGTCACTGGTCTGAAGTTGGATTTGGAGTCTGCCACTTTCACAGTGTGGTTTGTCAGTGAGCCAGTTGGCCACCCATCTTGTGACATAGGGATTTATACCTAGTTTAGTGACTTCATCTATAATTCCAGAGTGGGGGATGGTGTTGAAAGCCTTGGCAAGATCTAGATAGGATGTGTGAACCACCCTACCCTTGTCAACGGCTTTGGTGACTGCTTCAAAGAAGTCTGTCAGGTTTAGGAGACATGACCTGCCTTTTACAAACCCAAACTGGGTGGGGTCCAGAGTTTGGAGATTACCAATGTCTTTGTTTATAAGTTCCATGATAATGCGTTCCATGGCTTTGCAAACTAGGCTCGTCAGGCTAATGGGGCGGTAGTTCCCGGGGTCCGTGGTGGCCCCCCCCCTTGTGGAGTGGGATAACCGTTGCTGTGTGCCATTCAGCAGGCACAAAGACTGAGGTGAGGCTATGACTGAACATGGTACGTGGGTGGGGTGCCGGTTCGTTCTGTAGTTCGTGTAGAACGCAGCCTGGGATGTTGTCTGGTCCCATGGATGATGTGTTCTTGGCTTTAGAGAGTGTGGTTTTTATCTGTGCAGCTGTGATTACAGGAAGTTTGCATTCTTCCTGTGTATAGAGATGGGCTCTTTAGGTGGTGAGAGGGGGGTAAATTTAGCCCTGAACCCATCTGCCAGGATGTTGGCAATATCAGTTGGGTCTGTATATTTAGTGCCAATGTGCTGTAACTCAGAGCAGATCTGAGTGCTGCCATTGAGATTCGTGACATAGCTATAGAATGCTTTGTGGTTGTCTTTAGAATCAGTGGCAATTTTGTTTTTGTAACTAGCTTTGGAGGATTTTATCAGGGATTGCAGCTTCTTACTGAAGCTGACCAGGGAGCTCCTCCACTCATGGGATTTTACTCTCTTTTGCAACAGTTTCTTCCTTCTGTTGTATAGTTTGTTTATGGCAGGGGACCACCAGATTGTCTTCCTTTTTTGGAGGATAGCGTCTTGGTTCTGTTTGGGATAGCACGATCCATGCACTCATGTAAGTGCTTACAAAGTGCAATTGTGTAGGATTTGGTACACGTAGCTGCATTGTCCATCTGCATGGGTGTCATGAAGTTCACCACTTCTGTCTTAAGAAGCAAGCTGGCCTTGGAGAAATTTTTTACCATGGTTTCCTTAATGGGGGGGTGGGGGCAGGATGTGGATATCTAGGGTAATTAGCTTATGGTCGGATCGGACCAATGAGGCGTTGACTTCAAGTGTGGAACACCGGTCACTCATGTTGGGAATGACTAGATCTAGGATATTGTTGCCCCTGGTGTGGGTGTGGATAAGTTGATCCAGAGAATCAGAGTTTATGAATTCCAGAAAGCGTTGAGCAAAGGAGTTGGTACACGAGTAGTTTTCCCAGTTAATGGTGGGGTAGTTGAAATCGCCCATTATTAGGGTGTTTGGTTGAACCCTAATATTTTCCAGTACATCAAGAAAAGAAGAGCGGGAATCCTGGGGCATGGTGGGTGTTAAGTAGCAAGCTACAATTTGGATTGCAATTTTGCCCAGAGTTAGTTGCACTTGGATAACCTCGGCTGCATTATGCTGAGCAACTAGCCTGGAGGTGTGGATATCCTTAATGAATATGGACACACCTCCGCCTTTGGTGTTCCGGTCCAGGTTACATGGCCAAAAAGTGTGGTATGAGTTATAGCCTGGTAGTGCAGGAGTGCTCTCTGGAGCCTTGAACCAGGTCTCAGTCACTGCACAGATATCGATGTTCTCTATTTTAAGGAGTGCCTTGAGTGAGTGCATTTTGAGATTTAGACTTCTAGCATTGAGTAGCATCACGCTCA
Source organism: Protopterus annectens (assembly GCF_019279795.1). Lineage (NCBI taxonomy): Eukaryota > Metazoa > Chordata > Ceratodontiformes > Protopteridae > Protopterus > Protopterus annectens. Next base: position 1,676,212,097 of record NC_056729.1, read on the forward strand.
GTTTTTGCTTGCCTGTTCTTGTTACGGTAATAAAATTAGCACACAACCACATTTTGGGTGGTCACTGAAGAATGTACAAAGCAAAAGAATACAGTTTAGGCTAGATTTTATTGGCATGGTATTGAGGAGGACATACATATTTTTTTCAGACAGACTGCCCTAAGTGCCAAAGGACAGCAACCAACTCAGACTAAGAATTATCTGAAATGTTTGCCTACTGCAGACCTCCCTTTTGATCACACAGTAATGGAGAATAGAAATCCAAGTGTGAAACAGAATAATGGACATCTGTATAGCATGGTAATTTACTATGCAACAATATTTCGTGGGGTAGTACATTCAAGGCGTAAGCAATACCAGAAATGGCAACGCGAAAAAGGATTTTAATTTCACCACATGGACTGAAAAGCAATTCCTTTTCAAACAAGGTACCTTTGTTAACAGCAGTAATTCTGACAATTGTGCTGAGTGTGATTTTAAAACTTTAAACGATAAGTTATATGCATATAAAAGTATGCAATTGGAGATTGATTATTTAAAGGAATGTCTGCGAGTGCAGCGTGTCCCTAAAGGGTTACGCTGCTACAAATTCCCCAACAATGCTGTGGCTGGTTCTCGTCTTTACCAGAACTTAGTAAAAATCTTTGACAAAGCAGGGCTGGAAATGATAGAATGCATGGTTAAGGACTATGAAGAAAAGGTTGGCACTCTGCTTCAAGAAGTGACAGTGCTTAATGATTCCGTTGTAAAGAGTAAGAACTTCCTGTTTGTTAAAAGGGAGTATGATAATGTCTTTAATGAGGTGGATCAATTTTGTATTAAAATAGTGAACCGTAAAATTAGGAAACTTGAGCGTGATCTTGTGGAATACAGGGAAGGTACTGCCTACCCATTGTTGGGTAGGAATAGACAAGACACAAGGCAAAACATTGATGCGAACAATGAGGTAAATTTTAATGATAATGACCCTGTTCCAGCCCCAGATTTGCCTAGGAGTGAAAGACTTGCCCAAAAGAACAATCAAGATGGTCCTTCGGATTTTTATTATCCCCCGGGCAGGGCAGAGGGGGAGACGGACTATGTACCAACCACAGGGCTGGAACAGAACACGGAGATAAGGGGTATGAATTGAACAATTATTTGTACCCCTTCTAACCATTTATCTGAAACTGTTCATGGTGAATGTGTGGTAGTGAAAAAGGGTAATCTACAATTTTACTGATGTTAAAGTGACTAATGATTTTTTTGAACTCTTTACCAGAGGTTTTCAGTTTGTACCCAAGCGCAATGTTGATTTAACTTATGTCTTGGTGGACCTAAAAATGTTTACTAGACATCTGAATCTTGCTTTGTATTTTAAAGCTCAAACTCAGAATGCGAAGGGGCTATCTAGACCCAGTACTTTTAATCCGCCTTTGAATCCATTTCTAAAAGTTTTTGAAGAATTGGTAGAAGCTGATTTAAGAAATCATTGCACTAACAGAGTACATACTTCATACTCCAACTTGAATCAGGATTTAAGTCAATTAATAGACAGGTTCAGAGAAGAAGACATCAGGGTGATGAAGCCAGACAAGGGTGGTGGCACTGTTTTAATGTACAACATGGTATATGACACATTCATTTACAACATGTTACAGGATACCGAACGATACGAATTAATTTCCAGAGATGAGTTGAATTTAGCACACTCCAAAATTAGTTTTCTGCTTATGGATCATTTGTTACAGGGAGCCATTAATGAGAAGTTGTTCAATTACCTTTATGTTAAGAACCCAAGAATCCCGGTGATATTTGGGATTCCTAAAACCCACAAAGGTTTAGCTCCACTGAATTTTAGACCTATTGTTGCAGGAGCCAGTGGTATAACTGAACCACTGGGCAAATTCATTGATTTCACCATTAATGAATTTGCATTTTCACTGGACCATGTGTGCAAGGACTCGTGGGAGTTTTTGAAAGGTATCCAGAAAGAATTATACAAGCCTGACCTTCTAATGGTCACAACTGACATAGTGGAGTTATTTCCCAGCATTCCCCACAATTTAGGTTTGGAATGGTTTAATGACACATTAGCAGCTATGTCCAACCTAGATGGCAACACCATTGGATTATTGGTGGAATTTATGGAAATTATATTAGAAAATAATTTAGTCTATTTCAGTGGCGATTTTTTTAAGCAGAAAAAGGGCGTAGCAATGGGGACTGCTTGTGCCTCCAGCTATGCCAACATTGTTTTGTACCATTGGGAGAGTGAATTTATTTTCTCCACACATTGGGTCAGGTTTATTAGTCATTAGAAACGATACCTGGATGACATATGTTTGCTCTGGAATGGTACTTTGGATCAATTTCTTGATTTTATGGATTATATTAATTCCACCACCTTTTTCTTGAAATTCACCTATAATGTAAGTCATGATTCCCTGAACTACTTGGACATTACTCTTTCCAAGGACATTCACAATGGTATTTTCCAGTCCAAAGTTTACAGAAAAGCGTCCTTTTCGAATTCCTATCTACACTTTGACAGTGGTCATCCTTTTTATCAGAAAAAAGGCATAGTCAAAGGACAGTTTATACGTGCCTCAAGAATGTGCAGTATGGGTGAATATTTTCTAGAAGAGGTGAATTTACTAAAGCAGCTCTTTGAAGAAAGAGGGTACCCGGCACATTTGGTTAATGAGTTAGCCAAGGAGGTCATTGCGGGTAGGGATGATGTATATTCCCCTTTGTTGGGGAAAGGGACAACACAGGATACTGGTTCAAAATCTTTGGGGAAGTTTGATTCTCACAATAGCTTTGTTTACACTTTTTCGGAGGATTCTTCCCAGGTAGAACAGTCAATTTTAAGATTTTGGCCTATTCTGAAACAGCATGAAGAGCTTAAGCAAATAATCAATGAGCGTCCCTCTTTTGTTAGAAGGAAGGACAGGAATCTCAAAGGGTTATTTGAAGGGAGACCTAGAGTTGGTGGCAAGCGAACTTGCCCCAAACTTGGGACCTACAGTTGTGGAGCATGCAAGCAGTGCACCTATGTGGTAAACGACAGTGTATTATTCATCCCATCAAGATGATTTAAATTTAGGGCTGAACATTACTATAACTGTGGGGTGAAGGGTGTTGTGTATTTGGGTTTTTGCATACAATGCTGTAGTTTTTATGTGGGTAAAACAGAGAGAACCCTTAGAAAAAGGATTTACGAGCATTTATATGAAATTTCTAAAAAGAAGGACACTAATGCTTTTTACAAACATCTTGGCACATGCCCTAACATGCAGTTGAGATTTATGGTTTTAGAACAAGTTCTGCAGGACAGTAGAGGAGGGGACTGGGAGGCTTGGCTTGAGTATAAGGAGCTGTTGTGGCAACTCAAATTGAATGCCACTAAACCCTCAGGCCTGAATGACAGTGTCAGCATTGCCAGTGTCCTAAAATTAAGAAGGGCCAAATTATGAATTATAAATTATAAATTACAAAACTACAGTTTTTATGGCTGAGTCTATTTTACACAACAGATAGTTTTATTTATTAACCAAATAAATTTTATCACTTTTTGTAGGCACTTTTTGTGCAAAGTGTACTGAACACACACATTGTGGTTTCATAGGTTCTATTTATTCATTTACCCATTCTAACGAAAGATTTAAAAAAAAAGATTTTTAGGATTGATTAATGATGCATTAATGTTTTTTAATGTTTGTTAATGTTTTTTAACATCTTGTTGTTTTACAGAAGTGTTTTTATTATGGCATGGCTTATAATTTATTCAAAAGCATGGCTCAGTGGTTCTGTTTGCAATGGGTTAATAATTTATTTGCCTATTAATTTATTTGCCTACCAATTAAGCTGTTAACACATTTGATCATGTGATTTTACTACTTGCAGTATATAAATTTGTGATTTTGTAAGTGCAAACTCATCTTGAAAAAGCCCGGTACTGATCCAGGCGAAAGCGCTTGATTTTACACGTTTTTCGTCTTTTATTTTGAATAAAATTGGCAGCGAGTTACTGTTGAACTGGTTCGCTTTTCTCCTTTGCTCTGGATTTTGGGATTTATTGGTTTGGAGCTTTTTTTTTGGTTTCGTGGGGTAGTATCCTACAAAGAGTTGATTCTTTTCTTCATGGTAGCGATCCCCTCCCCAAATTCTTACTGGCCAAAGCCCCTCACCAATTTGCAGGATAATGTGCAAACTTTGCCAATGCTTTAAAATGAAACAGCTACATCTCAAACATCTGGACTACATGAATGCTTTAACTTAAAAGTTTACATCATGAAAGGCTATAAAGATGCATGGTGAAACTAGGACCAACCAATATTTTATATTTTCCAAAACAGAAGTATCCCGATCTTCAAATGAATTTACACCATAGGAATTGTTGTAAGACAGAAACTTCTGAAGCTTGCTAGATGCAGCAAAAGAAACACGTGGAAGGCATAATTAGGGCAGGGCAATCAGAAAGCAGCCACTTTTACTGATCTCATCAGAATTTGACTACAGCAGTCAACAACTGTTTACAGACTGAGGGAATCTCAAAGGAGAACACCTGCCAGCAGTAATACCCAATTAAAGAAAACCAGAGGGAACTGTGAGGATGCTGATCCTACATTATGAAACGTTCTAAAGACTTCCCTCTTTTCTCACTCAAGGCCTTGTATGGAAACCCAAAAAACCCCAGAGGAAAGAAAATATACTAAGAACAAGAAATGGATAAAAATACTCAACTTTTACTGTTGAGGAGGAAGGGAGGCTAGTTTCTGATCTCCTGAATATTGGCCAGCCACTACAGTATCTTGAACTGCAGCATCTGAGAGACTTGTATATTTAAGCAAGTGTTTTTCAAATGATCCATTTGGGGTGTGGGATCAAAGCCCCCCCCCCCCCACTCATGTATCCAAGCATTCCAAATGTATCCTGAAAGTTTGAGCCCTAGAGGTTATTTTAAGGAGTACATGTAAGCTAGGGTAAGATTTACAGACTACCTCTGTCCATTAGATATAGGTGCTAGACCTGGGGTACAATTCCATTTTCCAATCCACTGGTCCAGGTTTCTCTTGAATAGGGTTAGGGAAGATCTCCACTTCACATGGATGGGAAGCCTGTCTGAGGTGGGAAACACATGGGGGGGGGGGGTTAAAGTGAAATCATTTAATTCACTACTTAACACTTACAAAGAGAAAAAAAAAACAGGCTGCTGTTTGAGAGGCACTTGGATAAAAGTACCATACAAAACTCCGGGCTTGTTCGAAAAGTTCTGCCTCAGTAGAATTGCAGATGAACAATGGTAACAGAAAGACGACCAGAACATTGAGTGTAGGAGGAGACTACACCTAATTATAATGATCAAAAAAAAAAAAAAGATCTGGCTCACCATGGTAAGCTCAGACCACACTGAGGGCTGCAGGCAAGGAGGCTAACGGGGATGACCCCCTAGGGGTTTCCAGTCAACTGCAACACTCTGTATTCAAAACTATAAGTTTCAGTTTCACACCACAAAATACAATAAAGAGAAGAGAGCCACTAGACACACACAAGGGATTTGAATGAGGGTGAAGATCACAGTACCTAGACTTCTCAACGGTCTCCAATTAAAGCAAAACCTCTTAAATTGTCCCCGATTTTGTCTTGCACTTTTGAACTGTCCTGCATAAAAAGTTGGATTTTCCAGTAAATCTCTGAGAATTAAAGTCAATAACGCCAAACATCAGTCTCATACATTTTGTAGTCCTGAAAATGCATGTTGATGCAAAACCCTGAAGTTCAATTAACCTAAGTAAATTGTCCCTAATTATAAGCATCTGTCCACCTATTATTTTTGGATTTGCCAAGAATTTCTAAGCAAAGTTGAGAGGTATGGTTGAAAAAATATGAAAATTATGTACTCACCATAACAATAGATCTGTGTTGTCTCCTTTTATCTGGTTTAACCTGTGGGTAATCCGACCAGACTTGGATCAGAGGGCTGCCACATTCCATAGACTTCAGCCTGTCAAGCACATACCCATAATCACTCACTCTCACAAGACTACCTCAGATTGAGTTTACCCAACATTGACAGTATTCAAATTACATGGGCAACAGATATGAAGGACCCCAAACAGAAGGGGGGGGGGTGGAAGATCTCCATGACTCTGTCATACAACTGTCAAGAGGCTTGCTAAAAAAAGACAGAAGTCAGAGGGAGGGAAGGTTGAACAAGACAGAGGGGGACAACATGGATATATCATTATGGTAAGTACATAACTTTCATATCCGATGTTGTCTCTGTCGCACAGGTTGAATTAAGATGGAAGCCCCCAGCCAAGTAAAACCCCAGGGAGGTCTCACAGAAGAATACTGTGCAATATAGTGGAACCAAAGGCAGCCTTGGATCTCGACTGAATGTCCAATTTGTAGTGAGGCACAAAGGGTGAAGATCTACCGAGGCAGCAACTGTACAAATATCATCCAATGCAGCTCTGTAGAAAAAAATCTGAAGTAGCAGCCATAGCTCTAGTTGAATGACCCTTTAGTTTACCCCACAAGGGTTTTCTTTTTAAACTATACCCAACAGAATTACAATTAGACAGCCACTTGGAGAGAGTAACCTTAAACAGTGGCATAAACAGCACCAAAAACCACAGCAAAAAAGAAAACCGGCACAAACATGGGGCTGAGAACACACTGTAAAAACAAAGGAACCCCAGTAGGTAATACACGGAGAATATTTATTAAAAAACGGATCTACAAAGTTTTCATCCCTACACAATCAGGAATTTCATCAGAATAAAACTGCACATGGCTCCACGCCGCCATGATGACAACGATAGCACACTGAGCATGCTCAATGGCCATAGGACAGGTGTACCAAGGGGACTTGTTCTACAAATTGAATTGCTTTATTCTGATGAAGTTCCTGATTGTGTAATAAATACTCTTTGTGGGTTACCTACTGTGGTTCCTTTGCTTTTACAGTGTGTTCTCGGCTCCGTGTTTGTGCCAGTTTTCTTTCTTTTCTTTTTTTTTTAAACAGTGGCATGTCCACTGGGTGTTTGAAACGGAAAGGTTCAGTTGTGTAAAATCTTACCATAAAAGTAGATGTCCTTCTCTTCACTGCTGAAGTACTCTCTACTAAAAGGATTCCTTGCCAAGGACAGGCCAACATCCAGCCAGTATACCAAAACCTTAGGATTTTATAGACATTGTAGATCATGTATATGCTCCCCACTCAAGGCATAGGGCACAAAGATGATGCACAGACGTACACACCTCATAACTGAACAGTCCCAGGATGAACAACAGTCCTAGGAAGTAGGAGGAACATGTGCATCCACAAGGAGAAAAAGGAAAAGAGTACTGCAAAAGGGGGAGGAGGGAACTTATGTAAGTGAAAGCTTAAAATATCGAAGCAACAGAAACCCGATTTTTTTCCTAGGGAAAGAATTCGGTTGTCAGTTTCTATTGCTTCAGTATTTTCAGTGCTGTGGTGGAAAGGTACGGGTCGGGTTCTAAGTGTGCGATTGTGTGGATGTGAGTGTTAGGGCGGGTTAGGTGAGTTAGGTTTAGGGCACGGGTTAGGTATGTGCGCGATTGTGAGGACTTAAGGGTTAGGGCGGGTTAGGGTTAGGGAGCGGGTGAGGTGAGTGTGTGATAGTGACGGACCTTAGGGTTCAGGTTTGGGTCAAGGTAAGTGGATAGTTAGTGGTGTGTGTACAGTTTAGTGTAGGGTTAGGTGTCAGATTTTAGGTGCATGTGTGTGGATTGCTGTTTGTTTGGTGTGCTTGTGTTGTGTGCATGTGTTGTGTGCATGTGTTTTGGATCAGCGATTTTTTTCCCTAGGAAAACAAATCTCTGTTCTGACAGTTCGAGATTGTAAGCTTTCGCTTACATAAGTTCTATCAATCAGCGTTCGCTTTTTTTAAGCGTTCTCTGATCTAATATAGACCCGTCCTTCCATATCTCTGCTGCAGTATTCTTCACTAAAGGGAGAGTACAACAACCCTTGTGCCAACAACTTTAGATGTTGGTTTTCTAGGTACATAGACAAGGAGGAGACACGACTACTTAGGGTATAAGGGACAAACGCTTTGCAGATAGAAAGTACAGTTGTGTACACTTAACATAAATGTAGATGTTCGAGTGTATTCACTGTTGCAGTCACATTTGGGTAATCTGCTGGCAGGTTGCCCTCAGTCAGCCTGATTAACAAAGTTTTGGGTCCTGCATCGGTTGCTGTCCCTTCTTCCATGACGTCAGGGGTATAAAACATGCAGCCGACGCCATTACATCAGTTTTTCTTGTCCCAGATGTCAGGTGCCCCCCCCCCCCCCCAAATGGGGAGTAAATAAAATTAGAAACACAAAAAAAATACCTCCAATCCCAAAAGCAAATACACCAAAAGGGCTTTTAAGCATAGTGAAAGAAGGTAGAGGTATAGCCAAAGAGAAATAGGGGGCTGGAGGAAGGGTAACCTGCAACAGTGAATACACTCGAACATCTACATTTATGGTAAGTGTACACAACTGTACTATGTTCTTCGTGTTTCACTGTTGCAGTCATTACATTCCGGTAGACTCCCAAAGCAATGGTTGGGTGGAGAGAATTATACAGCATGAGGACCAGCTATAAGGCCCTGTACGACAGCAGTGGCAAAACCAGCTCTGGATTTGGAGAAAAAGTGGTAAATGGTAATGTTTGGTGAACGTATGAACTGAGCTCCAGGTAGCGGCTTCTAGAATGTCCCTGGTAGGAACACCTCTGAGAAAGGCTGCCGAAGTAGATGCAGCCCTGGTGGAATGGGGTCTGATCCCCTGGGGGATAGTCTTTCCATGGTGCATATAGCAGAAACGAATACAATGGCTTATCCATTTGGAAATGGTTTGCTTTGAAATAGCCTTTCCCTCTGCTCCTGCAGCAAATGCCACCAGCAGCAGTTCAGATTTTCTTTGAGATTTTGTTCTGCTTAAGTAAAATCTAAGTTGTCTGTGTACATCCAAGGAATGCAGAATCCGCTCCCCCTTGTTCTGTGGATTGGGAAAGAAAGTTGGCAAATGAATTGTCTGATTAAGAGCCACACTGGATACCACCTTAGGCATGAAGGATGGATTGGTCCTGACATATACCCTTGTCCACATGGACAATGATGAAAGGCTCCACTGCCATAAGAGCCTGTAATTCTGAAATCCTTCTAGCTGAAGTGACTGCTAAAAGGAAAGTTGTTTTCCAGGAGAGAAATTTTAAGTCTGCAGTAGCAGCTGGCTCGAAAGGAGGGAGAGTGAGCTTTTCGCATACAAAATTGAGGTCCCAGGCAGGGGTTGGAGCTCTCCTGGTCTGTCAAGTTTTTGGCCCCTCTGGCAGGGGATGAGAGAAGAGGGGAGGTTCTATGTTGTAATGAGCTGAAATGGCTGAGGCATGGATTTTTATGGAAGAAAAAAACAGGCCCTTATGAAGCATCTCAGTTAAGTATTGTAAAATCTGAGGAATGTTGGGCACTGCTGTGCTTATCCCTTGAGATTGATTCCATGCACAGAATCTTTTCCATTTGTCCGCATAAGATTTTCTAGTACTTGTTCTTCTCGCCTCCAGAAAGACATCCATCACAGGTTTTCTGAGAGATGCTAAGGGTAAATTTAGGTGATTAGCCAAGCTGCAAGATTCAAAGTTTGGAGCTGAGTGTGCAGAATTTGGTTGTTCTGCTGAGACAGTAAGTAAGGTGTCTGAGGCAGGTGCCACGGTGGAAGGCGTGACACATTGCGCAGGAGTGAGTACCAGTGCTGGCAATTCCTGTCTGGAGCAATCAAAATCATTTTTGATTTGTCCTGTCTGACTTTTAGTAGAACTTTGGAGATCAGAGGCAGAGGGGGAAAGGCATAGACTGATAGGTTTTTCCAGCTGAAGGATAGAGCATCCACTTTCCAGGCTTTTTTGTGAGGAGTTCTTGTGCAAAATTTGTCCAACTGATAGTTCTGGGGTGAGGCAAAAAGATCTTTGTCTGAGCTCCCCCATTTGCGTGTCAACATGTTGAAAATCCGTGGTTCCAATTTCTATTCGTGTGGGTCCATGAGATTTCTACTTAGTTCATCTGCCAGAGTATTCAGCTTTCCTGGCAGGAATTGAGCTTGTAGTTCTACTTGATAGGTCAAGGCCGTGGTCCACAATGCCACGGCTAGTCTGCAAAGGGGGTAAGAGTGTGTACCCCCCTGCTTGTTTATGTACCACATAACCGTGGTGTCGTCCGTCTTTATCATTAATTGTCCTGGAAGAAGGAAGTCCTTGAAGGTTGTCAGTGCACTCTATACAGCTAGCATTTCTTTTTGATTGATATGAAGGTGCATTTCATTTGAGCTCCATTTGCCCTGAATGTACTTCCCTGCCAGATGTGCCCCCCAAGCATAGTTTGATGAGTCTGTAGGTATGGTTTGGGCAGCAAGGGTGGTATGAATGGCAGTCCCTTGTTTTGGTGGCAGGCCTCTGCCCACCATAGGAACTCTAGTTGCAGGCAAGGTATGATAGGAATCATTGTTTCCAAGCTGTGCCAATGCTGATTCCATAGACTTTTTAAGTACCACTGAAGTTTCCTCATATGCAGTCTTGCATATAGAATTAAAAGAATGCAGGAGGCCATGAACCCCAAGGCTTGCAGTATTTGAGTTGCAGAAAGCAGGGTTTTTGTGGCCACCTGTCTGAAGTAAGGCATCAAATGAATTTGTTTGTCTGGCATAAGGAAAGCCATCTGGGCAGTTGTACTCAAGCTTGCACCCAGGAATGTAATTTTTTGAGAGGGTACTAGGTGTGATTTCTTTTTGTTTATAGTGTACCCTAGACAAGTTAGAACCCTTTTTACAAACGCCAGATGGTTTAGAAGAGTGTCCTTGTTTTCTGCCTGAATTAGACAATCGTCCAGGTATGGATATATTTGAAAATTTCTTTGCCTGCAAAATGCAATTACTGGAGCCAGGCACTTTGTAAAGACCCTGTGCGCAGTAGATAAGCCAAAGGGCAGTGCAGAGAACTGGTAATATAAGTAGCCTGCTTTGAAGCGGAGGTATCTTCTGCAAGATTCCCTGATTGGGATATGCAGGTAAACCTCTTTTAAATCTAGAATTGCCAACCAGGCATCTTTGCCTAGCATAGGAAGTAACTGGTGAAGAGTCAGCATCTTGAATTTTGGAATGTCCAGAAAGGTGTTTAGAGTAGATAAGTCCAGGATTGGACGCCATGATTTGTCTTTTCTGGGTACCAGGAAAAGTCTTGAATAGAAACCTTGTCCCTTTTCCTCTTCTGGTACTGGTTGAATAGCCCCCATGCTCATGAGGGAAGGTACTGGTTTCCGGGCCTCTGCCCACTGATTTGGGGGCAGGTCTGGCCATCCGTTTGGAATTGGCAAAGTGTGGAAATGAAATCTGTATCCCTGGGATACTACATTTAAAACCCATTTGTCTTGGGTTATAAGTTGCCAGTTTCTTGCATGAAGAGCCAGTTTTCCTCCCAAAGGGGCGGCTAAAAGTTAAGTGCTTGGTACGTGTAAAGGGAAGTCATTGAGACTGCTTACCATAGGGGGGTGTCTTGTTGTTTCCAGATTTGGAGGAGGAGGCACCCCATTGTTTTGATCTAAAAGTCCCTTGTGACTGAAACCTGGAGCCTTTGGAATGTCTGGGTTTGACTTGAGTGGCTCTCGAAAAGGAAAGGACCAGTTCTTAGTAGGCCAGTGCCTACTAAATCTTGGACGTTGCACTTGTAAGAAATCTTTCACAGTTTGCATAGATTTTAGCTTTATCTTCCATCTTTTTTAAAATTTCTTCAGCCTTATTACCAAAGAGACGGTCCTGTTGTAAAGGAGCATCCAACAATTTTGCTTTAACATGATCAGGCAGATTTTGCTCTTTGAGCCAAGCATGCCTTCTTAGTACAGACCCAGTTATAGCAGCCCTGCAAGAGACCTCCAAAGAATCAAAACCACATTGCAAAGTATGTTTTCCAACTTGTTCAGCTAAATGCAATAAATCTTATAAATCTTTGTTTTCCCACACAATCAAAAATTAACATCATTTTCTGTTTAAGCAGTCCCATGATATGCTGTTGATATTTTAGCATATGAAATTGAGTTAAAAGCCCTGATTGCCAAGGCTGCAGAAGTGTAAACCTTCTTACCCCATCTATCCAGCGCCCTGGAATCTCTATCAGAAGGGGTAGGATATTTAGCTGTAGAAGCCTTAATGCCCTTGGGACCATGAGAAATGGTTTCTGGATCTGCAACAGGATTCTTGAAAAGGAATTTGTGGGAGTCAGGGACCCTGTAGTATATGTCATATCTGTCTTACAAGGAGCCAGAGGCAGAGAACCAGGAGCCATACTAGATTCTGAAAAAACATCACCAACAATGTCTAGAACAGGACGTATAGCCAAATGCCTATGCTGAGGAAGAAGGAGGAAATCCCTAAGTCTCTTTTTAGATTTAGAGAAATCCTGACTTTCCCAGTGGAAATGTTCCCTTAAGGTATGTAAAGTTTCCCCAAAAGAAAAATCCTCAGGGGGAGAAGCAGAAGGAATGGAATCTTCTGCAAAGTCCTCAAAAGTAGGTACAGACAATTCCTGTTCATTAGAAGAGTCAGAAGAAATAGAATCCTGTTCAGAAGATTCATAATCAAAGTCTTGCCTAGGCCTCTTGGGGGGGGGGGGGGGTGTTGACTACCCCTGATCAGAGTAATTAAATCTTCAGCCATTTTGATCATTTGTTTGTTAGGCATAAGGGCCTGCACACGAGGCCCAGGCATCAGTTTTTTAGGCTTAGGTCGAGATTTTGGCCTTAGTTTTGAAGATGGCGTCGGTGTAATATACAAATCTATAGGCCTGAAAACACCCTCAGAAGCCGGTGCCTGCACAGTGACTCTGGACCCATCCAAGGTAGAGACATCTGTGGGTTCCATAATTGAAGCATCGTGCGGCATACCGGACTCTGAATGGATCTCAGTAGAGGCCTGCGAATCAGAAGTAGCAGGTATCAGGTGCTCACTGAGCACCGGCGAACTGGCAACTGGCTTAGGAGAAGCGTCGTCGGCAGTTTTGGACCTTAACGGCCTGTCTCTGTCATTTTCTTTGTGTTTTTTAGGTATTCCGGTAGTCGGATTGCTAACAGACGACATTTCTGGATAATTAAAGCGTGAGACAAACTATTTAGAAGCAAAAATGTACTGACGTTTGATGGTGCGTTGATTAAATAAAGCACAAAACCGACAGCAAGGTACGTTATGGTCAGGGCCTAGGGAAGGAATACAGTACAAATGAAAATCCTTATGAGGTATTTGCTTCCCACAAGTAATGCAATTAACTTTTACTGACATCGGTAAGGAGCAAGAAAAAGTTTCCCCAACAGGGTACTTAGCTTTTTAGTTGAAGACTTCGGATCTGAAACTCGAAAACAAAAATTTCAGGAGTCGGCCGACCGGCACTTGCGAACTGCTTCTGCTTCGGGCACCGCGCGGCAAGAAAGACTGATGTAATTGCATCGGCTGCATTATTTATACCCCTGACGTCATGGAAGAAGTGACAGCAACTGACGTAGGACCCAAGACTTTGTTAATCAGGCCGACTGAGGGCAACCTGCCAGCAGATTACCCAAATGTAATAATTGCAACAGTGAAACATGAAGAACATCAGTGCGTATGGTCATAAGAAGCACCTAAGCAAAACAAACACTGTTCATGATGATCCTTATAGGGAATTTGCCTCCCAAACTAACAGTTTCCCTTTCTGGATAAAATGTAAACTCACAACAAAAATAAATGAGAAATAAGAAAAGAACCCCAATGGGGCACTTACCTGAAAAATTGTTGGGTAACAATTACAGAAGAGGAGCGTTCAGACTGATGTTCAATGACAACATTCAGACTGGTGGCAAAGTTGTTCTGAGGTCTGTCTGTACGCCACCTTTATGCCCTATGCTTTGTGTGGGGAGCATACGTGTGACATATGATATCTATAAATTCTAAAGTCTTTGGTATACTGGCTAGACACTAGGATCTCCTGAGGCTTTGATATACTGACCACACATTGGGCTATCCTTGGTAGGAGATCCCTTACATAAGGAATACTGCAACAATGATACGGAAGCACATCATCCTTTTCACAATGCCAAGGCAAAGGCTGATGCAGGCCCACCAGGGCTGGTGGACCTAAAATTTGAAGACTCAGAGGATGCACCAGACCCAAGCTTCAGCCCTCCCTGACATGGAGACCACAGCCGATCTATCCAGAGCACAAGTCATGAGTAACAAGGATCATCTAACCCAACCCAGGCACCCCTGCCTAGATATACTGGCTCCAGGGTCTACTCAGTTCTGATGCAGCCAGAATCAAGGAAACCAAGGTATGGGTCAGAGCCAAAATTGTCCAAGCCAATGGATTTAACCCTAATGGAAAGAAGGCTACTGGTAAAGACAACTCTGAGCAGACAGGGCCGAGGGAGGCAGCCATGGCAGTGGAGATCAAGCTTCGGGTCAAGGACCCAAAAGTAGAGGAGTCTTAATTGCATTTGCGCCTGTAAAAAGGACAGTATCAACTGTTCCAACTTGATGGGTCTTCAACACTTAACCAACCAAAATGACAGACAATAAAGCCACCAAAGGAGTCTTGCAGACCCACTTACCAGATAAGGGTTCCAACAACCAGGCCCAAACTGGAGAAGCTTGGATCTATCCAGGGTAGAGAAGGGGAAGACTCCAAGGAAGATGCCCATAAAGAGGAAGGAGAAAAGGGCAAAAAGGTTCTTCCTGAGACAGCACCCTTCGAAAGGAGGGGGTTAAAGACACTGAAGGCAAAGGATTGAACCTTCCTCACAACTGGTGTTGAAGGAGACCAACTCCTAGGGGTCTGAGCTAACAAAGGAGCCAAAGTATAATTAACCAGAGTTGCTCTACATTTGGCATCCTTTGTCAGATGGCTAAAATGTTTCTGCTTTAATCGAAGACATCCAAAGCAAAAAAAAAAAAAAAAAAAAAAAAAAAAAAGAAAAGTATACTTTGAGTTTTATCTATACTTCAACTGTATTTAACAGAACTTCTGCATTATTTTCTGTATTTTTTTTTTTTTTTTTACTGTTTTGTTTGTGGCTGCTTCATTCTCTGCACTTGTTTTTCACTTTACCTAAATAGCACAGACTAGATTCAGACCTGTTGAATCTAGCCTGTATGATGCACTTGAGCACTAATCCAGCCATCTTACATTAAGAAAGACTCCGTCTGCACACCTGTGGCAGAACGGTGAGGACGCAGCCTTGTTTGAGCTAGGGATTGTTGGAGGAAGGGTCATCATATGAGATCCTATTGGTAGACTTAAAAGTGTTAACTTTTGCCTATATTTAAGGCTCGTGTTTGCATGCAGCTGCGTACAGCGCAAAAGGGTTAGCCCTATATAGGCACAAATGCCTTGAAGCACAATTTTTCCCTAGCCAACTGTCAGTGGAACTCTCACAAGCTTCTCTGTTGCACTAAAGGCAACTTAGTTGCACACTGAGCAGTGCTGCCTTACCTATCAACCATAGCCCTCAGCTGAATAACCCTCGATAGTTCTAGCACAGAAACTGCTCAGCCTAGAGCACTGCTTTGCCTAAGAGCTCATACAGTAAAAATTTGTTATAATGAACAGATGGTTTCCAATCATTTCTCCAGCCAGCCTGACTAACATGGGAATACTGAGGCAATGTAGTAATTGTCGCATGTATACCTGACAACCATTTACTCCTACAGCAAACAAATAACCATGTAAGAAATGCAAGTACGCTATGAAATTGGAATTGCTTCTCTCATGTAACAAACTGGATACCAAACAGGTTGTCAGAGTGCCCACTCTTCACCTCTCACACAAAATAAAGACATGACACACAGACTCTCATACATGGATATACTCACTAGAAGTCTATCAAAAGTCCAGCAACCTTCCAAAAGTAAACAGTGAGCACACAGTTACGTAAAGAGAAACCACTACACATAATACATACAAATGTGTCACAACAAATAAGTCCCTAAGGCAAAATGCCTCTAAATCTGATGCCCTGGTCATAGGCAACACCATAGTGAGATGCAAAGATGTTCTCCTCACCAGGCTGGACAAGAAAGTCACGCTCAACTGCTTTTCAGGTTCCAGGATCCGTCAAATCAAGTAAGCATTCCGGTCACTCAAGTACCATTATGACTTGGTCACAGTTCATGTTGCATGAGTGACTCAAGACGCACCTCTCTGGACTATATGACTGAACTCTCAGATTCGGTGTCCCATGCAGGAATGACCCTAGCCCTAAGCAGCATTCTACCTTCACCCAGGATGATGTCATACTACAAACAAAAAATTATGGACTTCAACAATTACCCTAGCTTCTGGTGTCAGTCCAAGGGGATCCAGTATCTGTCAGCCTGGGATGATATTGGTCGAGGTCGACAGGCCACAGAGATTGTCTGTACCTGGCTCCTCTAAGGCTTTTGGATACTGGCAAATCCCCCCCCCCCCCATAGTGCCTTTTTTAGGCAATGTCAAAACAACAACATTTCTGATGTAACAAAATCCACCAGAGCCAAACTCAAGGTCCTGTTGCTTAATGCTAGAAGTGTAAGCATGAAGCTGCACTCCCTGGAAGCACTCCTCACCTTGGAAGATGCTAATGTCTGTGCAGTCACTGTGACATGGTTCAAGGTTGCAGAGAGCACCCCAGCTGTCCAAGGCTTCAATACCTTCCATACATTCAGACCACAAAATGAACATAAAATAACCAAAGGTGGAGGGGTATCCAGCTTCTTTAAAGTCAAGTACACCTCAGGACTGGTCAAACAGTATGAGTCTCTCAAACTACTCCATGTCTAACTAACTCTACAAAAAATACCCTACCACAATTACTGTTAGCTATAGGTGTCCACCATGAACCAAGAAAAAGCACACCACCTACTTGGACTTGCTGAAATCACTCTCCATACAACCCAACACCTTAGTCATGAGTGATTTTAACTATCCTTCCATCAACTGGGTGACCTACATGAGCACAAACACAATGGCCCAGAGGCTCCTGGACTTGAATTCAAATGTTCTGGAACAGATAATTTGCACCCCAAAAGGGGCTCAAATGTCCTAAGCATAGGACTCACCAACATGGGGAGTCACCGCACTCCTCCCTTTATGATGACTTCCCTGGTAAGGTCAGACCAGAAACTGTCTCGTTTGAAGTAACAACTGGACCCGACACCCCCCACAGGAGCAAAAAAAACTGAAGAATTTTTCTAAAGCAAACTTCAGACTACTAAGCAATGATACAAGAAGTTTTATACACCTCCCCTCGCACATTCACAGGTGACTCCTGTGCAGAGGTGTACTCAGGTGCCCTGTACAAACACTTAAGCAGCTGTATAGACTCGGCTGTGCCTAACCAGATCCGAACCAGGTCTTCCAGAAAAAACAAGCCACCCTGGTGGACCAAGTATAAACAGGTTATATAACAAGAAAAAACAACTGAAGTCTAAAAATAAGAGGGAACTGACTCATTATAGGAAAAATTCCCTCCTCAGCTTGAACAAGCAAATCAGAAATCTTGTGAAATCCTCTAACGCTAAGAATGAAGCTAAAATAGCATCCCTAGCTAAGGATTATCATAAAACATTCTTTAATTATGTCTGAAATCTAAAAGAGAATACCCAGCTATGTGCAGAACTAGTAACAGATGGTACCACTCATACTGCACAGGAGGAAATAGTCATCATGCTAGCCAACAGACTTGGTGCAAACTTCAACCCACTGGCCCCAACGGCCATACCACAAAGCATACCAGACACTAGTCCCCTGTCTAGCATCTGTAGAGATCAGGTCTTATCTGCGCTCTCCAAGGCCAGAAACGCAGCTTTGATGGGACCAGATAACACCCCGGGATGCTTATTAAGTAATTTAAAACAAGACCTAATAGACCCACTTAGCATGCTCTTTAACCAAAGTGCGAGAACTGGCTGGAGAACTGCAACAGTAATCCTCTTGCACAAAGGAGGCCATCAACAGACTCTGGGAACTATAGACCTGCAAGTCTAACCAGTTTCACCTATAAAGCCAAGGAAAGAAAATCATCATGGACCTTATCAACAAGGACACAGGCGACCTTCAAACTCTAGACTCAACCCAGTTTGGCTTCATTAAGGGTACATCTTGCTTATTAAACTTGGTGGACTTGTTTGAGTAAGTCACTAAAACCCTGGATGAAGAAAAGACAGTGCATACAGCCTATCTTGACCTGGCCAAGGCTTTTGACACAATCCCCCACTCAGGTATCATTGAAAAATTCTCTCAGCTGGGGAATAACTTTTACGTCATGACATGAGTGGCCAATTGGTTCAGTGACAGATCACATACTGTCAAAGTTGGTGACTCCACCAGTACTAGTGGACCAGTCACCAGTGGCGTGCCACAAGGTTCTGAGCTGAGCACTTTACTGTTCGGAATCTACTTCTCAGACGTCCAGGCTAAATTAGATGGCTTTTAACTTATCAGGTTCGCTGATGAGTGTAAATTGGGTGTAATCACTGAGCCCCCAAATGATATCAACATACTACAGGAAGGGCTAACAGACAAATGATTGGTGCCAAAGCCACTGTCTAAAACTAAATGCAAAAAAGTGCATTATTATTCCCTTTGGCAAAGTAGAATTCCCTACTAACTACAATATTCACAACACCTATCTCTAAGCCCAAACCGAGTCGTGCATGACCTTGGAATAAAGGCAGCCATCTGAACTTTGACAGCCAAATTTCCACTGCGTTAAGGAAAGCATTCTATGTTGCACACCTCATAAGTAAGGCATCGCATCCAGGTCTAAGGATGTTAAAGCCCCACTGCGCACTTGACCCTCATCAGACCACTAATAGTGTACAAAGCTCCCTTTTGCATGTACCTCAACAGACTCCTGCAGCAGCTGGAGAGACCACACAGGTTCTTCACCATGAAAATACAGGGCCTCCAAACCATGATGTACGTCAGTAGACTAGAAGCCCTGTCACTGTACTCTGTATCATGTAGGCTGCTGAGAGGAGACTTGTGCCTGGCCTACAGGGCAGTCACCAACTCTGCCCTGATGGACATGGGTCACATGAGCAAATCAAACACAAGAGTCACTCACTCTAGGGATCTTAACGTAATCAGTGATAAGAGAACATTCTGTACAGACAAATATGTTTTCTACAGACTGATGCTCTTCTGGAACAAACTTCCAATTTACATGAAGCAGTGCTCCTTACTACCTCTATTCAAGTGCAACATGGACAAATGGATGGGAGATTGCAAATTCACAGTGGGGGTGGCACCTATGTCCCTCAAGGATAGGGGGAGTCTGTGTTGACCACAGACTAACTCTGCAAAGAAAGTCCACTTAAGGGCAATTGGGGCAACTTGGAATTAAGATGGCTAGGCTTGTAAGGGCTCTAGGGCCACTAGCCTAGTAACCTCCTATGAACTTAAGCCTTAAGGGAAACCAAGGACCATGGGACCTTTGGCTCCAATGGAGCAGATAAAGCTGAAAAGGGAGCCAAGCACTTTCGGTCCTTCTTTACAGCCTTGGAGTCCCTGGAGTTCTAATGACCCTGACCCAATTTATACCCCCTTGCTGGAAGGGGCAGAAGGGGGACTCACCAGCTAGCAGAAACTCCTCGAGATCTAGCTTCGCTCTCCTCTCATTAAACAGCACATGGGCCGAATGACTTGCAAATGGAACAACGGGACTCCAAGTGGGCAACCCCTAAGCAATAAATAGCATCTTGAGAGGAAACCTTATGCCCACAGTCCAAGTATTTTTTTAAAACTCTAATCCAGATCAAAAAAGCACAATACTAGGAAAGAAATCACTCAAAATACACACTTGGCTACTAGACCAAAAACAAAACAGCTATCAAACACAACACACCAAGAACAGATAAAACGTCATGAAAAAAACATAGAATCTGACCAACAAACCTAATTAACCCAGTTAAGTATTGAAAACTACTCAAAATACTATGCAAAACTACACGACACACTACACTGCAAGCACAAAAAACTTGGCTAAATGCTAGCAAAATGACAGGAAATCTTGAGCACTCTGCCATGCTGCTACCCAGGAATGGTGGCGAACGTGACTGAGGTAGTCCTGAGCAGCAAGGGATTATGGGTAGAGGAGGTGGTACTTGACTGGCTGAAGTTTATGGAATGTGGCTGGCCTTGTATCTTGAGTTGGATTTGATTAACCACAGGTTGAGAATCCACACAGAAAAGACATCAGATCTTTTGTTTCTGCAAAAAGGAGTCTAATCTTTTGAAGCAGATCCTTGAACAATGCACAAGTATTAAGAAATTTTAATTTCTTCAATTTTAGATTCATGTACTAAAACACTAAGAACTTCACAAGTTAAAAACACACAACACTACAAAAACAGACAAACGTAAAACAAAAGAAAGTAGCAAATGATAGGCTTCCTAGATTAAAAGCCAATGCTTTAAGGCAAGAGGGATTTACACCATATAAGGTTAAGAAAACCATCGCCGATATCTTAAAACTGCTGCAAAACTAAAGCAGAAACCACTGCAGACCCCAAAAGGGGAGCACTGTAAACTGATAATGCAAGCCAGTAAGTAACCCTGCAGCCTAATCTTGCACCAGCTACAACTGATACAATATCACTGTTGATAAAGCCTCAGCCAAGAGCAATATAAAACAGAGACTGCAGCATGCCTTACTGCGAGCCTCTTGTGGCATCAGTTGCCTCACCCATTCAATGTTAGACAAACAGTAATTAGAAGTTATGTACTCACCATAACGTTCCATCTGAGTAGGTGTATTCATTTGTCTGCAACCTGTGGGTTATGGATCCGATATCGGATCCGAACCGGCATGGTTTTCCAGCTATGGATCCAAGCTCTCAGCTCCTCCCCTCACCCATAATGCCCTGCTCTACCCTCATGACCTCAGATAGAGTTTGCCAAAGCAACAACACCCTGAAAAGGGTAACATAGAATATGCAGGAAACTGAAAGGCCAGGGGGATAGGAGGGCGGGATGGTTGCAGACAAATGAATACACCTACTCAGATGGAACGTTATGGTGAGTACATAACTTCTAAATCTGAAGTAGGATATTCATTTGTCTGCAACCTGTGGGACAGAGTCCCCAGCTACCTGAATCTTGGGCGGCCATCATGGAAGGATATTCCGGAGCACCGCGGAGCCAAAGGATGCTCTACCCCTAGATGCAAGATCCAACTTATAGTGGGAAATAAAAGTATGAGATGAAGCCCACGTGGCTGCTGCACAAATATCATCTAGAGGAATCCTAGCCTTGAAGGCTGCCGAGGTAGATACTGACCGGGTTGAATGGGCATGAACACCCTCCGGTGCGGGCCTTCCTGAAGCTTGATAAGCCAATAAGATGCACTGTGAAATCCAGCGGGACAGAGAAACTTTAGAAATTGGCTTGCCCAAATTAAATTTTGCAAAGGAAATAAACAACTGGTCGGATTGCCTATGACCAGCCGTCCTGTTTAGATAAAATCTAAGTTGCCTGTGAACATCTAATGAGTGAAGCTTATATTCACCTTTGTTTTCATATTTAGGGAAGAAAACAGGAGGTTAATGGATTGATTGATGTTTGCTTCAGAAGCGACTTTAGGAAGAAAGGACGGGTTGGTCCTGAGGTAGACACGGTCCGGATGAAATACCAAGTAAGGAGGTTTAGCTGATAATGCTTGAAGCTCAGAAACTCTCTTGGCCGATGTAATGGCTACCAAAAAGGCTGTCTTGTAAGACAAGAATTTGAGATCCACCGTAGCCGCTGGCTCGAAAGGGGGGGGGCGGTCAAGGCCTATAGAACCAAAGAGAGGTCCCAAGGAGGAACTGCTTGTTTTACAGGGGGCCTGAGAAGAAAAGTACCTTTAAGAAAAATTTTACACAATTTGGCTGACATAAGAGGATTAGAGTCATGGCCAATGTGATAATGAGAAATTGCCGCCAGTTGTACTTTGACTGTGGAACTGCTGGCACCATCGTTAAAAAGAGTGGTTAGAAAGTCAAGCACTAATGGGAGAGGAACCGTGAAGGGATTCAGGCCTTGCCGCTCCGCCCACAAAGAAAACCGTTTCCACTTGCTGCGGTAGACCTTCCTAGTGGACGGTTTATGAGCTGCCACCAGAATTGCCTTAACGGGTGACGAAATACCGGGAGTCCTGATCAAGAGTGGAACTGGAGCAGCCAAGCGGTCAGCTTCAGGTTGTCCAGATTCGGAGGAGGTATGCAGGATGGATGGGATATCAGATCCGGAATGGGATCTAGAATCCAAGGAGGATTCACCGAGTGAGACCTTAGGAAGGGGAACCAGATCTGTAGAGGCCAAAACGGAGCAATGAGAATCATTCTGCAACCCACCCGAGAGGCTTTCTGAAGAACTTGGAGCATCAGAGGCAAGGGTGGAGAAGCATACAGAAGACCGGGTGGCCAAGCATGCACCAGAGTGTCTCTTGGGGAACCTCCGGGAGGAGGTATCAGAGCGAAAAAACTGTCGCACTTGGTGTTTGAGGGAGAGGCAAAAAGATCGCATGAAGGAGTTCCCCACCGTGCGAATATGCGTTCCGCTACTTGACAATTGAGAGACCACTCGTAAGGGGTCAGAATGGTGCGACTGAGCTTGTCCGCTAGGATGTTGGACCGACCCGGAATGTGCGTTGCTATTAGAAAGCGGTTGGTGGAGATTGCCCATTCCCAAACTCTCATGGCTTCTCGACAAAGAGGGTAAGACCTTGTTCCCCCTTGCTTGTTGATGTACCAGACCACAGACATGTTGTCCGATTGAATCGCAATTGTTCCCAAGGGAAGAAAGTCCTGAAGTGCTAGCAACGCTAAGAGCACTGCTCTCATCTCTAGAACGTTGATATGCAGTAAGGTCTCTGAATCGCTCCACGTGCCTTGGACGGTCCGGCCCGCAGTGCCCCCACCCGAGGCGGGAGGCGTCCGTGGTCACCGTGGCGAGAGGGGGAGAAGCACAAAATGGGCGGCCCCTGTGGAGATCCGGGGAGTGAAGCCACCACAAGAGGGACCGCTTGCAAGCCTTGCTGATCGCAATGGGATGATGCATGGGGAGAGCAAGGTATGACCACTGTACTAAGAGAGTCCACTGTAGAATGCGCATATTGAGCCTGGCAAGAGGAAGAAGTGCTATAGCAGATGCCATGGACCCTAGAGCCCTCAGGACCAACTCCGCCGAACAGAACTTGAGTGGAGAATGGCCCGCACCTGGAGCTGCAGATTTTGAACTCTGTCCGCAGTGAGGAAGGCTCAGAACTCCTTGTGTCTAGCCTGGCCCCTATAAAATCTAAGAGCTGTGTGGGCGCCAGGTTGGATTTCTTTGTATTTATTGTAATGCCCAGAAAAGGAGCAAGATGGAGAAAGGAGTCTCGCGCCAATGAAAGTAGATGCCTTGTTGGGGCGGTAAGAAGCCAGTCGTCCAGGTAGGGAAAGACCTGCACCCCCTGAAGCCTCAGGTGGGCCGCTACCACTGCTAATACTTTGGTGAACACCCTGGGGCTGTGGTGAGACCAAAGGGAAGGACCCGGAACTGGTAGTGACTGGCTCCCAGCCGGAAGTGGAGGAACCTCCTGGAGCGCCTGTCCATCAGGATGTGGTAGTACGCGTCCTTGAGGTCTATCGAGCACATCCAGTGATTTTCTCCCAGAAGGGGGAGAATAGATTGCAGAGTGACCATTCGGAATTTTTCTTTGGGGACTGCCAGATTCAAGAGAGAGAGGTCTAGGATTGGTCTTAGTTCCCCCGTCTTCTTTGGCACTAAAAAGAACCTGGAGTAGAACCCTGATCCGATCTGGTCTGGGGGGACGGGCTGGATGGCTCTTTTCTTTAGCAGATGGCCAATTTCTGCCAAAGCGGCCTCCCATTGACCGGGTGGGACGTCTGGGAGGGACTTCAACTTTGGAAGGTGAAGGAAAGGGATGCGATATCCTCTGGATATGATTTGGAGAACCCAGCGGTCTGATGTTATGGACTCCCATGCCGCTAGGTGCCCCGAAAAACGTCCCCCGACTGCCTCCAGAGTGGAGCAGTCGGGCAACCCTCAGGGTTGCTGCGCGGGCCGCTCAGAGAAGGGTTCCCTGGACCCGAAGTTTCTGGGAGCCCCTCTGCCTCTAGGGCGGCGTCCTCCCTGTCCTCCTCTGCCACGGAAGGACTGGTTGTCCGGAGCAGGCTGGGACTGCTGCGACTTCCGGAACCACATCTTCTTCTGACCCTTTTGGTTCCTAGAGTAGGGCCTCTGGGGTGCAGAGAAGCGGATTCCGACGGCAGACAGCGCCTTCCCGTCCTTCTCGCTCTGGGTCAACGTTTCGCGAACGGTTTTGCCAAAGAGAGCAGAACCATCAAAGGGGGCAGTCGCAAATGACGCTTTGAAGGGCTCAGAAAAATCGCAGTGACAGAGCCAGGCCTGACGCCCAGTGACTAGGCCTGCCCGCAGCTCTAGCGGCGCCTTCCGTGGCGTGGGAGAGTAGCCGCATAGAGGTATTAGTAACTGACCTAAGAGTGGCCATACGGGTGGAGTGCAGAACCCTGTCCTCCTCCGACATGGACTCTGGGGGAGATGCAGCATATTCTTTAATGAGATCTCGCTGCATCCTAATGACATGTGCCAAGTAGTTCAGCGCCCTTACCGAGAAGGTCGCTGAACTAAACATCCGCTTCCCCAAGCGGTCCATCATCCGAGACTCCTTGCTCGGGATGGACTGAGGGACTCTCCTGAGCAAGTTCCTCTTGGTGGCCGTCAACATGGCATCTACCGGAGGCCCCTTACTCCAATGGGCACGGTCGGACGGTGGGCTAAGGATCCTATCGGGCCTCTTAGGAATTGGCTCCACAGTGTCCGGTTCCTTCCACGCCCTGGTGGTAATGAGGTCCACCAGGGGGTCGGCAGGGGGGGACACCCAAGAGGTAGACAGGCCCGCTTCAAATGCCTCCAAGAACACGGACTCATCCGAGGAAGACTTGGGGGCAGACCACCCCCCCCTTATACGGAGCATTTCCATGATGTCTCCAAATGAGACATCCTCGGGGTGACCGTGGGGAGCCTTCCTTCCTCCAAGTCCGTGTCTTCCGTGAGAGACTCGGGGGAGTCAATGTGCCTCCTTTTGCACGTATGCTTGCGAGGGACATCCTCTGGGGGGCTGTCAGAGGACTCCTTGCAAGCAGCAACTTGTTCCATTGGAGCAACTTGGGGCACAGAAGCGGGCTGTCCCAAGGGCCAGATGGTGGAAGCCTGGCCCAGTGCAGAGGGAGCTGGACGGAGCCGAACAAGTGCCGGGGTCCGAGACCCTCAACAGGGCCCTCTCCACTACATCAAACGCCGAAGGGGAGCCGACCTCGACCAAAGGATCCGACAATCGGCTCCCCTCGATCCGAAGAGTGGATCGGAGCCGGCGCCGCGCCGGATCCGGCGACAGTGCGCCCGACACAGACGGCGCCAAGGAGCACTGATCCCCGGATCCGAGGCTCGGATCCAGGCTCCGAGGTCGGATCCGATGCACTCGAGGGCAGGGTCGGATCCGGCACCAGTACTATCGGCGCCGACCCACCCCGCCCGGCTGCTCGGCTCCAGCTGCTCCGAACCCGGATAGCGGGTCGGAGAAGGAGCAATAGGTTTGAAAAAGGGTGTTGAGCTCCCCCCCAGAGGGGGGGGGGAGGCAAGAGCACTCCCATCTGCATCTGGGCCTGGATGAACCTTCTCATCATCCGGTCCAGATCAGCATCAGAAAGGCTATATGTAGATCTCGACGAGGCTACCGAGGTAGGCCTGGAGTGCCTCCTCGATAGCCTCGACGGAGATCGGGTCTCCTCCTCCTCAGGTCCCGGTGAAAAGCACACTGGAGACCGGAGCCGAGAAGGAGGAGACCGAGCCGACAACGGAGCCGGGGGAGAAGCCCGCTTGGCTGGCGGGGCCGAAACAGAGGTCTCGGCCCGCCGCTGTGGTGCTTCTCCTCCGTCCTTTTTCCTAGCATCCCTCTCCTCCAACCAGAAACGGGAGGTTGAGTCCCAGGAGGAGGAGGGGTGCCACGGAGGGAAGAACCGAGGCCGGTTACTCCCGAAGGAGCGGAAGTCGGAGCAGAGTCCGGCGGTAAGAGGCCCGCCAAAACAAGCTTGGACCTCCGCTCCTTCAGTGCCCTGGGGTTGAACCCTGCACAAATGGAGCATCCAGATGTGAGGTGTTCAACCCCAGGCATCTAACACACTGAGTGTGGCCATCAGCTGGGGAAAGCTTATGGCCACACTCGGAGCATTTAGAAAATATAGATTTGGGCTGTTCAGCCATCCCAATCTATAAAGAAGTTACTAAACTAAAGTAACTAAACAATATACACACACAGGCCCAACACACACACTACGCCAACAGCGAGGGGAGGGAAATAATTTTAGATTAACTCTAAAAGTAAAAATATAAAAGGGTAAACCTACACTTTCACACAAAAAATCAATAAAAAACTTCAAAATTCTAATATTAACAGTAGAAAACTAGCACTTAGCTTGAGAGCTTTAGAAACCAATCCAGTCACCATGCGCGGCAAACGAGATCTGAGGTCATGAGGGTAGAGCAGGGCATTATGGGTGAGGGGAGGAGCTGAGAGCTTGGATCCATAGCTGGAAAACCATGCCGGTTCGGATCCGATATCGGATCCATAACCCACAGGTTGCAGACAAATGAATATCCTACTTCAGATCATGGAGTTTGCTTTTAAGAAAGGTTCCTTTCTGATCCTTATGTCCCAGCTGATCACTGGAAATTACACCCCAAAACTGTACCTTGGGTATAAACTCCAGGTTGTTTCTGTTTCAGATGAATCTCGAACAGTAGCATACACCAGAATGGCCCTGGCATTAGGGGCTTTAGACTGGTTATCCTCTGAATCATCTGCTGGTGCACTCACACTGGCCATTTGCTCCTAAGGGAAGCAGATTACAGCCAGTATTGTCAGCATAAACAAGATTTAAAGCACTCTCCTTCTAACGAGACTTCCTGAGGGCAGCATAATCACTGAACAGTAACGTAAACAAGACTGAGCCCTGCAGCATTTTATATACCAGTAGAAAATTAGCAACTAGTAAGTTCCAATACCTCTTTCTGGAAATATCAAAAAAGATAAAGAAGAGAGTTGAAATTCTTCTAGTTTACCACTTTATTTATTAATTTACTTATTTATTTTTTACAAAGAACATACCACCATAGAAGTTTTTAAATAAAAGTGGCAAACAAAACATTACATTAGTAAGATGGTGAGTTGGCAAGCAATATTAACAAAGTGAGAAAATAATGGATTTCTTTTACCTGATGACTGGGACCAACTCTGATTTCTCCCTGCGTGCTGTTCAGCCTCCTAAGAAAAGAAATGTAAAAGCATTTCAAATTATGGATTATAAAACCTAACCATTAAATAAACACAAACAGTTCCTGTACATAAGCTCTTGACAAACTTGTACCCCCGCCTGATAAAATCATTATCTACTTTACCGTATCACAGAATCTTTTTTATGACACCAGCATTACCATATTAATACAAATTCATTACAAAGACAAGATTTACTGGTAGTACACAAGTATGTGGTATGTATGTATGTTCGGTGGTGCAAGGTTACAATATCTTTACTCGTGTGTGTGTGTGTGTGTGTGTGTGTGTGTGTGTGTGTGTGTGTGTGTGTGTGTGTGTGTGAGGGTATGTCAAAATCACTCACAAACAAATGTAGCATTCCCACCAAGGCTTGTAAACATGTGATGGATACCACAACTCAACCTCATAGCACAAAAAATCTGGACAAAGCCATCGCTTAAATAGAAAAGGGAGTGGGGTAGCCTTAATCTACTCTAACCTGCTATCCATCACTCCCTACCCCAATCCTATCCCTCCATTCAACAACGCAGAACTAGTAATAGGCCTACTAAAAATAAATAACCATAGAAGCACTTGTCTCATTGCCCTCTACATCCTCCCTGGTAATAACACCACTACTCTTGAAGAAATTTTCCTCTGGACCTCTATCAATATTAAGCTATAGACCTTCATACTTGGAGATGTAAATATCGACTGGAATAAAATCAACAACTCTAATCCCACCATATCCATCAATCTGTTTAACTATACCCAACTAACTAACTCCATTACCAGACCCAAAAAACAAACCCCCCAGGTACCACACTACACTGGATCCTAGTATCCCATCCTAATTAAGTCTTAAACTCTGGCATTATACCTGACCCTATAGGAGACCACTTGCCAGCTTTCATGCACTGAGCTACCCACTCCTCTCCTCACCTACCATCAATATAATTCACACACGTAACCTCACAAACATTAACCCTACTACTTTCTCAGACTCCCTAAAACAAAAACTGGAACCCCCTAAAAACTCTTCCACTAGACAATGCCGTAGAATATTTCAACTCAACCTTCTTAAATGTCCACAACTACCTAGCTCCAAGAACAAAAAGAGTAAAAACCAAGACTGCCCCATGGCTAACCAAAGATACCAAAAAACTTATGCTACAAAGAGATAAATCCTGGTAAACATACCATCAAAACAAGCAGCCAGAAACTTTTCTTAAATATAAACAACTCCGCAACCTCACTAAAAAAACAAATTATCAGAGATAAAAAAGTCCCACATCATCAAATTCCAGTCTAACCAATCAAAAAAAAAAACAAACATTTCTGGAATTCCATTAATTCTCTTCTCAACCCAGGTACCAAAAACAACCCCTGCCCTGACACCAGCAAATCTGATCCTGAAATAGCCTCTCTATTCAACTCCTTCACCAAATCCATAGCAGAACTGATCAAGACCTTCCCTAACAATAACCCTTCCCCTCAACCTATCCAATTTTTCTCATCCCCTACACCACCCTCTGCCCCCAGTCCTCCTCCAATATTTGAACTTAAACCCATCTCAACCTCCCACATAAAATTACTCTCTAAATTAAAACCATGCTCCAGTGCCCCTGACAATATCCCATCTTCCTTCCTAAAAATAGCCACAGATGGTATCGCTCTCCCTATTAGCACCCTGATAAATAGATCCATGCAGGAATCTTATGTGCCCAAATTATGGCGGGCTGCCTTTATTCTACCTCTCCATAAAGGAGGCAAAAACAATAGCATCTGTAACTACCGCCCATAGCTATCATCTCCCCAATCTCAAAACTTCTGGAAAAATGCATCCACCTTCAGCTTACGCCATTCCTAGCCAATCATCAACTAATCACTCCACCCCAACATGGCTTCTGACCTGGCCATAGTACTATGACTGCCCTTCTCTCCTTCTTAGACACAATAAATCTTACCCGTGACTCTGGAAAAATAGTATCAACAGCTCTACTAGATCAGTCCAAGGCATTTGATACCATTTCCCACACCCATCTCTTGAACCATCTTTCTAACCTTAATCTCTCCCAGAATACCTTATCCTGGTTCCCAAGCTATCTCTCCGACAGGTCTCAATCTGTGAAATGGGGGGAAGGCACCTCAACCTTCCTTCCTACCCCCACTGGGGTACCCCAGGGATCCATACTCGGTCCAATGCTATTCAACATCTTTATTAATGATTTCCACAAAGCCATACCCAATACCAAAATTGTACAATACGCACACAATTCAACTTTAGTCTGTGGTGCTTCTAACCTCTCAAAGCTTAAAACAGTGACCCAAACTGCTTTCTCCACCACTGAAAACTGGATGCTCCAAAACCACCTCTCGCTAAATGCCAACAAATCCAAAATACTACTACTCTCTCCCTCAAAAGCTTCCCCGCTTGATAAAAACTCATTCCAAATTACTGGCCAAAACAACTCTACTACAGAGGTTGTTCCCTGCGCTAAACTACTTGGGGTTACTATTGATAAACACCTACAATTCGACACTCACATCCAGTAAAACATTAAGAAAACCCATATAAAATGTGGTATGCTGTACAGAAACATCCATTTTCTCTCTCCATCCACCAGACAAACTCTCGCCACTATCTATTTACTCCCCTCACTAATGTATGGCACTCCTCTACTAACAAACTTATCTGCCTCTCTCCCCTGCAAATTGGAAGTCTGTTATAAGATTTCTAAATTTGCAACCAAAGCCAAATTCTCCTCCCATCATTGTACTGCTCTTCATTTGTTAAATTGGCTTGAACTCTCCAACCATCTAGACTATCTCCAAATTATTACAGCCCACAGATTAAATTTTCAACCTACTAAGTGCCCAGCACTAACCAACATCCATCAGCCTTACACCCCTCAGAGAACTCTAAGATATACTCACCAAAACCTAATCACTGTCTGCAAACCCAATCGTCCTGCTGGTCAGCTTCTGCTATCCTTTTCCTTATCTAAAAAAATGGAATTCTCTTTCTTCCTCTCTAAGGACTTGTGAAAACTATGAAAACTTTAAAATTCAGCTACATTCATACCTTTCCTCTAACAGGAAATGCAAATGCACTCTCCCCACCTAGCTTAATAATCAATCCACCCCTTAAACTCCTGACTAACTCAGAGTACAAGCAAACCTAACAAATATATATACTGTAAATAACATAATTGTACGTATTTATAAATAACCCATTCCACCTTTTTTCTCTCTTTTCCTTCTAAGTCTTTATTCTCCCTCTCAGTAAAGTTACCACTGCCATCCTAAATATTTAGATACTATGTAACCAAATTATTTATTCCTGTTCTCTAGCATGAAATGAAATTGTAAGTGTGTCTTCTTTACTATGACTGTATATGTAACTAAACTATGTAATGCGGAGCTTTTCTCCCCGGGCCTCCACTGAAAACGGGCTCCCTGAGCCCAGTGGACCTCCCTGGTCATCAAAATGGAAATAAATAATTTATTTTTATTTTACATTTGTTTACCGGGTACATCTGACTGGAACGAGGTCCATTTACAGCTGAGGCCCAGTGCGAAAAGCTCCACAAGAACACAATTTACAAGAGAAAAATTCTGCACAACTGTATATATACAATCAGAGATTTGTCATATAATAGTCTATACAATGTATAAAATCAGAGAGATACAACATACAATAGATTGTTCTAAGGAAGTTTAGCTTATACATAGCAGATCCTGGATGTCAGCATTGGTAGAGCCTAAACACACATGGACTGATGCAATCAATAACTGATGCAGTGAAGAAGGCATCTGACGAGATAAAACAATAATTTGCAAGATGGCAGCCCCTATGTGGGAGAATTTGAGCACTGTATATTAGAGATAAGTAGTGGAGAGAGGAGGGTAGCAAGATATGGTGCACAGCAGAAAAGTCTTTATGTGATACAAGGACAGAGCCATGACTGCAAGAGGTATGACTTGAGTGACTTTTGGAAAAGTGAGATGGATGGTGTTGAGGAGATATTTTGGGGGAGGTTATTCCATTCCCTAGCGATGGTATGGGAAGAGAGAGACTTTCCCTGCAGAATTGTTGGCTTTGGATATGCAGAGCAGGGTTTTGTTGGATGAGCGTAAAGGACAATTAGCTGAATATTGGTTTAGTAGTTGGTTTAGGGCTGGGGTTTTGTGGGGGTTCCTTATTATGTTGAAGGCAAGCACTAGTTGAGGGCAACATATTAGCTGAGGAAGTTCTAACCATGGTAGTTCCCTTAGGGCAAATAAAAATAATGAGGGGACAAAGCACCTAAAATAGTGGCAAATTTTAAATATCGCTCTTATAAACTTAGAAAGTTGTAAGAATAAAACATCTTGTATTACCATTCATTTTCTGAAGAATAGGAAATCTGAAACCCAAATGACTCTTTATTTAGTGAATTCAGTCCTCACTGATTTGCCACAAAAATCCAGAAAATTACAGATTTTATGAGGAATAGACCAAAAATATGACACAATAATCTGGATATTCTGCAAAAATCTGTAGAGTTGAGAGATAAGAATCCAACACTCCCACCCTTGATAACTAAACCTAGATTTTAGTACTTTTTCGAAGGAAATGACTCTGCCCTAATCAAGTATCAATGATCAAGCATAAGCTAAACAGTTTATGTATCTGTTCCCTATGGACTTTTATCAGGTGCATCTCCACTACTGTACTTAATCAACTGGCTGCTAACAGAAAGGTTCTAACAGTTACCGACTTAATTAAATAAATCAACACTAGTTCTTTGGATGTGGATGAATGGAGTACTTTTATTCATGCCGGTGTTGTCTGGCAAAGTCCATCTTTCCACATCAGCATTTGCACAGTAATTACCACACTGCGGCTGCTCCTGTCCCTTTCATGAGCAATTCAGTCTGTTAGTACACCCGCCCCCCCCCCTTTTTTTTTTACAGCAGTACACTTTCACATTTAGTCTAAGGAGAATAAAACTAGTTGAACTAAGTTCATCTACCCCGACAGCGCCTATCACCTTAACATTAAGGTAGAGAGTAATGTAATGGGTACTGCACAACAGATTATGCACCCTGTAGCTTTCCCACATTTTAAACACCTCCACTCTAGAATCAGTGCTCACCTGTTAGAAAAAAGTTGTTTCAAGAAAGAGAGAACAATGACATTTACTGCTATCACTTGTGAAAAAATAACTAAGCATCTGCGGTGGTGCAGCTATAGCATTGTTGCCTCACAGCAGAGGGTTCTCCCGTTCAATTCTCAGTTGGAGTGCGGGGAGTGCCTTCTGTGTGAAGTCTGTATGTCCTCCCCACGGTTGGGTGGGCGTTCGAAAGACATGCGTAAATGGGCGTGCCTTCGTTGAAGGTTGAACGTCGAGCTGGCACCTCGGTGGTCGAAAAAATCTACTGCCAATCATTAGCGGACCAGAGTTCCGCTGTGGCGACGCCTAACCAGGAAAAAGCCAAAAGACAAACAACTTGTGAAAAAACTCCTCGGGCAGAAAGAAAGCAACACATTTTACAGATCGAACAACAGAAATCCAAAGGGTGCGGATTTCAAAAGCATTAAATGGGTCCTTAAATAATGCAAACCACAAAAAAAGAATAGTTATATAAGATCTTACCATAACCTTAGATGTCCTTCTATTCACATGTTGCAGTCTTCTCTTCCATGTCGTCAGGGGTATAAAACATGCAGCCAACGCCATTTTCTTTAGTTTTTCTTGCCCATGATGTCAGGTGCCCCCAAAAAGATAGCAAATATCATCATCTTCTTTCGGCTGTTCCCATTAGGGGTTGCCACAGTGGATCACCTGTTTCCATTTCTTCCTGTCCTCGGCATCTTGCTCTGTCACACCAACCACCTGCACGTCCTCTCTCACCACATCCATAAACCTTATCTTAGGCCTTCCTCTTTTCCTGTTACCTGGTAGCTTCATCCTTAGCATCTTTTTCCTAATATACTCAGCATCCCTCCTCAGCACATGTCCAAACCAACGTAATATTGCCTCTCTGGCTTTGTCTCCAAACCTTCCAACCTGGGCTGACCCTCTGATATACTTAATTCCTATTCCTGTCCACCCTCGTCACACCCAATGCAAATCTTAATATCTTTAATTCTGCCACATCCAGCTCAAACTCCTGCCTTTTTGTCACTGCCACTGTCTCCAACCCATATAACACAGCTGGTCTCACTACCCTCTTGTAGACATTCCCTTTCACTCTTACAGGTACTCGTCTGTCACAAATCACTCCTGACACTCTTCTCCACCCACTCCATCCTGCCTGTACTCTCTTCACCTCTCTTCCACACTCACTGTTAATCTGAACTATTGACCCCAAGTATTTAAACTCATCCACCTTCTCCACCTCTACTCTTTGCATCCTCACCATTCATCTATCCTCCCTCTCATTCACACACATATATTCTATCTTATTCCTGCTGACCTTCATTCCTCTTCTCTCTAGAGCACATCTCAATCTCTCCAGGGTCTCCTCCACCTGTTCCCTACTCTCACTACAGATCACGTCATCTGCAAACATCATAGTCCACGGGGACTCCTGTCTGATCTCGTCTGTCAACCTGTTCATCACCATTGCAAATAAGAAAGGGCTCAGAGCTGATCCTTGATGTAACCCCACCTCCACCTTAAACGCATCCATCACTCCCACAAGCAGACCTCACCGCTATCACACTACCCTCGTACATATCCTATATCACTCTTGCATACTTCTCTGACACTCCTGACTTCCTCATACAATACCACAACTCCTCTCTAGGGACCCCGTCATATGCTTTCTCTAAGTCTACAAAAACAAAACGCAACTCCTTCTGACATTCTCTGTACTTCTCCAACACTCTCAGAGCAAACATCGCATCTGTAGTGCTCTTTCCCGGCATGGAACCATACCGCTGATCACTAATCATCACGTCCATTCTTAACCTAGCTTCTAGTACTCTTTCCCATAACTTCATGTTGTGACTGATCACTTTAATCCCTCTGTAGTTACTACAGCTCTGCACATCACCCTTATTCTTAAAAATCGGTACCAAAACACACTCTCCATTCCTCAGGCATCCTCTCACTTTCCAAGATTTCATTAAACAATCCGATTAAAAACTCCACTGCCATTTCACCTAAACACCTTCATGCTTCCATAGGTATGTCCATCTGGGCCAACAGCCTTTCCATTCTTCATCTTCTTCATAGCTATCCTTACTTCCTCCTTGCTAATCCATTGTACTTCATGATTCACTATCCCTAAATCATCCAACCTTCTCTCCCTCTCATTCTCTTCATTCATCAACCCCTAAAAGTACTCTTTCCAGCTGAACACACACTCCTCGCTTGTGAGTATGTTTCCCTCATTATCCTTTATCACCTTTACCTGCTGCACATCTTTCCTAGCTCGGTCCCTGTGTCTAGCCAATTGGTACAGGTCCTTTTCTCCCTCCTTAGTGTCCAACCTTTCATACAACTCTTCATATGCTTTATCCTGAACCCAGCCACTGGGGATGCACAAGACAGTGCATTTCTTTGTGCCAGTCCCAAGCCCGGATAAATGGGGAGGGTTGCGTCAGGAAGGGCATCCGGCGTAAAACTTCGCCAAATAATTTCATGTGGACACCAGTAAAAAGGTAGCAAATATATATATATATATATATATATACACATATACACACACACATAGATACATCAATATAAACTTTACCTTCATCTACAAGCACATACACCACATAGGTTGTACAAGATAGAGAAGGAAAGATAAACTCCAGAATGACAGGGGGATGGCGAGAGGGTAACCTGGACTGCAACAGTGAATACACTCAAACATCTACATTTATGGTAAGTGTACACAACTGTACTATGTTCT
Organism: Protopterus annectens; assembly: GCF_019279795.1. Lineage (NCBI taxonomy): Eukaryota > Metazoa > Chordata > Ceratodontiformes > Protopteridae > Protopterus > Protopterus annectens. The sequence continues at coordinate 1,676,247,363 of NC_056729.1, forward strand.
TCGTGTTTCACTTTTGCAGTCATTACATTTGGGTAGAATCCCAAACCTATGGTTGGGAGGCTGGAGCTAAATAGCATTAGGTGCAGCTATAAGGCCCTAAAGCACTGCAGTGGCAAAGCCTGCCTTGGACTTAGAGTAGAGAGGCAAATGATGATGCTTTGTAAAGGTGTGAACAGAACTCCAAGTAGCAGCCTCTAGAATGTCTTTGGTTGGTACTCCTCTGAGAAAAGGCTGCTGAAATAGCTGCAGCTCTGGTGGAATGAGACCTAATGCCCTTGGGCATAGGTTTACCATGGTGTAAGTAGCTGAAACAGATGCAGTGGCTTATCCACTTTGAAATTGTCTGCTTTGAAATGGCCTTTCCTTCTGATCCTGCAGCATATGACACTAGTAATTGCTCAGTTTTTCTTAGAGCTTTAGTCCTGCTCAAGTAGAATCTTAGCTGTCTGTGTACGTCCAAGGAGTGCAGAATTCACTCCCCTTTGTTCTGCGGTTTTGGATAAAAAGTTGGCAGATGAATTGTTTGGTTAAGAGCCACACTGGAAACCACCTTGGCCATAAAAGTAGGATTTGTTCTCAAAGACAACCCTGTCTGGGTAAAGTATAATAAAAGGCTCCACAGCAGTGAGGGCTTGTAGCTTTGAAACTCTTCTTGCTGAAGTAATTGCTAGTAGCAGAGCTGTTTTCCATGATAAGAACTTTATATCAGCGGTAGCAGCTGGTTCAAATGGAGGCAGGGTGAGCTTTTCCAACATATAATTGAGGTCCCATGCAGGTAATGGTGATCTTCTAGGAGGCCTTAAATGTTTGGCTCCTCTAAGATACTGCTTTAGTAAAGGATGAGAAAAGATTGGTGGCTCTGTATTGTAATGAGCCGAAATGGCAGAGGCATGGATTTTGATTGATGAGAAAGATAGGCCTTTGTCAAGCATCTCAGTTAAGTATTGTAATATTTGAGGAATATGTGGTTCTGCTGCATCAGTTCCTTGTGCTCGATTCCAAACACAGAATCTCTTCCATTTGTCAGCATAAGACTTTCTAGTACTAGGCCTTCTGCCTTCCAAAATGACATCCATCACAGCTTTAATGAGAGGTGTTGTTTGTATAACTACATGATCAGCCATGCTGCCAGGTTCAGTGTCTGTAGTTGATTGTGCAGGATCTGATTGCTTTGCTGGGACAGTAGTTGAGGTCTTTGAGGTAAGGTCCAAGCTGGGTATTGAGACAAGTTCCTTAGGATTGAGTACCAGTACTGGCAGGGCCAGTCCGGGGCAATTAGTATCGTCTTTGGTTTTTCTTGTCTGACTTTTAGGAGGACCTTGGGGAGGACAGGCAGATGAGGAAAGGCGTAAACTGATAGGTTTTTCCAACTGAAGGATAGGGCGTCCACTTTCCATACTTGTCTGTGATAAGTCCTTGTGCAGAATCTTTTCAATTGATAATTTTGAGGAGATGCAAATAGATCTAAGTCTGGGCTCCCCCATTTCTGTGCTATCATGCTGAAGACTTGTGGATTTAGTTTCCACTCGTGAGGATCCATACGGTTTCTGCTTAAATCGTCTGCCAGTGTATTTTGTTTTCCTGGCAGGAACTGAGCTTGAAGATGTATTTGGTAGGTCAAAGCTGTGTCCCACAGTGCCATGGCTAATCTGCAAAGGGGGTATGAGTGTGTGCCTCCTTACTTGTTTATATACCACGACTGTGGTGTTGTCCATCTTTATCAGTAGTTGTCCAGGATGAAGTATGTCCTTAAAGGCTGTTAGGGCATTTTGAATAGCTAGCATCTCTTTCTGGTTGATATGCAGATGCATTTGTTTTGGGGTCCATATGCCCTGAATGTATCTTCCTGCCACGTGTGCCCCCCAGGCATAATCCGATGTGTCTGTTAAGGTATGGTTGGCAGGGAGGAGAGTGAAGGGCCATCCCATGTTTTGGTGACATGCCTTTGCCCACCATAGAAACTCCTGTTGTAGGCTTCCAGACTGTGAGAATGTTGACTCCATAAACTTTTCATGTACCACTGAGGTTTCCTCATATGCAGTCTTGCATATGGAATCAGTAAAATGCAGGATGCCATGAAGCCCAGAGCCTGCAGAATTAGTCTTGGAGATAACTGGGTCTTTGTTGCCATCAGTTTGAAGTAAGTAGTCAGTTGCCTTTGCTTGTCTGGCGTGAGGTAAGCCATCTGGGCAGTTGTATTCAAGCTTGCACCCAGGAATGTTATCTTTTGAGAGGGTACCAGTTGTGATTTCTTTTCGTTTGTGTATCCTAGGCATGTTAGAAGCCTTTTCACAAATGCCAGATGTCGAAGAAGGATGTCCTTGTTCTCTGCTTGAATGAGACAGTCGTCTAAGTAAGGACATATCTGTATACTTCTTTGTCTGCAAAATGCAACTACTGGTGCCAGGCACTTTGTAAAGACCCTGGGCGCAGTAGATAAGCCAAAGGGCAGTGCAGAGAATTGGTAATGCATTAAGCTAGCCTTGAATCTGAGGTATCTTCTGCAAGAATGTCTTATTGGGACATGCAAGTATGCCTCTTTTAGGTCTAATGTCACCAACCAAGCATTCTTGCCCAGCATGGGCAGAAGCTGCTGCAAAGTCAGCATTTTGAATTTTGGAATGTCCGGGTGTGTGTTCAAAATCGATAAATCCAGTATTGGCCGCCAGGCCCTGTCCTTTCTGGGTACCAAGAACAGTAGAGTAAAAACCTTGTCCTTTTTCCTGTTCTGGTACTATCTGAATGGCCCCCATATCCATGAGGGACGTAACCGGTTTCTGAACCTCTGCCCATTGATTTTTTGGCAGATCTGGCCAACCATTTGCCATTGGCAGTGTGTGAAAATGGAGTCTGTATCCCTGTGATACGATGTGTAGCACCCACTTGTCCTGGATTATTAACTGCCAATTTTGAGCAAAAAGTGCTAATTTTCCCCCTATGAGTGCTGCCAAAAGATAAGTGCTTGGCATAGGCAGAGGGAAGTCATTGGGATTGCTTTCTGTAGGTTTACGTTTTATCTCCTCCAGAGTTGGAGGTGGACGCGCCCCATTGCTTTGACCTGTATGAATCTTGTGCCTGGTATCTGGAGCCCTTAGGGCGTCTGGATTTGCCCCTTTGAGCTCTGTCTGACACAGAAAAGGACCAATTTTTTGTAAGCCAGTGTCTACTGAATCTTGACGGCTGCACTTGTAAAAAGTCTAACAGTTTGCATAGACTTAGCTTTGTCTTCCACTTTCTTTAAAACCTCTTCTGCCTTAATACCAAACAGAGAATCATGCTGTAAAGGTGCATCTAGCATTTTAGCTTTAACATGATCAGGCAAATTTTGTTCCTTTAACCGGGCATGCCTCCTAATCACAGATCCAGTAACTGCGGCCCTGCAGGTGGCCTCTAAGGAATCAAACCCACATTGCAAGGTATGCTTTCCTACTTGTTCAACTGCATGCAATAATTCCTGCAATTCTTTATTTTCTGCACATTCTGAAATCAACATCATTTTCTGTTTCAGCAATCCCATAACATGTTGTTGGTACTTAAGGATATGAAATTGACAATTTAAAGCCCTGATTGCCAAGGTTGCAGATGTATAAACCTTTTTTCCCCCTCTGTCAGAGGGAGTAGGATTTCTTGCTGTCGAGGCCTTAACTCCCTTTGGACCTTGTGAAATAGTTTCAGGATCAGCAGCAGGGTTTCTAAATAAAAATTTATGTGAGTCAGGGACCCTGTAATATCTGTCAGGCTTACTGGGAGCCGGAGGTAAGCAGTCAGGGGTCAAACTTGACTCCGAAAACACATCATCCACAATGTCTAGGACAGGGAGAATGGCTAAAGGCCTGTGCTGAGGGAGAAGAGCCTCTTTTTTGATTCTGAGAAGTCTTGACTCTCCCAGTGAAAATGCTCCCTCAAAGTATGCAAGGTTTCTCTAAATGAATAATCCTCAGGAGGAGATGCAGATGGTATACACTCCTCTGCATCAGAATCCTCATAAGGAGGTATACATAATTCCTGATCAGAAGAGGAATCAGAAGAAATAGAAACCTGATCTGAAGATTCATAATCAGTGTCTTGTCTAGGCCTCTTATCTGGAGGGGGATGGGTACCCTTGATCAAGGTAATAAGGTCTTCAGCCATTTTGATCATCTGTTTTTTAGGCATAGAGGCCTGTGCACGTGGCTCATGCATCGTTTTTTGTGTCTTAGAAGTTGCTTTTGTTTTTGGTTTTGCAGCTGTCGGTTTGATATACAAATGTTGAGGTCTGAATACACCCTCAGAAGCCAGTGCCTGCTCAGCAGCTCCGGACCCATCTGAAGAAGATACATCGGTCGGTCCAATATCTTGAGTATCTTGCGGCATGCCGGACTCCACATGGGTGTCGGTAGAGGCCGGCGACTCGAAGGTAGCGGGTATCGACGAATAGGCGACTGGCTTAGGAGAAGCTTAGTCGGTTTTGGATCTCGACTGCCTTTCTCTGTCCTTTTCTTTGCGCTTTTTATGTACTTCGGTAGTCGGACTGCTATCCAACGACATTTCTGGGTAGTTAAATCTGTTTCCAAAATACTTTGATGCAAAAATATACCGACGCTCAATAGTGCATTGGTTAAATCTAGCACAAAACTGACAGCCAGGCACGTTGTGATCAGGGCCTAGGCAAGGAACACAGTATAAATGGAAATCCTTATGAGGTATTTGCTTTCCACAAGTAATACAATTATTAACTTTTTCTGACCTCGGTAAAAAGCAAGAAAAAAGTTTCCTCAATGGGGTACTTAGCTTTAGTGAAGACTTCAGTTCTGAAACTGAAACACGAACATTTCAGTAGTCGGCCGACGGGCACTTGCAAAATGCTTCTGCTTTGGGCACCGCGTGGCAAGAAAGATTAAGAAAATGACGTCTGCTGCATGTTTTATACCCCTGATGACCTGACGTCATGGAAGAGAAGACAGCAACAGACGCAGGACCCATGACTTTAGAATTCAGGCCGAATGAGGGCAACCTGCCAGCAGATTACCCAAATGTAATGACTGCAACAGTGAAACACGAAGAACATCTTCCTCTAGTTACCCATGGATATCTTTTCTACCCCAAACAAATGGGCGTTTCAGCTTGAACTCCTATTCAAACTTTTTGTCCTTTTTTTCCTCTAATACTGTACTAATTCTAATATAACAAAGTACCACATAATTACCTTACTAGCAACATTTGCTTCAAAACTTTTTTATACTTCTTTTTCATAAATTCTGTATTACTCTCAATCGTTTAATACACATATATAGATTAGTACTAAGCTAACTGCCCTTGTGAGCCATTTTAAGCTTAGCCAATTATCCCTTGTGAGACTCAAACCCTGCACCTTGTGTTTGTAAGGCAAACACCTTAACCATTAGGCCACCCTCCCTACCCTGCACATAAATCAACTACCAGGATTGTTAAACTTTCTACATGCTGAAATGAGTCTATTTGTATATACTCCTGCTAACAACATGTTAATATCTGATTACTGCATGCTGTAATGTTGACATACCAGAAATGTTTAACTCTGTCTACTACATGCTGAAATTAGTCTGCTATGTCTTTGTAAATAGTCCTAACAAGATGTTAATATCTGAATATTTCATGTTGAATTGTAGTTATAGATGTAAATGAAAACCTCAATTGTACTGTACTGTATTGTGGAGCTTTTCTCCCTGGGTCTCTGCTGAAAAAGGACCTGCGTCCAGTCGGACTTTCCCGGTTAACAAATGTAAAATAAAATAAAATTAATGTGAAGGGGGAAAAGCATACAGGCAAATTCCCTCCCAAGAAAAGGAGAAGGCGTCCACTTTCCATGCTTGTGGATGTGGATTCCTTGTGCAGAATTCAGGCATCTGTCTGTTCTGGGCGAAAACAAGAAGATTTGCTTGCGGAATACTCCACCTGTGGATTATATCCAAGAATACTTTGTGAAGCATCCATTTGTGACTGGGGGCTGAAGTTCTGCTCAGGAAGTCTGCCATAACATTCGCTGTTGAAGAAATATAAACAGCTACTAGACGAATGTGGAGAGATAATGCTAGGTTCCACATTTGTATTGCCAAGCTATACAGAGGGTAGGACTTTGCCTGTCTGATTGTTTATGTACCACAGGACTGTCATACTGTCTGTGATTACTTTCAGGGTTCCTGGCTGAAGGGCTGGTTTGAAGGTTAGCAGGGTCATCAGTAAGGCCCTTGTTTCTTTGATGTTGATATGGTCCTTCTATCTTGAGTTGGACCATGTGCCCTGTATAGAGAGTTGTTTTTGGTTTGTAAGTAGCACAGCCCCCCACCCAAGTCGGAAGCATCTGTGGAAACCTGTTGGAGGGATGGTGGGACCTGAAGGACGATCCCTTGGTTGAGTTGAAGAGCCGATACCCACCACTGGAGTTTCTTCTTCAAACATTGAAGTAAGGGGAGAGGGATGCCCAGGGGGGCTAGGATGTTGGCTCCTTAAGTTTTTCAGGACCCACTGGATTTTCCGCATGTGGAGTTTTGCCAAAGGCAACATGGGTATGAGTGATGCCATGTGGCCTAAAATTCTTAAAAATCCTCGAGCTGGCAAGGAAGTGTGGGAGATGAGTTTTTGCAAGTATAGACAAAGGTCCAGGAATGAAGGCTTTCATTTTGTCGTTCTGATCCTGCATCCCAGAAAGACCAGGTCTTGGGAGGGGATCAGGTGAGCCTTTTCGTAGTTTATGGTGAACGCTAACTGAGTTAGGTTGGAGATTACCTGTTGTAGATGTAGTAAGAGGACTTGGCGGTCTTGATGAAGAATGAGCAGGTCGTCCAGGTACGGATATATCTGGATACCCAGAGTCCTGCAGTGAGCAATGACGGGAGCCAGGCACTTTGTGAACACTCAGGGGAGAAGTGGAGAGTCCAAAGGGCAAGGTAGAGAATTGCAAATGGCAACACCCTATTTCAAATCTGAGGTATTTCCTGAAATCTGGGTGGACAGAGATGTGCAGGTAGGGTTCCCCTTCAGAAGGTCAAATGGTTGAAATCTCGAAATGCATATGGCCAAACCATATGCTCGAATTTCAGAAGCTCGACCTTCTGAAAGGGGGGAAAAAAAAAACAACGTGGCTTAACACAAAATAATGTTTCTGCAGGGAGGCAAGCCGCCCCTGCACCCTGCACACCCCCGCTACTTATTTATACCAACTCTGAGATCGCACTACAGCACAGAAAAGGAAATCTTCCATTCTGTGCTATATGCCGATCCCCATTCAGTCGAGCTTCTGAAATTTCAAGCATATGGTCTCGACCATATGCATTTTGAGATTTCAGCCGTTCGACCTTCTGAAGGGAACCGCAGGTAGGCCATCCTTTAAATCAGGGCTACCATGAAAGCCTGAGTTGGAATGAGTGGCAAGAACAGGGGTAAGGTAAACATTTTGAAACTGGGAACTTTGAGAAAGAGGTTTAGAAAAGATAAGTCGAGGATTGGCCTCCAAGAGCCATTCTTCCTTGGTACCAGAAACATTCTGGAGTAGAAGCCCATGTTTCTTTGATGACGTGGTACCTGTTCTATGGTACCTTGAGCTAGAAGTTGTTGAATGATAGGTGGAAAAAGGTGGGTTTGGCTTGCAGGTGGTTGAGGGATACCACAAAAAGGTGTTAACATCCACCAAGGCATCAAATAGCCTGAATGAATGATGAAGAGAACCCATTGTTCTGAAGTGATTATCCGCTAGGAGGGAAGGGAGAGGGTGAGACGGAGGGAAAGTGGGGTGCTTGAATGTAAGGGAGGGTAGTCACAGAGGAGGCAGTCTGGTGTTGTCAGACTGGCCTCGAAAGGGGGTGGAGGAAGAAAGTACAGTTGTGTACACTTACGATAAATGTAGACGTTTGAGTGTATTCACTGCTGCAGTCATCACACCTGGGTTATCTGCCTGCAGGTAGCCCTCAGTCGGCCCGAATAACAGTGTCTTGGGATTTCTACGTCGGATGCTGTCGCCTCTTCCATGATGTCAGGTCGTCAGGGGGTATAAAACAGGCAGCCGACGCCATTACATCAGTTTGTCTTGCCCCAAATGTCAGGAGCCCCCCAAACAGGAAGCAAGTATATGGTGTGGAACACCACCAGTAAGTAGTAAATACCACTGCCATTAAAAATGGCCACAGAGAGGATAGGTAGAATGACAGAGAAAACCAGGGGACTAGAGGAAGGGAAACCAGGACTGCAACAGTGAATACACTCGAACATCTACATTTATGGTAAGTGTACACAACTGTACTATGCTCTTCGTGTTTCACTGTTGGTCATCACACATGGGTTGATTCCCAAAGCTGAGGAAGGGTGGAGGTGGTCAAGAAGTGTTAGGGCTGGCTAGCAGGCCTTGTAAGACTGCTGTAGCAAATCCAGCTCTAGATTTAGAGAAACTATGTTAAGTGGTAATGCTTGGTGAAGGTGTGTACAGAACTCCAGGTTGCAGCTTCCACAATGTCCATGGGAGGGACTCCCCTGAGAAATGCTGTAGAAGTGGAAGTAGCCCTAGTGGAATGTGTTCTGATTCCCTGTGGGGTAGATTTTCCATGGTACTTGTAGCAAAAATGGAAGCAGTGTGCTATCCATTTGGAAATGGTTTGCTTTGGAATGGCCTTGCCCTCTGTCCCTGTAGCAAAGCTGACTAGCAGCTGGTTAGATTTTCTGAAAGGTTTAGTTCAGTCAAGGTACAACCTGAGCTGTCTGTGCATGTCCAAGGAGTGCAGGATCCCTTCCCCTTTATTCTGAGGATTAGTGAAGAAGGTTGGTAAATGGATGGATTGGTTCAAAGCCACACTGGACACCACCTTAGGAATAAACAACGGGTTAAGCCCTGAGGGAAACCCTGTCAGCATGGAAAATAATGAAGGGTTCCACAGCCATTAGTGTATGTACCTCAGACACTCTTCTTGCTGAAGTTATGGCTAAAAGCAAGGCTATTTTCCAAGAGAGGAATTTTACCTCTGCTGAAGCAGCACATTCAAAACGGTGTAAGCTTTTCCAGGACAAAGTTAAGGTCAGAGACAGGGGTGGGTGCTCTCCTAGGGGGGGGCTTAAGTTGTTAGCCCCTCTCAGGAACTGTTTGATGAGAAGTTGAGAAAATAGAGGTGGCACAGTATTATAATGAGCCGAGATGGCAGAGGCATGAATCTTAATGGAGGAGAAGGATAGACCTCTGTGGAGTAGCTCTGCTAGGTAATCCAGGATTTGAGGTAAGGAGGGCACTGCTGTGTCCTTTTCTTGAGACCGATTCCAAAAACAATATCTTTTCCACTTTTCAGCACAAGATTTTCTAGTACTAGGCCTTCTGGCCTCAAGAATGACATCCAGCACTTGTTTGCTGAGGGTTGCTGGTGGTGTATTCAGAGGATAAGCCAGGCTTATACGGTTTAGGGTTTGCAACTGTGGATGCAAAAACTGTCCCTCCTGCTGAGACAGCAGGGAAGGTGTCTGGTGAAGATTCCAGGGTGGCACTGTCAGACTGCATAACAGTGGGTACCAGTGCTGGCGTGGCCAGTCTGGGGCAATAAGAATTGCCCTTGGTCTGTCCTGTTTGATCTTGAGTAGTACTTTTGAGAGGAGGGGCAGAGGGGGAAGGCATAAATTGGGAGGTTTTCCCATTTGAAGGATAGGTTATCCACCTTCCAGGCCTTGCCGAGAGGGTTCCTGGTTCAGAATTTGCTCAACTGGTGGTTCTCAGGGGAGGTGAAGAGGTCCACCTCCGGTGTCCTCCACCGCTGGATTAGAAGGTTGAAGGTGTTGGGCTCCAATTTCCACTCGTGGGGGGTCTAGGAGACTTCTGCATAAGTCGTCTGTCAGTGAATTTTCCTTGCCTGGCAGGAATTGAACTTGTAGATGCACTTGGTTGCTCAATGCTGTGTTCCACAGGGTCATGGCTAACCTGCAGAGTGGGAAAGAATGGGTTCCCCCCTACTTGTTTATGTACCACATTACTGTGGTGTTGTCTGTTTCTATCAGCAGCTGTCCTGGAAGAATTGGGTATTTGAAGGCTGTCAGCGCATTCTGTACAGCTAGCATCTCTTTTTGATTGACGTGCAGGAGAATTTGTCCTGGGCTCCACTTGCCCTGAATGCATTTGCTTGCCATGTGAGCCCCCCATGCACAGTCTGATGCGTCTGTTGTCAGGGTTTGGGCGGCGAGGGGTTGAGGGAAAGGCAGTCCCTTGTTGTGGTTGCATGCTTCTGCCCAGCAAAGGAACTCTGCCCTTAGACAAGGTATGATAGGAATGACTGTTTCCAGGTCCTGAGAATGTTGGCACGAAAGACTTTTTAAGTACCACTGAAGTTTCCTCATATGCAGTCTTGCATATGGAATTAGCAGAATACATGAGGCCATGAACCCTACGGCTTGCAGTATAGCTGGGTTTTGGTGGTCATTTGTTTTAAGTAGTTGGTCAAATAGATCTATTTTTCTGGAATGAGAAATGCCATCTGGGAAGTTGTGTTGAAGCTTGCTCCCAGAAATACAATTTTTTGACTGGGCACCAGTTGTGATTTATTTTCATTGATGGTGTACCCCAATGAAGTTGGGAGTCTTTTTACAAATGCCAAGTGCTGAAGTAGCAATTCCTGACTATCCGCCTGAATCAGACAATCGTCGTAGTATGGGAAAATTTTTATATTTCTCTGCCTGCAGTATGCAATGGCTGGAGCCAGGCACTTTGTGAATACTCTGGGCACAGTAGATAAGCCAAAGGGAAGTGCAGAGAATTGATAGTGTGTAGAGCCTGCCCTGAAGCGTAGATATTTTCTGCAAGACTCCCTTATGGGGATGTGCAGATAAGCTTTTTAAGTCTAGAGTGACTAACCAGGCATCCTTGGCTAGCACAGGCAGAAGCTGTTGCAGGGTAAGCATTCTGAATTTTGGGACCACCAGAAAGGTGTTGAGAATTGATAGATCCAGGATTGGGTGCCAAAAACCCTCTTTTCTGGGTACCAGGAACAGTCTGAAGTAGAAACCCTGTCCCCTTTGTTCTACTGGAACAGGTTGAATAGCTTTGATATTGAGCAGGGTAAGTACTTGCTTTAGAGCCTCTGTCCACTGGTTTGGAGGAAGGTCTGGAAATCTGCTTGGGGTTGGCAATGAATGGAAGTAGAACCTGTACCCCAGGGATACAATATTTAGAACCCATCGGTCCTGAGCAATGGACATCCAGTTTTTTGCATGAAGGGCAAGTTTTCCTCCTAGGGGCGCAAGTAATTGGGTGGGGCTGGGAAGGATAATTGAAAAGTCATTGTGAACTTTTTCCATAAGGGGGTAGCTTACTACTCCCTGTTTTTGCGGTGGGGCACTCCAATGTTTAGCTCTCTGCATACCCTGAGACTGTAGTCTGGGTGGTCTGTTTCCACTGGGTTTGGACTGAGAAGGCCTGGAAGGGGCTGGAAAGGACCAGTTTTCAGAAGGCCAATGCCTACTGAATCTAGGTGGCTGCACTTGTAAGAATTCTTTAACAATTTTCATAGATTTAGCTTTTTCTTCCATCTTTTTAAGAACCGCTTCTGCTTTGGTGCCAAACAAACAGTCCTTATTTAAAGGAGTGTCTAGTAATTTTAAGTTGACATGATCTGGCAAGGTTTGTTCCTTCAGCCAGGCATGCCTTCTCAGTACAGACCCAGTGACTGCAGCCCTGCAAGATGCTTCTAGGGCATCAAAGCCACACTGCAAAGTAAGCTTACTGACTTGGTTTGCAGAATGCATTAACTCTTGTAAATCTTTACTTTTTGCACAATCAGGAAGTAACACCATTTTTTGATTAATTAGTTCCATAATACGTTGCTGGTACTTCAACATGTGAAACTGGCAATTCAATGCCCTGATGGTAAGAGTTGCAGAGGTATAAACCTTCTTACCCCATCTGTCTAAAGCTCTGGAATCCCTGTCTGAAGGGGTAGGGTTTTTGGCTGTAGTAGCCTTAACACCTTTAGGTCCCTGGGAAATTATCTCTGGATCCGCAGTAGGATTCTTAAAGAGAAATTTATGAGAATCAGGTACTCTGTAGTACCGGTCAGGTTTTCTAGCGGCCGGTGGTAAAGTGTCTGGAGTAAGACTGGATTCCATGAAGACATCATCGACAACATCCAGGACAGGGTATATAGCTGGAGGCCTGTGCTGAGGCAACTCTAAAAATTCTCTGAGTTTCTTTTTGGACTGAGGGTAGTCCTGGCATTCCCACCAGAAATGCTCTCTCAAAGTATGCAAGGTTTCAACTAAAAAAAAAAAAAACCTCGGGAGGGGAGGCAGAGGGAATGGATTACTTTGCATCTGAATCCTCATAGCTTGATAACAGTATGTCCTGGTAATCAGAATGGTCAGAGTCAACTGACTCCTGGTCTGTAGAATCAGAATGAAACTCAATTCTTTGTCTCTCAGCAGGGGAAGGTTGGCTTCCCCTAATTAGGGTGATAAGGTCTTCAGCCATTCTAAGCATTTGTTTCTGCGGCATGGGAGCTTGAGCATGTGCTTTGGTCGCCAGTTTTCTAGGTGTAGTGTGTACTCTGGGTCTGAGAAACAGATGTCTGGGAAGATGCTGGGCTTCATCAGCCTCAAGAGTCTTCTCGGACGCCTGAGGCGCAGTGTGGGATTCCAGCATAATTTTCTTGGCCTTCATCATCTGCGGCTCTTCGGATGGGCCTACTCCCCCCCCCCTTCCATACCGAGCACAAGATGTCAGAGTCTCTGATTTTCCAAATACAATTTTCGAGTAACAAGACAGCTGCGAAGTGTTTTTAGGGATGAAAGATTTACAAATGTGGCAGGATGTATGGTCGTGGGCCTCGCCTAAGCAAAAAAAACGCACTTCTTGTGAGTGTCCTTGTGAGGAATTTGTCTCCCACAAGCACACTTCCCCTTTCTAGCTGACATGTAAGACTTAACAGTAATCAAAGGCAAAGAAAAAACCCGACAGGGCACTTATCTGTATTGGTAGAAGAAAACGGTCGTCCGGTCTGGAGACTTTTACCAGTCATCTGAAAAAGCGATCTGCTTTCAGAAATGGTGAACAGGAGTCGGGCGTTCACTGAGGCAGGAAATTTCTGAGGAGGGTGCGTGCAGACATCACCTTTATTCCCTACGTCGGTTTATGGCTTTGGCAAGGGACGTCACACGTACCTCCAGAAGCAAAGATTTTTGTATACTGGCCAGAAGGCAGCACTGCTGGCAGCAACTCCCTACTGTTATGCATACTGCAACATGCAAGTAGAAGGACATTTTAACAAGCAATGGCTTCTCACCCTTACTGGCTACATTAAAGACTTACATTAGGGTGCAAAGTCTAAAGTCGGTGACTCACCCACCTCCTTTATCACAAAGGATGTGGTGAGGGTGGCCTGAAAGACACTTCTAAATGGAGACTGTGAACTATCTTGCTTCACAGAGTCAACCAAGTGAATATCTAACAGTGTAAAGACACAAGGAGTTAAATGCAACCGAATCAAAGTCTAATGCAAGGAAAGGGAAAGGAAGTGAAGGTTTAGCCCCTGACAAAACATACACATCCTCCGAAACCTCACCAGATTAATCTTTCTACTGCATCTGGTGAGGTTTCGGAGGATGTGTATGTTTTGTACTGTACTTTACTAGTGCAGGAAGGTGAACCTACTGGTATTAGGGTCACTGATGGGGTGGTATATAATGTAGGAGACTTCAAAATATATAATTACACACAATACCCCATAAACATTGAACACTTTGATGCATTTTCGAAAGGTATGAAATATATTCCTAGAAGGAAGTTTGATCTGGTTGATACTTTAGTCGAGTTCAAGTTATTCTTGAGAAAGATAAATTTGGGTATATTTTTTTCAAAATTCATCTGATAAGCATTCAAAAATGGACTGCTTAAAGAAGAAAAGTAATTTCACTCCACCCATGCACAATACCCTATCGACCTTTGAAAAGGTGGTCAGTAAGAAAATATATGAACTATATGGTAATTTACAAAAATCAGGTGATTCTTCCCGGTGGAATGTAGCAGTCGAAAAACTATTAGATTCTATATATTCTCAAAATATTAGGATTATGACTGCAGACAAGGGGGGTGGAGTGGTATTGTATGATATGGATAATTATATTGCCAAAATATTTGACATTTTGAATAATTCTGAACAATATGAAGTAACTTCTATCAATCAGATAAATATTGCCCATAGAAGAATTGACCTGTATCTAGAAGAATTTCTATTGGATGATCGAATCACGTTTGAACTGTACAATTTTTTAAAAGTAGAGTACCCCATAATGGCAACTATAGTAGGAATTCCCAAAATACACAAAAACATCAGGGATCCTTCTTTTAGACCCATTATCTCAGGAAGTCGTAGCAAGGCCTTTCCATTTGGTAAGGTCATTGATCAATGGTTAAAGCATATCTACAAGTTGATACCACACATTATTAAGGACTCCTGGGAATTTTTAGGGAAGTTCAAACAAAACATATGGGACCCCAATTTATTATTTGTTACCATAAATGTAAAGGATTTGTTTTCGTGCATACCTAAAGCGGATGGGGTGACTCGATTTATTAACAGTCTGAATAAATACAGTCAATTACAGTGGGACAAGATCGATATACTAACAGAATTCATCAATATTGTGCTAGATAATAACTTCATATTCTTTGAATGGGAGTATTACAAACAAATAGCGGGTGTAGCTATGGGGGCTGCTTGTGCCCCCATATATGCCAATCTCGTCCTATTGGATTGGGAGGAGGAATTTGTATTGGAATCACCCTGGAAGGAGTACATATGTTATGTCAGGTACCTGGATGACTTATTCATCCTTTGGAAGGGGGATGAGGAGAAATTGATGAATTTCATCGATTACATCAATGGTAGTACTTCCTACTTGCAATTTACTTATAACATCAGTAAGACAGGAATAAATTATCTTGACACTTACATATTCAGCGATGGACACACTTTTCAGTCTAAGATCTATAGGAAAGACACTTTTTGCAATGCCTATTTAGAGTTTTCCAGTAATCATCCCTATACGCAGAAAAGAAGTATTTTAAAGGGGCAATGCATAAGGGCTGCTAGGATGACCTCCAGAAAGGAAGATACGATTCTTGAGATGGCCTTTATTGGCAAACTATTTAGACAGAGAGGTTATCCTGAGGCCATGATCAAGGACATCACCGAATATGTTAAACGAGAATGGGGTAATAAATATATACCTATCTTGGGCAAGTGTTTATTGTCAACCAGTGCAAATGAATGTAGTACATCAGGATATCACAGGTCATATATAATACAATTTGGACATCACGTAGGGGAAGTGAAAAAGATTGTAGATAGTAATTGGAATATTCTTACTAGTGATGAAGGAATTTGTGATAGAGTGGGTGAGACACCAACATATGTATATAAAACAGGGATGAATTTCAAAACAATGATTGACATTAGGTCTAATCACAGAGATAATTCCGGGAACACCCATAGGACAGGGACTAAGCAATGCGGACACTGCAACCAGTGCCCTTCCATTTTACAAGTGGAGTGTATTAGTTTAGAGAATATTATTAGAAGTAGGATTTATCTTTGTAAGGGAAATTGCCAGACCCAACATGTTGTCTATATAGGAAAGTGCATGTCCTGTCCAATTTTTTTATGTTGGAAAAACGGACAGGAAATTACGTAATAGAATGTACGATCATTTGTATTGCATAAAAAAGAAGGATATGAATAATGCACTATACAGACATTTAGCTGGTAGTGCTGGTTGTAACACCTTCAAATTTGCCATTCTTGAAGTAGTTAGGAACAACCCCAGGGGGGGGTAACATCAAGGCAATTTTGGGGGAAAAAGAGATCAAATGGCAGTTAAAGCTAAATGCGGCAATTCCACCAGGTATCAATGAAAATATTCCTACTAAGCCCCTTACAAGAAATTAACAATGTTGTAGTTTTGTCAGAGAGAGACATATAGACATATATACATATCCACTCAATCAAATATGTATATAAAATAATTTTTCATTGTTAAATATAGGCATTTATATACTTTGGTAATGCACAATATATTTAGGCAGGTCATAACTATATATTGTATTTGTTATGTAATTAGTATTCACTGTAGGATTATATCTTACATTTGATATTGTTCCTTTTATGCACTCCATGCATTTGTCATATTTTATATGAAACATTCATCTAGTATGTATTATTAGAGTTGGGGTATGGTTCATATTCCACCGATAGAGAACTTTTATTATATGATTGAATTTTGATGCTGTTTAGGCATTTTTTAACCATTATTAATACTGATAATATTTAGAAGGCTGTTTATATGGGTTTTACCAAATCTATGTTCTTATGTCTTTAAAACTTAATGGTAGTTTAATTGGTCAGGTGGTGTTTTAGGCGGGAATTTTAAAGTATTTAAGAGACAAGGTTTGATATATTCAGTGTTCTGATGAAATCTACATTGGGTAGATGAAAGCGCTCAACCTTCGTTTTGTATTTCAATAAAAGAAGTTCTTTGTGACATATTCGTGGATCATGGTTTGTTCTGGGAACAGTTTTTGGTGCTGTCTTTCTTCTAGTGTTGAGTTCCTTGAACCTTCGTTGTTGGAGTTTGCACCTTAGTGAAAATCAAACTGCAGATGACTGAACCCTGAATGAAGAATAACTAATGCCAAAGTTGAAAGCATGTGAAAGATATTCTAGAATAGCTGTGAACAAATCATTGAAAGGATCTATACCCTGGGCAATGGGCCAAATAGAAAAAAAAATATGTTAACTTGCATATACACGTCTTCCTTGTGCCAGGTGTCTGATCAGATTAATATGGACACGAGTCCTGCAGTAGAGGAATAAAGCCTTTATTATGACCCAGATGACCGTCACTCGATTAGCAACTCAGGAGTCCGAGGCGCTGGCGGGGAGGATGGGCACATCCATCCTGCAGGATGTTGTATGTACATGGTCACAAAGTGGGTGGAAAATCTTGCTGACCTTAGCTCCCTGCAGGAGAGAGGAACAGATGAACTGTCTACTCAATGCACAAGTGCAACATAAACTAAAGATCCCAACAAGTTTTCAGATTTGAGACAAATGGCGGCAAGAGTAGTGTGGTTTTGAAGACTGAGAAACCAGAACTGAAGAGGCAAATTTGTGTGTGTGTGTGTGTGTGTGGGGGGGGGGGGGGGGGGGGACGATGACAAATGTCTCAACAAAAAAGAGTGCCCATTTTGCAACTAATGAAAGTAATGGATTGCAAGAACATCCGCTCAGAGCTCATAATGTTCACTGATCTTCACAAGGGCAGTAAAAATGAAAAAGTAGCCCCTGGAGATAGGAATACTGTTTACAGTAGAAGCCACTCAGGGATGATGAAAAATTCTGGTTCCTTTCAGTCTTAGATGCGTTGTCACTTTTGCCATGCATTTCATGAGCAATCCTGGAGAGCTGCGGTAAAACCAAATGAAAAAATATGAAACAATCTTAAACTAGTAGTGAATATCTCATATGTAAAACCGCAGAAAAATCTTTGATACTTATTTAGAACTTTTATGTGACGGTAAACATCTTGGAGGACTGGTGGTTTAGTGGTTAAGACTTCTGCCACACAGTTGCAGGATTTAGGGCATAAGCCCAAAAACTGGGATCACTGGCTGTGTGAAGGTCTAAACAGCACATCTAATCCTACCTTCCTGCATGTCAAGATAGGATAGATAAGGGCTCCTTTGGAATACATTGGAATAAGCCACTCAAATTCCAATGTTATGGACAAGTGAGGACACAAAGGTCAATTTCCTTAAAGGCAATGAAGGCTACACCTGAAGAACCAAGACAGCAAGGCCCTCAACACTGTTGGGATTAAACTCCAATTTCCCCAGCACATATTTTCTAGGGCACAGCAGAGGTCCACACCAGTTACTCATGATGACAATCATACTGGAAGGGGTCACAGAGGCTTCAGCAACTACCAGAAAGGCTGACCACCAAGGACTAGTTACAGCCTTATCAAAACATTCAGAGGTACCACAGCACTCCTAGGGGCCAGCAGTCTGCTGCTGATGGACTTACCAGACTTTTACATTCTGGAGACAGATGGGAGGATACTGTTCTTTTAGTAAGAGAACAGCAACAAAGCAATTGCTGGAACTGTTCACACCAACATACAAGATAATGAAGAAAAAGTCATGTACCTAAGAAAAAAAAACTGAAGAATAAAAAAGGGGACTTCAGGCCAATTATTTTACATTTCAGAAGGTTTTTGTGGTCTACACTCTTGTGGACAAACCCTTATCAAAGCCCTCTCTCAATAAGTCCAGCCAAGTTTCAGAACACTATGTCTGGACAATTCCCATCAGTTTCTCCTGCCAGTCTGGTCGACCTGGGCATACTGAGACAGTGTAGCAACTGCCTGATGTTCACTGACAACCCTTTCTCCTAGCAAGCAATTCTTCTACTTGTGAAAAATGCATCTACATCACTAACTTGCAATCCATGCTCTCTCGCACCAGTCAGTACTCCTGACAAACAGGAAATTGCCAGCACAAACACCACACCACCCGCATCACATAGTCAAGCACAACACACAACCACCTATGCAGAGGTCCTCAATAAAACGTACCTAAACAGCAGAGACCTCCAAAATACACTCACAAACATTCTACACACAACACCAAAGACATCACAGACAGTAGACAACACACCAGTGTCACACAAACACAGCCCATAAGGCATAACAATAAACTAAACATACTAGTCATTGGCGACTCAGTTGTGAGACACACTGATGTCCCCCTCACCAGGCTCGACAAGGAGATCATCACGGTCAGTTGTCTGTCAGGTGCCAGAATCCGCCACATCATGCACACACAAGTCTTTCCACAACAGGTACAAGTATGACTCTGTCGTTGTCTATGTTGGTGTGAATGATTTGAGATGTACCTCCATGGACTATATGAAGAAGGCATGATTCAGCTCTGAGTATGCGTCCTACCTTCACTACGAATGATACCACAACACTAACAAAAAATAATTGACTTCAATAAGTGGCTTAGTTTCTGGTGACATTCCAAGGGGATCCAGTATCTGTCTGCTTAGGATGACATGGTTGACAGGCCTCAATGCTTTGTCAGAGATGGCCTCCACTTGTCACCCCTGAGATTCAAGGTTCTGGCCAAGGCTCTTGCCTCCCCCATTGTGCTTTTTTACACAATGTCCCAAAGACAAATCTTCCAACATAAAAGATCTGTCAAAAAGCAAATTGAAGGTCATACTGCTTAACTCTAGGAGCCTTAACCTGAAAATGCACTCACTGGAGGCTCTCCTTGCATTGAAAGATGCCAACATCTGTGCAGTCATGGAAACTTAGTTTAAGGCTATAAAGAGCACCCATGCCTTACCAGGCTTTACCTCATTCCACAAATTCCGATTCCAAAACGAAGCTGGGAAGACTAAGGGTGATGGAGTCTCTATTTTCATTAAAGACAAGCACACCTCCAGACTAGTTTGCCAGCATAATGCACTACAACTACTCCAGCTGCAACTGACAATTGGCAAGACCTCCATCCAGGTTATAGCCATCTATAAACCCCCCCCTCCATGACTCAGGACGCCCACTCCTCCTACCTGGACTTACATGACTCCATCAAGGTACCCCCTAACACACTGATCCTTGGTGATTTTAACTACCCAACCACAGACGTGGTGAACTATTCTTGCTTGAATGTACTCACCCAACGATTCCTTGACTTCGATTCTTATGCACTAGACCAACTTGTCTCATCCCCCACAAGGAGAGATAACATTCTAGACTTGGTTCGCACCAACAGTGATCGCTGCACCACCCCGATAGTAATTTCTTCCCTGGTGAGATCAGACCATCGGTCTGTTTCATACAAAGTTTCTATACTGTCCACCCCCCCCCCAACACACACCTGTAACTGGGATAAAGAAAGTACAGTTTTGTACCTACCATAAATGTAGATGTTCGAGTGCTTATACAGCTGCAGTCATAACAGATGGGGTTTTCCTGCCGTCAGGCGGGTCCTCGGTCGGCCGAATTCCAAAGTCTAGGTCCGGCGTCGGATGTTGTCGCTTCTTCCCTGACGTCAGTGCGACAGGAGTATAAAAGAACCAGCCGACGCCATTTTCTTCAGTTTTTCTTGCCCCAGATGTCAGGTGCCCCCAGAAGGAAGGCAAAACATAAAATTATGTAATAATGCAAATGCAATATAATCAAAAAACAGTAGTTGCAAGCAAATACACCATAAAAGAATACCCCAGTGAGGTTGTATGAGGTGGTGTTAGCCATTAGGCCTGTCCCAAGAGGGGAAGGGGGAAGGGAAACCTGGACTGCAGCTGTATAAGCACTCGAACATCTACATTTATGGTAGGTACAAAACTGTACTATGTTCATCGTGCATACAGCTGCAGTCATAACAGATGGGTAGAATCCCAAAGCTAATAAAGGGGTGGTAGGCACTAAGTGGAACTAGGAGGAGCCAGGATGTCCTGCAAGACTGCAGTGGCAAAGCCCGCTCTAGTTTTGGAGTATAATGGTAGGTGATCGTGCTTGGAGAAAGTATGTACAGAACTCCAAGTGGCTGCTTCCAAAATATCTTTGGTAGGAACCCCCCTGAGGAAAGCTGCAGAGGTAGCTGTGGCCCTTGTGGAGTGAGATCTGATGCCTGTAGTTACAGTTTTTCCATGAAAAGAGTAACAAAAGCGTATGCAGTGGGCTATCCATTTTGAGATTGTCTGTTTGGAAATAGGCTTCCCTTGAGAACCTGTAACATAGGACACAAAGAGTTACTCTGATTTTCTGAAAGGCTTTGTTCTGTCCAAATAATAACGGAGCTGTCTGTGAATGTCCAAGGAATGTAGTAGTCTCTCCCCTTTGTTTTGTGGATTAGGGTAAAAGGTAGGTAAGTGGATAGCCTGATTCAAGGCTACCCTGGATACTACCTTTGGCATAAATGAAGGGTTGGTTCGTAAGGAAACTCTGTCCTGATGAAAAATGATGAAAGGCTGCACAGCCATGAGGGCTTGTAGTTCCGAAACCCTGCGTGCTGAGGTGATGGCTAGAAGGAAGGCTGTTTTCCATGACAAATATTGCAGATCTGTTGAAGCAGCTGGCTCAAAAGGAGGCAGGGTTAGTTTTTCTAGAATGAAATTGAGGTCCCAAGTAGGTACTGGTTGCTTCCTTGGGGGTTTTATATTCTTAGCCCCTCTGAGGAACTGTCTTAAGAGAGGGTGAGAGAATAAAGGAGGATCAGTGTTGTACTCTGCGGAATTGGCTGAGGCATGGATTTTGATGGAGGAAAATGAAAGTCCACTGCCTAGCAGCTCGGCTAGGTACTGTAATATTTGAGGTAAATTCAGTATTCCAGGATTCTGACCCTTTTTCTGATTCCAGGCACAAAACAGTTTCCATTTTGCGGAGTAGGCTTTTCTAGTAGAAGGCCTTCCGGCCTCCAAAATGACATCCTGCACCTCCTTGGAGAGTAGGGTCTGCTGTGAATTTAAGGAATCCTCCATGCGGCTAGATTGAGTGTTTTCAGCTGACTGTGAAGAGTTTTGAAGTTGTGCTGAGTCAGTAGAAGAGGCATTAGAGGCAGGGATCCATGGTGGGGAATGCGTCAGGCTCCTCAGGAGTGGGTACCAGTGTTGTCTTGGCCAGTCTGGAGCAATGAGAATCATCTTTGGTCTGTCTGCTCTGGCTTTTAATAGAACTTTGGGCAGCAGTGGAAGAGGTGGAAAGGCATAAACCGTCATTGTTGTCCAACTGAAAGAGAGTGCGTCCACTTTCCAGGCCTGTGGATGAAAGGTCCTTGAGCAGAATTTTGTCAATTGGTAATTTCTCTGGGTGGCAAAGAGATCTAGGTCTGGCCTTCCCCATGCTTGAATTATCATTGTAAAAACTTGAGGATGCAACTTCCATCCGTGTGGATCTGTCATATTTCTGCTCAGGTTGTCTGCCAGCGTGATTTCCTTGCCTGGCAGGAACTGTGCTTGAAGTTGGATTTGTAATTCCAGAGCCATGTTCCAAAGAGACATGGCTAGCCTGCATAGGGGGTATGAATGGGTTCCTCCCTGTTTATGTACCACATCACTGTGGTGTTGTCTGTCCTTATCAATAGCTGGCCTGGATGCAGTAGGTCTTTGAAAGCCATAATAGCATTTATTACTGCTAGCATTTCCTTTTGATTGATGTGTAGGTGCTTTTCTTTTTGTGACCATTTGCCCTGAATGCACCGATCTGTCATGTGCGGCCCCCAGGCGTAGTCTGAGGCGTCTGTTGTGATGACTTGATTTGCTTGAGGCTTGCTGAAAGGGAGACCTATGTTTCTTTGGTATGCTTGAGCCCACCACAGAAATTCCTTTTGAAGACATGGAATCAGTGGTATGATTGTTTCCAAACTGTGGCTGTGTTGAGACCATAAGTTTTTTAGGTACCATTGAAGTTTCCTCATATGCAGCTTTGCACATGGGATTAGCAGGATGCAAGATGCCATGAATCCCAGAGCCTGCAGGATTTTCCTTGCAGTCAGCCTGATGAAGGTTGCCAGTTTTCTGAAGTATTGAGTTAATTGCCCTTGTTTCTCTGGCGTGAGGTAGGCCATCTGGGTGTTTGTATCCAAGCTGGCACCCAGGAAAATTATTGTTTGAGAGGGTATTATTCTTGACTTCTTTTTGTTGACTGTGTATCCCAGAGATTTCAACAACCTTATTACAAACACCAGGTGTTTCAGAAGAGTGTGTTTGCTGTCCACTTGGATCAGGCAGTCGTCCAAATATGGCTATATTTGTATCCCTTGAAGTCTGCAGAAGGCAATTACTGATGCCAGGCATTTCGTGAACACTCTGGGCGCAGTAGATAAGCCAAAGGGCAATGCAGAGAATTGATAACGGGATGAACCTGCAAGAAATCTGAGGTATCTTCTGCAATCTTGTCTGATTGGGACATGCAGGTATGCCTCCTTGAGGTCCAATGTTACCAGCCAAGACTCCTTGCCCAGCATGGGAAGAAGCTGCTGTAATGTGAGCATCTTGAACTTTGGTACGAGTAAATATGTGTTTAGGATGGAAAGGTCCAAAATAGGTCTCCAATCTTTGCCCTTCCTTGGTACCAGGAATAGTCTGGAATAAAAACCTTGACCCTGTTCTTGTGCAGGTTACCTTTTGAATAGCTTTCATGTCCATGAGATCTGAAATTTGCTTTTGTGCCTCTGCCCTTTGATTGTGTGGTAGGTTTGGCATGCCTCTCATTTTTGGAAAGGTGTGAAAGTGGAATCTGTAGCCTCTGTCTATAATGTCCAGGATCCATTTGTCTTTTGTGACAATATGCCAATTTTTCGAAAATAATGCCAGTTTTCCACCTAAAGGTGCTGCCAATTGAGTCTTGCTTGGCATGCAAAGAGGAAAGTCATTGGGTCTGCTTTCTGAATGGCTGTGAACCATCCTCACCCCCTCTTGGTGTAGGTGTTTGCCATTGTCTGCCTCTAAATGATCCTTGAGATTGCCCTCTACCCCTCGGGTGCCTGTATCTACCTCTTTGAGGTCTGTCCGTGGCTGGAAAGGACCAATTTTTTGAAGGCCAATTTCTACTGAAGCGTGGGGGTTGTACCTGTAGGAAATCTTTCACTGTTTGCATTGATTTTGCCTTTTCCACCATTTTCTTTAATACCTCCTCAGCTTTAACACCAAACAATACATCTTTTTGAAGAGGTGCATCTAGTAATTTAGCTTTGACATGATCTGGTAAGGTTTGCTCTTTGAGCCAAGCATGTCTACGTATGACTGATCCTGCAACAGCAGCTCTACATGAGGCCTCTAAAGCATCAAAACCATATTGCAAGGTATGTTTACCCACTTGCTCTGCACTATGCAACAAATCCTGCAACTCCTTCAAGTCTGGTTGTTCAGGTTGTGACATTTTGCTTTTCAACTGAGATAACAAAAACTGTTGATACTTTAACATATGGAACTGACAGTTTAATGCCCTCATGGTTAAGGTGGCCGAGGTGTATACCTTTTTCCCCCACCTTTCTAAAGCCCTGGAATCTCTCTCTGAAGGTAATGGATTTTTGCAGTTGAGGCCTTAATTCCCTTGGGATCCTGTGAAATAGTTTCTGGGTCAGCCACATGGCTTTTGTATAGGAATTGGTGTGAATCAGGAACCCGGTAATACCTGTCAGGCTTGCCTGGAGCTGGAGGTAAAGAGTCGGGGTTAAGGCTGGCCTCTGCATACACATCATCTAGTATGTCTAAGACAGGAGGTATAGCCAGAGGCCTGTGTTGAGGGAGCAAGAGGAAATCCTTGAGCCTTTTCTTGGAGTCTGAGTACTCTTGGCCTTCCCAGTGGAAGTGTTCCCTCAAGGTATGCAAGGTTTCCCCAAAAGAGTAATCCTCAGGGGGGGAGACAGAGGGAATGGACTCCTCTGCATCTGAATCTTCGAAAGGGGAGTAAGAATGTTCCTGGTCCTCAGAATGTTCTGAAGTAATGGAGGCCTGGTCCGAGGAAGGGTATTCTTCCTCCACTCTGGGCCTTTTGTCCGAGGGGGGTTGAGAACCCCTGATAAGAGTAATCAAATCCTCAGCCATTTTGAGCATCTGCTTTTTAGGCATGGGGCCTTGAAAGGGGCCCTGTGGGGCTTGTCTTTTAGAATGTATGGCTGCTTTAGATTTAGTGTAAGCCTTAATGGAAAAAGAAGGCGGCGGCCTTAAGACACCTTGAGAGGTGGCAGGCCTGTCTGAACTGAGTTTCCCCGCCAAGAGTGGCTTCGGTATCTGTAGTCGGGGTGTGGGCCGAAGAGCCTGCGACCTCGGGCACAGAAGAAACCGTTAATGATGTGTCAGTCAGGGGCTGCGTAGGCGCCTCGCTGAGAACCGGAGCACCTGTAGTCAGCTTTAGCGTGGTGTCGGTAGAAGTCGCGGACCTTGTATGTTGGTCCTTATCTTTGCGTCGTTTACTCAAAACTGGAGTCGGAGTATCCGACGACATGTTGTAATTAAACTTTTTGCCAAAATAGTGTTGGGCGAACTCCGCCCGACGCTTAATAGTGCGTCTGTTGAATGTAGCACAAAAACGACAGGCCGAGACGTCGTGGTCTGGGTCTAAGCAAGGAATACAGAGGGAATGGAAATCCTTATGCGGTATTTGCCTCCCACATGAAATGCAATTATTAACTTTGTCTGACATCGGTCTGAGGCAAGAAAGGTTTCCCCAACGGGGTACTTATCTTTCAAGAAGTCTTCGGTCGAAAAATATTCGTAATCTCAGGAGCTGGCCAACCGGCACTTGCGAACTGCTTCTGCTTCGGGCACCGGGCGGCAAGAAAGACTGAAGAAAATGGCGTCAGCTGGTTCTTTTATACCCCTGTCGCACTGACGTCAGGGAAGAAGCGACGACATCCGACGCCGGACCTAGACTTTGGAATTCAGCCGACCGAGGACCCGCCTGACGGCAGGAAAACCCCCATCTGTTATGACTGCAGCTGTATGCACGATGAACATCTTCTCAAAACTGACTACAACCCTCTAAGGGAGGGTATCAGTAGCTTCACAACACCGCCCCCCTCAAAGGATGCACACAACTATGCTGAACAATACGGAAGTGCAGTATGCATGCACCTGTACAACGGCATGGACTCAGCCATACCCAACAGAACTAAAACCTGTTCCTTAAGGAAACAAACCTATCTGGTGGACATCCTCTATCAAACAGGCGTTACAACAAAAGGAAGAAACTGCTGCCCAAGAATAAAAAGGCACAAATTACTAATTGGAAAAACTCCCTCCTTAGCCTTAACAAGCAAATTAGATCACTAGTGAAAACCTCCAAAGCCAATTCTGAATTAAAACTAGCCTCTGAAATAAAGGGTAACCACAAAGTATTTTCCAGTTACATCAGGAACCTCCATGGCAAAGCCCAGGTTTGTTCCAAATTAGTTCTTAACAGTACCACTTACATTGATCCTGTTGACTTAGCCAACCTGCTAGACGATAGATTCAGTGCAAACTTCACTCCCCTGACTCCTCCCAAAGGCCCATTCGACATCCCTGATACCTGTCCCACACCTCTGTAGATCAAGTGTTAAAGGCCCTATCCAAGCCAAAGAACACAGCTTCCATGGGAACTGATAGTATTCCAGGCTGCATTCTGCACCATCTCCAGCAAGAATAGCCTCCCCATTCAGCACTCTATTCAACCATAGCCTAAGTACAGGCTTCATTCCAGCAGAGTGCAGAAAGTACAGTTGTGTACACTTACTATAAATGTAGATGTTCGAGTGTATTCACTGTTGCAGTCACCACATTTGGGATATCTGCTTTCAGTAGCCCTCAGTCTGCCTGGATATCAAAGTCTTGAGGTCCTGCGCCGGTTGCTGTCCCTTCTTCCATGACGTCAGGTCATCAGGGGTATAAAGCATGCAGCCGACGCCATTACATCAATTTTTCTTGCCCCAGATGTCAGGTGCCCCCCTAATGGGGAGCCAAATATTTAAGTAATTAAAAACACAAAAATATACCACCAAACAAAAGCAAATACACCAAAAAGGCTTTTAAGCATGGTAAAGGAAAGTAGAGGTATAGTAAGAGAAAAACGGAGTTGGAGGGAGGGTAACCAGGACTGCAACAGTGAATACACTTGAACATCTACATTTATGGTAAGTGTACACAACTGTACTATGTTCATCGTGTTTCACAGTTGCAGTCATTACATTTGGGTAGATTCCCAAAGCTATGGTTGAGAGGACGGATTTATACAGCATTTGGACCAGCTATAAGGCCCTGCAGGACAGCAGTGGCAAAGCCAGCTCTGGATTTAGAGAAGAAAGGTAAATGGTAATGTTTGATGAACGTATGAACTGAGCTCCAGGAAGCAGCTTCAAGAATGTCTCTGGTAGGAACACCTCTGAGAACGGCTGTAGAAGTAGATGCAGCCCTGGTGGAATGAGATCTGATCCCCTGGGGGATAGTTTTACCATGATGCATATAGCAGAGATGAATACAATGGCTTATCCATTTGGAAATAGTCTGCTTTGAAATAGCCTTTCCCTCTGCCCCTGAAGCAAATGCCACCAGTAGTTCAGTTTTTCTTAGAGATTTTGTCCTGTTTAAGTAAAATCTAAGTTGTCTGTGTACATCCAAAATCTGTAGGCCTGAAAACACCCTGAGAAGCCGGTGCCTGCACAGTGGCTCCGGACCCATCTAAGGTAGAGACATCCGCGGGTTCCATAACTGAAGCCTTTCACGGCATACCGGACTCGAATGGGTCTTAATAGAGGCCTGCGAACCAGAAGTAGCGGGTATCAGGGGCTGCGAAAGCGCCTCACCGAGTACTGACTGGCTTGGGAGAAGCGTCATCTGTTTTGGACATCGACAGCCTGTCTCTGTCTTTTTCTTTGCATTATTTAGGTATTCCAGTAGTCGGACTGCTAACTGACTACATTTCATGATAAAGCGTGAGCCAAAATATTTTGAAGCAAAAATATACAGACGTTTAATAGTGCGTTGATTAAATTTAGCACAAAACCGACAGCAAGGTACGTTGTGGTCAGGGCCTAGGCAAGGAATACAGTACAAATGAAAATCCTTATGAGTTATTTACTTCCCACTAGCAATGCAATTATTAACTTTTACTGACATTGGTAAGGAGCAAGAAAAAGTTTCCCCAATGGGGTACTTAGCTTTTTAGTTGAAGACTTCGGTTCTGAAACTCGAAAACGAAAATTTCAGGAGTCGGCCGACCGGCACTTGCAAACTGCTTCTGCTTCGGGCACCGTGCGGCAAGAAAGACTGATGTAATGGCATCGGCTGCATGTTTTATACCTCTGACGACCTGACGTCATGGAAGAAGGGACAGCAACCGACACAGGACCCAAGACTTTGTTAATAAGGCCGACTGAGGGCAACCTGCCAGCAGATTGCCCCAAATGTAATGACTGCAACAGTGAAACACGAAGAACATCCAGGACTGCAACAGTGAATACACTCAAACATCTACATTTATGGTAAGAGTACACAACTGCACTATGTTCTTCGTGTTTCACTGTTGCAGTCATCACATTTGGGTAGATTCCCAAAGCTAAGGATGGGTGGAGGTAATTAGATAGCATTAGGACCGGCTCAAAGGCCCAGCAAGACTGCAGTGGCAAAGCCAGCTCTGGATTTAGAAAAAAATTGGCAGGTGGTAATACTTGGTGAAGGTAAGTACAGAACTCCAGGTAGCAGCTTCTAGGATGTCCTTGGTAGGGACACCTCTGAGAAAGGCTGTAGAGGTAGATGCAGCCCTGGTTGAATGTGGTCTTACCCCCTGTGGAGTAGGTTTTCCATGGTGTTTATAGCAGAAATGAATGTAGTGGCCTATCCACTTAGAAATGGTTTGCTTTGAAATGGCCTTCCCCTCTGCCCCTGCAGCAAATTCAACCAGCAGCTGTTCAGATTTCCTGAGAGGTTCAGTCCTAAGTAAAACCTAAGTTATGCAGTATTCATTCCCCTTTGTTCTGTGGATTAGAAAAGAAGGTTGGCAAATGAATGGCCTGATTAAGGGCCACACTGGATACCACGTTGGGCATGAAGGAGGGATTGGTCCTGAAGGACACCCTGTCCGCATGAAAGAAGATGAAAGGCTCCACTGCCATGAGAGCCTGTAATTCAGATATCCTTCTTGCTGAAGTGATGGCTAGAAGGAAGGCTGTTTTCGAAGAAAGGTATTTCAACTCTGCATTTGCAGATGGCTCAAAGGGAGGTAGAGGGAGGTTTTCCAATACAAAGTTAAAGTCCCAGGCTGGAGTATGGGCTCTCCTGGGGGGGGGGGGGTCTTAAGTCTTTGGCTCCTCTGAGGAATTGCTTCAGCAGTGGATGAGAGAAGAGGGGTGGTTCTGTACTGTAATGAGCTGAAATGACTGAGGCATGAATTTTGATGGAGGAAAAGGAAAACCCATTGGGAAGCATCTCAGTTAAGTATTGAAGTATCTGAGGTAAATTGGGTGCAGCTGTGCCCATCCCCTGAATTTGGCTCCAGGAACAGAATCTTTACCGTTTTTCAGCATAGGATTTTCTAGTACTAGTCCTCCTTGCCTCCAGAATGACATCCATCACCTGCTTACTGAGGGATGATAACGGAGAGATCAGGTAATTAGCCAGGCTGCCAGGTTCAGGGTTAGAAACAGTGGGTGCAGAATCTACCCTGACTGCTGGGACAGCAGGGCAGGGGTCTGAGGTAGGTGCCAAGGTGCTAGCAGTGACACACTGCGTAAGATGGGGTACCAGTGTTGGCATGGCCAGTCTGGTGCAATCAGTACTGTCCTTGGTTTGTCCTGTTTGATCTTTAGTAGTACCTTGAAGAGGAGAGGCAGAGAGGGAAAGGCAAGTGAAGGACAGGACATCCACTTTCCAAGCTTGTTTGTGGTGAGTCCTTATGCAGACTTTTCCAATTGGAAGTTGTGGGGGGAGGCAAACAGGTCTACCTCTGGTCTCCCCCATTTAATTCTCAACATGTTGAATATCTTTGGTTCCAGTTTCCATTCGTGTGGGTCCATGAGATTTCTGCTTAGGTCGTCTGGCAATGTATTTAGCTTTCCTGGCAGGAATTGAGCCTGTAGGTGCACGTGGTAGCTCAAAGCTGTGTCCCACATAGCCATGGCTAGTCTGCAGAGAGGATGAGAGTGGGTTCCTCCCTGCTTGTTTATGTACCACATAACAGTGGTGTGTTGTCCGTCTTTACCAATAATTGTTCTGGAAGAATGTGGTCCTTGAAGGCTGTCAGAGCATTCTGTACAGCTAACATTTCTTTATGACTGGTATGCAGGTGCATTTGACTTGGGTACCATTTGCCCTGAATGCACTTCCCACCAAGTGAGTCCCCCATGCATAGTCTGATGCATCTGTTGTTAGGGTTTGGGCGGCAGGGGGTAGAATGAATGGCAGTCCCTTGTTGTGATGGGCAGGCCTCTGCCCACCAGAGGAACTCTTATCTGTAGACAAGGTATGATAGGAATAATTGATTCTAGATCCTGAGACTGCACCATAAGCTTTTTTGATACCATTGTAGTTTTTTTCATATGCAGTCTTGCATATAGAATTAATAGAATGCAGGAGGCCATGAACCCCAGGGCTTGCAGCATTTGCCTTGCTGATAGCTGGGTCTTTGTGGCCAGTAGTTTGAAGTAAGCTGTCAAATTAACTTGTTTCGCTGGCGTGAGGTAGGCCATCTGGGAAGTTGTATTCAAGCTTGCTCCCAGGAATACAATTTGTTGGCAGGGAACAAGATTTGATTTATTTTCGTTTATGGTGTACCCCAGGGAAGTTAGCAATTTCTTTACAAATGCCAGATGTTTTAATAGTATGTCCTGGCTTTCTGCCTGAATTAGACAATCGTCCAGGTATGGGTACATTTGCATATTTCTTTGCCTGCAAAATGCAATGACTGGAGCTAGGCACTTTGTGAATACAGTGGGTGCAGTAGATAAGCCAAAGGGCAGTGCAGAGAACTGACAGTGCACGTAGCCTGCTTTGAAGCGTAGGTATCTTCTGCAAGATTCCCTTATTGGAATGTACAGGTAGGCTTCCTTTAAAATCCAGTGTTGCCAACCAGGCATCTTTGCCTAGCACAGGAAGCAGCTGATGAAGAGTTAGCATCTTGAATTTTGGGATTACCAAAAATGTGTTTAGGATAGACAGGTCCAGGATAGGATGCCAGGAATTGTCTTTTCTGAGTACCAGAAAAAGTCTTGAGTAAAAACTTTGTCCCCATTCTTCTTCTGGGACAGGTTGAATAGCCGTGATGCCTTCAAGAAAGAGAACTTGCTTTTCAGCCCCTGCCCACTGATTTGGGGGTAGATTTGGCCAACCGCTTGGGGTTGCTAAGGAGTGGAAGTGGAATCTGTATCCTTGGGAAACTATATTTAAAACCCACTTGTCCTGGGTAATGAGTTCCCAGTTTTTGGCCTGCAGGGCAATCTTTCCCCCTAAAGGAACAGTCAGTTGTGCAGGGCTTGGAAGGTTTAAAGTTAAGTCACTGAGACAGTTTACCATAGGGGGGAGTCTTACTACTCCCTGCTTTGGAAGTGGGAGCCCCCCACTGCTTCGTTCTGTGAGTACCTTGGGACTGAAGCCTGAGTGTTCTGCTGGTTCTGGGTTTGGACTGAGAAGGCCTGGAAGAGACAGGAAAGGACCAATTCTTAGAGGGCCAATGCCTACTAAATCTGGGAGGCTGTACTTGCAGGAATTCTTTAACAGTTTGCATATATTTAGCTTTTTCCTCCATCTTTTTAAGTACTTCTGCTTTGTTGCCAAACAGGCAGTCTTGGTTTAAGGGGAGCATCCAGTAATTTAGCTTTAACATGATCTGGCAAAGATTGTTCCTTAAGCCAAGCATGCCTTCTAAGTAAATGTCCAGTTGTGTATGTCCAAATAGTGCAGAAGTCTCTCCCCTTTATTCTGGGGATTGGGATAAAATGTTGGCAAATGAATGGTTTGGTTAAGAGCCACACTGGATACTACCTTTGGCAAAAATGTTGGGTTTGTCCTTAGAGAAACCCTGTCCAGATTGACAGCAGCCCTGCAAGATGCCTCTAATGAATCAAAACCACATTGCAAAGTATGTTTTCCAACTTGTTCAGCAGAATGCATTAAATCCCACAAATCTTTACTTTCAGCACAGTCAGGCATCACCATAATTTTCTGTTTAAGCAATCCAATAATATGCTGCTGATACTTTAACATATGAAACTGGCAGTTTCAGACCCTAATGGCCAAGGTTGCAGAAGTGTATACCTTCTTACCCCATCTATCCAGCACCTTGGAATCTCTATCAGAGGGGGTAGGATTTTTGGCAGTAGTAGCCTTAATGCCCTTGGGTCCCTGTGAAATGGACTCAGGATCCGCAGTAGGATTATTAAAGAGGAATTTGAGAGAGTCAGGAATCCTGTAATACCTATCAGGTTTTCTGGGAGCAGGAGGTAGAGAGTCAGGGGCCAGGCTAGATTCCGAGAAGGCATAATCAACTATGTCCAGTACAGGAGGGATAGCTAAAGGCCTGTGTTGGGGCAGGAGTAAGAAATCCCTAAGCCTCTTTTTGGAGTCAGAGTAATCCTGACTTTCCCAGCGAAAATGCTCCCTAAGAGTATGCAAGGTTTCACCAAAAGAGAAATCCTCTGGAGGGGAAGCAGAAGGAATGGAATCCTCTGCATCAGAATCCTCATATGTAGATAAGGGTAAATCGTGGTCAGAGGAAAAAGAAATTTCAGAGTCCTGATCAGAAGAATCAGAAGGAACATCAGTCCTAGGTCTCTTAGAAGGGTGGCTTTTTCCCTTTATTAGAGTAATAAGGTCTTCAGACATTCTTATCATTTGTTTTTTTAGGCATAGGGGCCTTTGCGGTCTGGGCATCGTTTTTTTAGGCATGGATCGAATTTTAGGCCTTGAAGAAGATGGTGTTGGTTTAATATGCAAGTCAGTAAGCCTGAATGCACCCTCAGATGCCGGTGCCTGCACAACAGCTCCAGACCCATCCAAGGTAGAGACATCCGCAGGCTCCACAGTTGAAGAAGCATCTCGCTGCATACCAGACTCCGAATGGGTCTCAGTAGAGGCCTGCAAATCTGAAGTAGCGGGTATCAGGGGCTGTGAAAGGGCCTCACTGAGTACCAGCGAACTGATGACTAGCTTAGGAGAAGTGTCGTCGGCAGCTTTGTTTCTGTACTGTCTGTCTCTGTCTTTATCTTTGCGTTTTTTTCAGAATGTCTGTAGTCAGGTGGCTTGCCGAAGCCATTTCTGGATAACTGAACAGAGTACCAAAATATTTAGCAGCATAAATAAACTGACGAGGAATAGTTCTAGGTTTGAATAAGGCACAAAACCGACAGCGAGGTACATTGTGGTCTGGGCCTAAGCAAGGAATGCAGTATGAATGAAAATCTTTATAAGGTATTTGCTTTCCACAAGAAATACAATTATTAACTTTTACTGACATCAGTTTAGAGCAAGAAAAAGGTTCCCCAATGGGGTTACTTAGCTTAGTTGAAGACTTCGGATCTGAAACTCAAAAACGAAAATTTCAGAAGTTGGCCAACCGGCACTTGTGAACTGCTTCTGCTCCGGGCACCGCATGGCAAGAAAGACTGATGTATTGGCGTTGGCTGCATGCTTTATACCTGACTACCTGACATCATGGAAGAGGAGACAGCAACCGACGCAGGACCCAAGACTCTTACAATCAGGCCAACTGAGAGCTACTGCAAGCAGATAACCCAAATGTGATGACTGCAACAGTGAAACACAAAGAACATCTACCATTATCATCCCCTTGCACAAAGGTGGTGCCACTACTGACCCTGGAAACTATCGCCTCATTAACTTGATGAGTTTGATCTGCAAGGCCATGGAGAGTATTATTATGGACCTCATAAACAAGGGCATAGGCAATCTCCAAGCACTTGACCCCACCCAGTTTGAATTAGTCAAGAGCAGATCTTGCCTGCTGAAAGAAAAGTTGTGTACAATCTTACCATAACCACAGATGTCCTTCTCTTCCATGTTGCAGTATTCTGTACATATGGGTTTTCTCCTCTTGCTACCCGAACGTCCAGACAGTACACAAAAGATTTCAGTCACTGCATGGTGCGTGGGACATCTCATGTGACAAACACAGCATGGGCCATAAAAGTGACATCTGCATGTCCCAGCCTTCAGAACTGAGCACCCCAGCTGGAACCCGCACTTCTAAGGGTAATGCCAGTCCTGTGCCATCCAAAAGGGGAATTGCTGTATACCAGGAGGGGTAGGTGGGTAGGAAATAATACTGCAACATGGAAGAGAACAACATCTATGGTTATGGTAAGATTTTACACAACTTTTCTATGTTCTTCTATTCCCATGTTGCAGTATTCTGTACATATAGGTGACTGCAAAAGCACACTGTGAGGAAGGGGGAGGTGACCTAGTAGAATTCTCCAGGAATCCATGGAGGATAGTCCTAACAAATCCAGCTCTGGCCCTAGAGAAGTGGTCTAACTTGTAATGTTTGGTGAAGGTATGCACAGAAGACCAAGTGTCTGCTTCAAGTACAGTGGAAGTGTCCAAACCCTGAAGAAAGGCTCAAAGGAGGCCACTGCTCTGGTGGAGTCTGCCTTGTCAGTACCTTGCAGGGATTTGCCATGGTTATTGTAGCAAAAGGTAATGGCTTTGGAAATCCATGTTGAAATCGTTTGTTTAGATACTGTCTTCCCTAGGGCCCTGGGATGGAAGGAGACAAAACAGTTGATCAGCCTGTCTGATGGACCTGGTTTTGCGCAGATAGAATCTGAGTTGCCTGTGCACATCCGGAGAATGAAGTACTCTCTCACTGTCTCCCTCTGGGATTAGGGAAGAAGGTGGGTAGGTGGATGGCTTTATTTATTTATTTTATTTATTTAACATTTGTTGACCGGGAAAGTCCGACTAGGTTCCAAAGATCCTGTTTTCAGCAGAGGCCCGGGGAGAAATGCTCCAGACACATGTCTTTTAGAATGTGGGAGGAAACCGGAGTACCTGGAGGAAACCCACGTGAACGTAGGGAGAACATGCAAACTCCGCACAGAACGCACCCTGGCCGAGAATCAAACCAGAGAACCTCTTGCTGTGAGGCGACAGCATTAACCGCTGCACCACTGCACCGCCCAATTTTATAAATGGCTAAAAAAATAAACTATTTTAAAAATTTTAAATAAATTATTTTCAAAATAAAAAAAATAAAATAAAAAAAAATAAACTGCTTTATTTAAGGAAAGGTCATTAACCACCTTGGGAAGGAAGGAAGGGTTAGTTCTAAGAGTAACCCTGTCTGTTTGGAATACGACGAAGGGAGGAATAGCCATGAGGGCTTGTAACTCTGACACTCTCCTAGCGGAGGTCAAGGCCACTAGGTGGACAGTCTTCTATGTGCAGTGTTTTAGGGAAGCTTTAGCCGCTGACTCAAATGGGGAAGTGTGAGCTTCTCTAAAAAGTTCACGTCCCATGAAGGGGGTGATTGCTTCCTTAGTGGTCTGAGATGAAGTACACCCCCTTAATGAACAGCTTTGCAGGAAGTCTGAAAGATAAGGGGGGATCCAGGGGAAGACATGCAGATATGGTAGACAAATGGGTTTTAATGGATGAGAATGCTAACCCTGTCTAAAAAAGTTCACACAGGTAAGACAGTACTAGAGGATTCTTGCTTTGCAAAAAGTCCAACTGATTTTTCAGACACCATATAGAGAAACTCTTCCACTTCAATAAGATTTCTTGGTATTCGGTTTCCTGGACTCCTGCAGGACAGTGAGCACGTCCTCATTGTAAAGGTGTCTGAAAGGGATCAGAAACCTATCACCCACAGGGTGAGGTGACGAGACTGCCACTGTGGGTGGATTTGGGATCCCTTGTCCTGTGTGAGAAGGTCCAATCTGGGGGGGTAACTTGTGGTGATTGCTCTTAGATAGTTGTAATAGTAGGGGAAACCAATGCTGTCTTGGCCAATAGGGAGTCACAAGCAAGATTTTTGGTCTGTCCTGCTGAATTTTCAGTAGGACCTTTTGAACAAGGGGAAGGGGGGAATTGTATAGAGAAACATCCCCTTCCAGGAAATTGAAAAGGCATTTGTTGCCACAGCCTGAGCTTCTGGTAGTCTGGTGCAGAAGGAAGGAAGTGGTTTGTTGATGGAGGAGTCAAACAGGTCTATTTGAGGTGTACCCCACCGGTGGTCCAGGGCCAGGAAAGTGCAGTTGTGTACTTACCATAAATGTAGATGTTCGAGTGTATTCACTGTTGCAGTCATTACACTTGGGTAATCCTGTTGACAGGCTACCCGCAGTCAGCCTGAATTCCAAAGTCCTGGTCCAGCGTCGGTTACTGTCGCTTCTTCCCTGACGTCAGTGCGCCAGGGGTATATAAAGATGCAGCCGACGCCATTTTCTTAAGTTTTTCTTGTCCCAGATGTCAGGTGCCCCCAAGAAGGTAGGCAATACATATTGCTTATAAAAACATACAGTAAAATAAAACCAATACCTTCCTCTACAAGCAAATACACCACATAGGTTGTATAGGATAGAGAAGTACAGCTAAGTCCCAGCAAAGAAAGGGGGATGGAGGGTGGGGAACCTGGACTGCAACAGTGAATACACTTGAACATCTACATTTATGGTAGGTACACAACTGTACTATGTTCATCGTGTTTCACTGTTGCAGTCATTGCACTTGGGTTGAATCCCAAAGCTGAGGTAGGGCGGCTGGGTCTAAATAGGATTAGGAGTGGCTATGAGGCCCTGCAGAACTGCAGTGGCAAAGCCTGCTCTGGATTTAGAATAAAGAGGTAAGTGATAATGCTTGGTAAAGGTGTGTACTGAACTCCAGGTTGCAGCCTCCAAAATATCCTTGGTTGGTACTCCACTGAGAAATGCTTGTGAAGTGGCTGCTGCCCTGGTAGAATGTGGCCTAATATTCTTAGGCACTGACTGGTCATGCTGTGCATAGCAGAAACGAATACAGTGTCCTATCCATTTTGAAATAGTCTGCTTTGAGATAGCCTTTCCTTGTGATCCTGCAGCATATGCTACAAACAGTTGCTCAGTTTTTTTGAAAGCTTTTGTTTTGTCCAAGTAGAAGCATAGCTGCACGTGTATGTCCAAACAGTGCAGAAGTCTCTCCCCTTTATTCTGGGGATTTGGATAAAATGTTGGCAAATTAATGGTTTGGTTAAGAGCCACACTGGATACTACCTTTGGCATAAATGTTGGGTTTGTCCTTGGAGAAACCCTGTCTGGATGAAAAATGATAAAAGGTTCCACTGCCATTAATGCCTGTAACTCTGAGACTCTTACTGCTGAAGTTATTGCTAGGAGCAGTGCAGTTTTCCATGATAAGAATTTTACATCAGCTGTATTGGCTGGCTCAAAAGGAGGCAGTGTGAGCTTTTCCAAAACAAAGTTGAGGTCCCATGTAGGTATCAGTGCTCTCTTTGGGGTCTTATGTTTTTTGCCCCTCTGGAGGTACTCGTCTTAGCAGTGGGTGAGAGAAAATAGGAGGTTCCGTATTGTAATGAGCTGAAATGGCTGAGGCATGGATCTTAATTGATGAGAAGGACAGGCCTTTGTCCAGCATCTCAGTTAAGTATTGCAAAATCTAAGGAATATTTGGAACAAGTGGTTCAAGTCCTTGTGCCTGGTTCCAAGCACAGACTCTCTTCCATTTTTCTGCACAAGATTTCCTGGTGCTGGACCTCCTGGCTTACAAAATAACATCCATAACAGCTTTAGAAAGAGGTGTGTTCTGAGTGGCTATATTATTTGCCATGCAGCCAGATTTAAGGTTCTGAGATGGCTGTGCAGGATCTGATTGTTTTGTTGAGTCAGAAGATGATGAATTTGAGGTAAAGTCCAGACTGGGCCTTGAGACTAGCTCTTTAGGATTGGGTACCAGTGCTGGCGTGGACAGTCTGGGGCAATCAAAATCATTTTTGGCTTCTCTTGTCTGACTTTTAGGAGTACCTTGGGAAGGAGAGGTCGTGGTGGAAAGACAAACTGTTAGGGTTTTCCAGCTGAATGACACAGCATCCACCTTCCATGCTTGTGAGTGATAAGTCCTTGTGCAGAACCTCTGTAGTTAGTAGTTGTGAGGGGAGGCAAAAAGATCTATGTCTGGGCATCCCAATTTCCTTATCATCATGCTGAAGACCTGTGGATCTAGTTTCCACTCGTGAGGGTCCATGAGGTTTCTGCTTAGTTCGTCTGCCAGAGTATTTTTCTTTCCTGGCAGGAATTGTGTCTGCAGATGTACTTGATAGGTCAGTGCTGTGTTCCACAAAGTCATGGCTTGCCTGCAGAGGGGGTAGGAATGTGTGCCCCCTTGCTTGTTTATGTACCACATAACTGTAGTATTGTCCATCTTTAGTAATAGTTGTCCTGGATGTAGTAAATCCTTGAAGGCTGTCAGGGCATTCTGTACAGCTAGCATCTCTTTTTGATTGATATGAAGATGCATTTGGTCCACGGGCCATGTGCCCTGAATACATTTTCCTGCCATGTGTGCCCCCAGGCATAATCTGATGCATCTGTTGTTAGTGTCTGCCTGGCTGTGGGCAAAGTGAAAGGCTGTCCCTTGTTGTGGTGACAGGCCAGTGCCCACCATCGAAATTCCTGTTGCAGGCAGGGAATAAGAGCTATTATTGTTTCCAGGCTGTGGCAATGTTGAATCCAAACACTCTTTAGATACCATTGTAGCTTCCTCATATGCAGTCTTGCATATGGAATTAGTAGGATGCATGATGCCATGAAAGCCAAAGCCTGCAGAATTTTTCTTGCAGGTAGATGGGTCTTTGTTGCCATCATTTGAACGTAAAGAGTCAGTTGCTTTTGCTTGTCTGGCGTGAGATAAGCCATCTGGGCAGTTGTATTTAAGCTTGCACCCAGGAATATTATCTCTTGAGAGGGCACTAGTTTTGATTTCTTTTCGTTTACTGTGTACCCTAGTCAAATTAGTAATCTTTCTACAAACGCCAGATGCTTTAGTAGAATGTCCTTGCTCTCTGCTTGATTAAGGCAGTCGTCCAAGTAGGGATATATTTGAATTCCTTTTTGTCTGCAAAATGCAATTACTGGTGCCAGGCATTTTGTGAAGACCCTGGGAGCAGTAGATAAGCCAAAGGGCAGTGCAGAGAATTGGTAATGCATTGAGCCAGCTATGAATCTGAGGTATCTTCTGCAAGATTGTCTGATTGGGACATGCAGGTATGCCTCTTTGAGGTCCAAAGTAACTAGCCAAGCCTTCTTGCCCAGCATGGGTAGAAGTTGCTGCAGTGTCAACATTTTGAATTTTGGAACATCCAGGAAAGTGTTTAGAATAGACAGGTCCAGTATTGGTCTCCAGGCTTTATCCTTTCTGGGTACCAAGAAAAGTACTGAGTAAAATCCTTGCCCCTGTTCTTGCTGTGGTACTTTTTGAATAGCCCTTATGTCCATGAGAGCAGAAATTTGCTTTTGACCTTGGTAGGGTGTGAAAGTGGAACCTGTAACCCTGAGAAACAATAGTCAGTACCCATTTGTCCTGGGTGATCATGTGCCAATTTTGTGAGAAAAGTGCTAGTTTCCCCCCTAAGGGTGCTGCCAAAAGGTAAGCGCTTGGCATTTGTAGAGGAAAGTCATTGGGACTGTTTCCTATAAGATTGTGATTTGTCTTCTCCGCCTTTGGAGGCTGAAGCACCCCATTGTTTAGGTCTGTATGAGCCTTGGGACTGAGATCTGCCTCTTGGGCATCTGTATCTGCCTCTTTGTGGCCTGTCCGACACTGGAAAGGACCAATTTTTAGAAGGCCAGTTCCTGCTAAATCTAGGTGGCTGCACCTGTAAGAAATCCTTTACTGTCAGCATTGACTTTGCTTTATCCTCCATTTTCTTTAACACCTCTTCCGCCTTAACACCAAACAACGTATCATGCTGTAATGGAGCATCCAATAATTTTGCTTTAACATGATCAGGTAAAGTCTGTTCTTTTAACCAAACATTCCTTCGAATGACAGAACCTGTAACTGCGGCTCTGCAAGATGCCTCTAATGAATCAAAACCACACTGCAAAGTATGCTTTCCCACTTGTTCAGCTGCATGCAATAAATCCTGCATTTCCTTGTTCTCAGGACATTCAGAGCTTGTAAGCGTTTTCTGTTTAAGCAAAGACATTAGGTATTGTTAATATTTAAGCATGTGAAACTGGCAGTTTAAAGCCCTTACAGCTAAAGAAGCAGAGGTGTAAACATTTTCCCCCATCTGTCCAGAGCTCTGGAATCCCTATCAGAGGGAACAGGGTTTTTTTGCAGTGGAAGCCTTGACCCCTTTGGGACCCTGAGAAATAATTTCTGGATCAGCAGCAGGGTTTTTATAAAGACATTTATGAGAATTTGGAACCCTGTAGTACCTATCTGGCTTAACTGGTGCAGGGGGTAAAAAATCAGGAGTCAAACTGGATTCAGAAAATACATCAACATCTAGCACAGGGGGGATAGAAAGAGGCCTGTGCTGAGGTAGTAAAAGCAAGTCTCTCAGCCTTTTCTTAGATTCTGAATAATCCTGGCTCTCCCAATGGAAATGTTCCCTCATAGTGTGCAGGGTTTCCCCAAAAGAATAGTCCTCAGGAGGAGAGGCTGAAGGGATAGATTCTTCAGCATCAGAGTCCTCATAGGGAGGAAGAGAATATCCCTGTTCTGTAGAGGAATCAGAAGAAATAGAAACCTGGTCAGAGGATTCATGACCAGTGTCTTGCCTAGGCCTTTTATCAAGAGGGGGATGGGAACCCCTGATCAAAGTAATTAGGTCTTCGACCATTTTGAGCATCTGTTTCTTTGGCATGGATGACTGTCCAGGAGAATGCTGTACTTGTTTCTTTGTCTTTAAAGGTGTTTTAGACTTTGCCTTGGCTGCTGTAGTGGTCTTGATAGTAAGCTGTGTAGGTCTGAAAACACCCTCAGAAGCCGATGCCTGCACAGCGGCTCCGGACCCATCTGAGGGAATTGTTTCCGTAGGTCCAATACCTTGAGTTTCCAGAGGCCTAGCTGTCTCCACGTGGGAGTCGGATGCAGCCTGTGGCTCTGAGGTAGCGGGTGTCAGGGGCCGCGAAAGCGCTTCACTGAAAACCGGCGAAACAGCGACTGGCCTAGAACAGGCTTCGTCGTCGGTTTTGGACCTCAGATGCCTGTCTTTTTCTTTGTCCTTGCGCTTTTTATGGACTCCGGTCGTCGGTTGTTCCGACGGCATTATATATTTAAACCTTCGGCCAAAGTAATGTAAAGCAAAATTTAACAGATGCTTAATAGTGCATTGGTTGAATCTAGCACAAAACCGACAACTAGCAACGTCGTGGTCAGGGCCTAGGCAAGGAATACAGTAAGAATGAAAATCCTTATGAGGTATTTGCTTCCCACAAGAAATACAATTGCTAACTTTTACTGACATCAGTCTGGAGCAAGAAAAAGTTTCCCCAACGGGGTACTTAGCTTTACTGAGGACTTTGGATCTGAAATTCAAATTCGAAAATCTCAGGAGTCGGCCGACCGGCACTTGCGAACTGCTATTGCTTCGGGCACCGCACGGCAAGAAAGTGTGAAGAAAATGGCGTCTGCTGCATCTTATATACCCCTGGCACACTGACATCAGGGAAGAAGTGACAGCAACCGACGCCGGACCAGGACTTTGGAATTCAGGCCGAGTGCGGGTAGCCTGCCAGCAGGATAACCCAAGTGTAATGACTGCAACAGTGAAACACGAACATCACATCCCTGTGTAGCATCCATTTGTGTGCCTTCATCATGGATCTGCTGAGGGAGTCTGCCTGAAAATTCTGTGTGAAGGTATGTATACTGCCTTAAGGTTACTTCCTGGGAGGAGGCCAGTTCCCACACCAGGAGAGCTAGTCTGCAAAGCAAATAAAATGTGGTCCCCCCTTGCTTGTTGAGAAACCACAGCACTATGGTATTGTAAAGATTTTTAGGAGTCCTGGATGGAGATTGGTTTAGAAGGCCCGCAGGGCCAGTAATATTGCCCTCATTTCTCGGATACTGATGTGCTCTTTCCTGTATGGCACTGGCCACACTTCCTGTACTTTCAGGTTCCCCAGAGTTGCAACCCAGCCCAAGTCTGAGGCATCTGTGTACATGGTCTGTTTGGGTTGAGATGGTTTGTAGAGGAAGACCAGGGTTGAGGGTCACCATATTTGACCACAAAAGTATTTCCTGTTTGAGGCAGGGCAGGAAAGGAACCCTGAACTTGAGTGGGTAGAAGTGCTAGGTCCAAACTGACGAGCTACCATTGTAGTTTCCTCATGTGGAGTCTTCCTAAAGATAAAGTACAGTTGTGTAAACTTACCATAAATGTAGATGTTCCAGTGTATTCACTGTTGCATTCATTACATTTGGGTAATCTGCTTGCAGGTTGCCCTCAGTCAGCCTGATTAACAAAGTCTTGGGTCCTGCGTCAGTTGCTGTCCCTTCTTCCATGACGTCAGAATCTGGTTCTCCTGCTGAGACAGCAGGGAAGGAGTCAGGGGTATAAAACATGCAGCCGACACCATTACATCAGTTTTTCTTGCCCCAGATGTCAGGTGCCCCCCTAAAGGGAAGCAATTAAACATAAAAACACAAAGGTATACCTCCAACAAAAAAGCAAATACACCAAAAAGGCTTTTAAGCATAGTAAAGTAAAGTAGATGTATAGCCAAAAGAACTTAGGGGGCAGGAGGGAGGGTAACCAGGACTGCAACAGTGGATACACTCGAACATCTACATTTATGGTAAGTGTACACAACTGTACTATGTTCTTCGTGTTTCACTGTTGCAGTCATTACATTTTGGTAGATTCCCAAAGCAATGGTTGGGGAGGAGGAGTTTAGATAGCATTAGGGCCAGCTATAAGGCCCTGCAAGATTGCAGTGGCAAAGCCAGCTCTGGATTTAGAGAAAATTGGCAAATGATAATGCTAGGTGAAAGTATGTACAGAACTCCAGGTAGCAGCTTCTAGGATATCCCTGGTAGGGACACCTCTGAGAAAGGCTTTAGAAGTAGATGCAGCCCTGGTGGAGTGAGGTCTGATCCCCTGGGAAATAGGTTTTCCATGGTGCTTATAGCAGTAATGAATGCAATGGCTTATCCATTTAGAAAGGGTTTGTTTTGAAATAGCCTTCCCCTCTGCCCCTGCAGCAAATGCTACCAGCAGTTGTTCAGATTTTCTTTGAGGTTTAGTCCTGTCCAAGTAGAATCTAAGTTGTCTGTGCACATCCAAGGAATGCAGTATCCATTTCCCTTTGTTCTGTGGATTGGGAAAGAAGGTTCGCAAATGAATGGACTGATTAAGAGCCACAATGGATACCACCTTGGGGGCATGAAGGATGGATTGGTTCTGAGTGACACCCTGTCAGCATGAAAGATGATAAAAGGCTCCACTGCCATAAGGGCCTGTAATTCAGATACCCTTCTAGCTGAAGTGATTGCTAAAAGGAAAGCTGTTTTCCAAGAAAGAAATTTTAAGTCTGCAGTAGCAGCTGGTGCAAAAGGAGGTAGAGTGAGTTTCTCCAATACAAAGATAAGGTCCCAGGCTGGGTTTTGGAGCTCTCCTGGGTGGTCTCAAATTTTTGGCCCCTCTCAGGAACTGCTTGAGCAGTGGATGAGAGAAGAGGGGAGGTTCTGTGTTATAATGAGCTGAAATGGCTGAGGCATGGATTTTAATGGAGGAAAAAGACAGGCCCTTGTGAAGCATCTCAGTTAAGCATTGCAAAATCTGAGATAAATTGGGCGCTGCTGTGCTCATCCCTTGAGATTGGTTCCAGGCACAGAATCTTTTCCATTTTTCAGCATAAAATATTCTAGTACTAGGCATCCTTAGCTCTAAGATGACATCCATCACAGGTTTGCTGAGGGATGGTAAGGGAGAGTTTAAGTAATTAGCCAGGCTGCAAGGTTCAGAGTTGGAAGCTCTGGGTGCAGAATCTGGTTCTCCTGCTGAGACAGCAGGGAAGGAGTCTGAGGCAGGTGCCATGGAGAGAACCGTGGCACACTGCGCAGGAGGGGGTACACCAGTGTAGGTGCAGCCAGTCTGGAGCAATCAAAATCATCCTTGATTTGTCCTGTTTGACTTTTAGTAGTACTTTGGAGAGCAGACGCACCAGGGGGAAGGCATAGACTGATAAATTTTTCCAGCTGAAGGACAGAGCATCCACTTTCCAGGCTTGTTTGTGGGGAATCCTTGTGCAAAATTTGTCTAATTGGTAAGTTCTGGGAGGAGGCAAACAGGTCTATATCTGGGCTCTCCCATTCGCTTGTCAACATGTTGAAAATCCTTGGTTCGAGTTTCCACTCGTGTGGATCCATGAGGTTTCTGCTTAGTACGTTTGCCAGTGTATTTAATTTTCCTGGCAGGAATTGAGCTGGTAGGTGCACTTGGTAGCTCAAGGCTGTGTTCCACAATGCCATGGCTAGCCTGCAGAGGGGGGTAAGAAGATGTACCCCCCCTGCTTGTTTATGTACCACATAAACGTGGTGTTGTCCGTCTTTACTATTAGTTGTCCTGGAAGAATGTAGTCCTTGAAGGCTGGCAGAGCATTCTGTACAGCTAACATTTCTTTTTGATTGATATGCAGGTGCATTTGACTTAGGTTCCATTTGCCCTGAATGCAATTCCCTGCCAGGGGAGCCCCCCATGCATAGTCTGATGCATCTGT
Source organism: Protopterus annectens (assembly GCF_019279795.1). NCBI lineage: Eukaryota > Metazoa > Chordata > Ceratodontiformes > Protopteridae > Protopterus > Protopterus annectens. The sequence goes on from NC_056729.1 coordinate 1,676,291,557, forward strand.
TGTTGGGGTTTGGGCAGCAGGGGGTGCTGTGAAAGGTAGTCCCTTGTTTTGGTGGCAGGCGTCTGCCCACCAAAGTAACTCTAGGCGTAGGCAAGGTATGATAGGAATAATTGTTTCTAGGCTGTGAGAATGTTGACTCCATAGGCTTTTTAGATACCACTGTAGTTTCCTCATATGCAGTCTTGCATATGGAATTAGAAAAATGTAGGAGGCCATGAACCCCAAGGCTTGCAGTATTTGTCTTGCAGATAGCAGGGTTTTTGTGGCCACTTGTTTGAAGTAGGTTGTCAAATGAATTTGCTTTTCTGGCGTGAGGTAAGCCATCTGGGAAGTTGTATTCAAGCTTGCTCCCAGGAATGTAATTTGTTGACGGGGTACCAGCTGTGATTTCTTTCTGTTTATGGTGTACCCCAGACAAGTTAGAACCCTTTTTACAAAGGCCAGATGATTCAAAAGTATGTCCTGGCTTTCTGCCTGAATTAGACTATCGCCCAGGTATGGGTATATTTGAATATTTCTTTGCCTGCAAAATGCAATAACTGGAGCTAGGCACTTTGTGAATACCCTGGGTGCAGTAGCTAAGCCAAAGGGCAGTGCAGAGAACTGACAGTGCGTGTGGCCTGCTTTGAAGCGTAGGTATCTTCTGCAAGATTCCCTGATTGGGATGTGCAGGTAAGCTTCTTTTAAATCTAGTGCTGCCAACCGGACTTGTCTGCCTAGCATAGGAAGTAATTCAAGAGTCAGCATTTTGAATTTTGTAATCTCCAGAAAGGTGTTTAGAGTAGACAAGTCCAGAATAGGATGCCATGATTTGTCTTTTCTGGGTACCACGAAAAGTCTCAAGTGCAAACCTTGTCCCTTTTCCTCTTCTGGTACCAGTTGAATAGCCCCCATGCTTAAGAGAGAAAGTACTTGTTTTTGGGCCTCTGCTCACTGATTTAGGGGTAAGGTCCGGCCACCCACTTGGCATTGGCAACGTGTGGAAGTGAAATCTGTATCCCTGGGACACTACATTTAAAACCCATTTGTCCTGGGTAATGAGTTCCCAGTTCTTTGCATGAAGTGAAGAGCAATCTTTCCCCCCAAAGGGGCAGTCAGAAGATAAGTGCTTGGAAATTTTAAAAGGAAGTCATTGAGACAATTTACCATAGGGGGAAGTCTTATTATTTCCAGACTTGTAAGTGGAGGCCCCCCACTGTTTAGTTTTGAGAGTCCCCTGGGACAGAAACATGGGGTTTTTGCTGTGTCTGGGTTTGGCTTGAGAAGACCTGGAAGGAGCTGGAAAGGACCAATTCTTAGAGGGCCAGTGCCTACTAAATCTAGGAGGTTGAACTTGTAAAAAATCGTTAACAGTTTGCATAGATTTAGCTTTATCTTCCATCTTTTTAACAACTTCTTCAGCCTCGTTGCCAAACAGGCAGTCCTGATTTAAAGGAGCATCCAACAGTTTAGCTTTAACATGATCAGGCAAAGATTGCTCCTTAAGCCAAGCATACCTTCTAAGCACAGACCCAGTAACAGCAGCCCTGCAAGAGGCCTCCAATGAATCAAAACCACATTGCAAAGTATGTTTTCCAACTTGTTCAGCAGAATACATTAAATTCTATAAGTCTTTATTTTCCACAGAGTCAGGAATCATCATTTTCTGTTTAAGCAGTCCAATAAACTGTTGCTGAGACTTTAACATATGAAATTGGCAGTTTAAAGCTCCATGGGCCAAGGTTGCTGAAGTGTAAACCTTTTTACCTCATCTATCCAGAGCCCTGGAGTCTCTATCAGAAGGGGTAGGATTTTTAGCAGTAGAAGCCTTAATGCCCTGGGCCCTTGTGAAATAGTCTCTGGATCTGCAATAGGATTTTTGAAAAGGAACCTGTGGGACTCAGAGACAGTACAGTTGTGTACACTTACCATAAATGAAGACGTTCGAGTGTATTCACTGTTGCAGTCATTACATTTGGGTAATCTGCTGGCAGGTTGCCCTCAGTCGGCCTGATTAACAAAGTCTTGGGTATTGCGTCGATTGCTGTCCCTTCTTCCATGACGTCAGATAGTCAGGGGTATAAAATATGCAGCAGACGCCATTACATCAGTTTTTCTTGCCCCAGATAACAGGTGCCCCCCAAATGGGGAGCAAAAACTATATATAAATATATATGTATATATGTGTAGAATAAAAAATACCAAAAACATATACCTCTCCAAACAAAAGCAAATGCACTAAAAAGTCTTTTAAAGATAGTAACAGATATGAGAGGTATAGTTAGAGAAAAAACAGGGAGCTGGAGGGAGGGTAACCAAAACTGCAACAGTGAATACACTCGAACATCTACATTTATGTTAAGTGTACACAACTGTACTATGTTCTTCGTGTTTCACTGTTGCAGTCATTACATTTGGGTAGAATCCCAAAGCTATGGTTTGGAGGATGGATTTATACAGCATTAGGAGCAGCTATAAGGCCCTGCAGGACAGCAGTGGCAAAGTCTGCTCTGGATTTAGAGAAGAAAGGTAAATGGTAATGTTTGGTGAACGTATGAAATGAGCTACAGGTAGCAGCTTCTAGAATGTCTCTGGTAGGAACCCCTCTGAGAAAGGCTGCAGAAGATGATGCAGCACTGGTGGAATGAAATCTGATCCCCTTGGGGACAGGTTTACCATGGTGCGTATAACAGAAACAAATACAACGGCTTATCCATTTGGAAATAGTCTGCTTTGAAATAGCCTTTCCCTCTGCTCCCGCAGCAAATGCCACCAGTAATTGTTCAGATTTTCTTAGAGATTTTGTCCTGCTTAAGTAGAATCTCGGTTGTCTGTGTACATCCAGTGAATGTAGAATCTGCTCACCCTTGTTCTGTCGATTTGGGAAGAAAGTTGGGAGATGAATGGTCTGACTAAGGGCCACACTAGATACCACTTTAGGCATAAAGGATGGATTGGTCCTTAGAGCCACCCTGTCTGGGTAAAAAATAATAAAAGTCTCCACTGCCATAAGAGCCTGTAGTTCTGAAATCCTTCTAGCTGAAGTGACTGATAAAAGAAAAGCTGTTTTCCAAGAGAGAAATTTTAGGTCTGCCTTAGCAGCTGGCTCAAAAGAAGGTGGAGTGAGTTTTTCCAAAACAAAATTGAGGTCCCATGCAGGAGTTGGTGCTCTCCTGGGAGGTCTTACATTTTTGGCCCCTCTGAGGTACTGCTTTTGCAGAGGATGAGAAAAGAGGGGAGGCTCTGTGTTGTAATGAGCTGAAATGGCAGAGGCATGGATTTTTATGGAAGAAAAAGATAGGCCCTTGTGAAGCATCTCAGTTAAGTATTGCAGAATCTGAGGAATATTGGTAATTGCAGTGCTTATTCCTTGTGCTTGGTTCCAGGCACAGAACCCTTTCCATTTGTCAGCATAAGATTTTCTAGTACTAGGCCTTCTAGCTTCCAAAATGACATCCATCACAGGTTTGCTGAGAGATGTAACTGATGAAATTAGTTGATTAGCCTTGCTGCAAGACTCAGAGTTTGGAGCGGAGTGTGCAGAATTGGATAGTTCTGCAGAGACAGTAGGTGAGGTGTCTGAGGCAGGTACCATGGAGGAAGGTGCGACATCCTGCGCAGAAGCAGGTACCAGTGTTGGCGGGGCCAGTCTGGAGCAATCAATCATTTTTGGTTTTTCCTGTCTGACTTTTAGTAAGACCTTGGAGGGCAGAGGCAGAGGGGGAAAGGCATAGACTGATAGGTTTTTCCAGCTGAAGAGCTGAAGGATAGAGTATCCACTTTCCAAGCTTTTTTGTGCTGAATTCTTGTGCAGAATTTGTCCAGCTGATAGTTTTGCGGTGAGGCAAAAAGATCTATGTCCAGGCTCCCCATTTGTGTGTCAACATGCTGAAGATTTGCGGATCCAGCTTCCATTCGAGTGGGTCCATAAGACTTCTACTTAGTTCGATTACCAGAGTATTTTGCTTTCCTGGCAGGAACTGAGCTTGTAGATGTAGCTGATAAGTCAAGGCCATGTTCCACAATGCCATGGCTAGTCTGCAAAGGGGGTAGGAAAGGGTATCCCCCTGCTTATGTACCACATGACTGTGGTGTTATCTGTCTTTATCAGTAGTTGTCCAGGACGAAGGTAGTCCTTGAAGGCTTTCAGAGCATTCTGTACAGCTAGCATCTACTTCTGATTGATATGTAGGTGCATTTGATTTGGGCTCCATGGCCCTGAATGCATCTACCTGCCAGATGCCCCCCCCCCCCAAAGCATAATCTGATGCATCTGTAGTCAGGGTTTGGGTGGCAGGGGGTTGAATGAATGGCAGTCCCTTGTTTTGGTGGCAGGCCTCTGCCCACCATAGGAACTCTAGCTGCAGGCAAGGAATTATAGGAATCATTGTTTCCAGGCTGTGACTATGTTGACTCCATAAGCTTTTTAGGTACCACTGAAGTTTCCTCATATGCAATCTTGCATATGGAATTAGAAGAATGCAGGAGGCCATGAACCCCAAGACCTGCAGAATTTGTCTTGCAGATAGCTGGGTTTTTGTGGCCACCTGTTTGAAGTAAGTCATCAATTGAATTTACTATTCTGGCATAAGGTAAGTCATCTGGGCAGTTGCATTCAAGCTTGCACCCATGAATGCAATTATTTGAGAGGGTACCAGTTCTGATTTCTTTTTGTTTATGGTGTACACTAGACAAGTTAGAAGTCTTTTTACAAACGCCAGATGTCTCAGAAGAGTGTCCTTGTTTTCTGCCTGAATTAGACAATCGTCCAGATATGGATAAATTTGAATATTCCTTTGCCTGCAAAATGCAATTACTGGTGCCAGGCACTTTGTGAAGACCCTGGGAGCAGTAGATAAGCCAAAGAGCAATGCAAAGAAAGTACAGTTGTGTACACTTACCATAAATGTAGATGTTCGAGTGTATTCACTGTTGCAGTCGTTACATTTGGGCAATCTGCTGGCAGGCTGCCCCTCAGTCGGCCTGAATTCCAAAGTCTTGGGTCCTGCGTCAGTTGCTGTCTCCTCTTCCATTTTCTTTAGTTTTTCTTGCCCCAGATGTCAGGTGCCCCTCAAAAAGGTAGCAAAAATATGTATATGTATATATATATATATATATATATATATATATATATATATATATATATATATACATATACATATACACACACACATGCATCAATATAAACTTCACCTTCATCTACAAGCAAATACACCACATAGGTTGTAGAAAATAGAGAAGGAAAGAAACTCCAGAATGAAAGGGGGATGGCGGGAGGGTAACCTGGACTGCAACAGTGAATACACTCTATCATCTACATTTATGGTAAGTGTACACAACTGTACTATGTTCTTCGTGTTTCACTGTTGCAGTCATTACATTTGGGTAGAATCTTAAAGCTATGGTTGGGAGGCTGGAGCTAAACAGCATTAGGTGCGGCTATAAGGCCCTGCAGAACTGCAGTGGCAAAGCCTGCGCTGGACTTAGAGTAAAGAGGTAAATGATAATGCTTTGTAAAGTTGTTAACAGAACTCCAAGTAGCAGCCTCTAGAATGTCTTTTGGTTAGTACTCCTCTGAGAAAGGCTGCTGAAGTAGCTGCAGCTCTGGTGGAATGAGACCTAATGCCCTTGGGCACAGGTTTACCACGGTCTAAGTAGCAGAAACGGATGCAGTGGCTTATCCACTTTGAAACTGTCTGCTTTGAAATAGCCTTTCCTTCTGAACCTGCAGCATGTGTCACTAGTAATTGCTCAGTTTTTCTTAGAGTTTTGGTCCTGCTCAAGTAGAATCTTAGCTGCCTGTGTACATCCAGGGAATGCAGAATTCTCTCCCCCTTATTCTGCGGACTTGGATAAAAGGTTGGCAGATGAATAGTTTGGTTAACAGCCACACTGGAAACCACCTTAAGCATAAATTTAGGATTTGTCCTCAGAGGCACCCTGTCTGGGAAAATATGATAAAAGGCTCTACAGCCATGAGGGCCTGTAGCTCTGAAAACTCTTCTTGCTGAAGTAATTGCTAGTAGCAGAGCTGTTTTCCATAAGAACTTTATATCAGTGGTAGCAGCTGGTTCAAATGGAGGCATGGTGAGCTTTTCCAACACATAATTGAGGTCCCATGCAGGTATTGGTGATCTTCTTGGAGGCCTTAAGTTTATGGCTCCTCTAAGATACTGTTTTAGTAAAGGATGAGAAACTATTGGTGGCTCTGTATTGTAATGAGCCAAAATGGCAGAGGCATGGATTTTAATTGATGAGAAAGATAGGCCTTTGTCAAGCATCTCAGTCAAGTATTATAATATCGGAAAAATATTTGGTTCTGCTGCATCAGTTCCTTGTGCTCGATTCCATGCACAGAATCTCTTCCATTTATCAGCATAAGATTTTCTAGTACTAGGCCTTCTGACTTCCAAAACGACATCCATCACAGCTTTACTGAGAGGTGGTGTTTGTATAACTACATGACCAGCCATGCTGCCAGGTTCAGTGTCTGGAGTTGATTGTGCAGGATCTGATTGTTTTGCTGGAATAGTAGTGGAGGTCTTTGAGGTAAGGTCCAAGCTGGGCAATGAGACAAGTTCCTTAGGATTGGGTACCAGTATTGGCGGGGCCAGTCAGGGGCAATTAGTATCATCTTTGGTTTCTCTTGTCTGACTTTTTAGGAGGACCTTGGGAAGAAGAGGCAGAGGAGGAAAGGCATAAACTGATGGGTTTTTCCAACTGAAGGATAGGGCGTCCACTTTCCATGCTTGTCTGTGATAAGTCCTTGTGGAGAATCTTTTCAATTGATAATTTTAAGGAGAGGCAAATAGATCTATGTCTGGGCTTCCCCATTTCTTTATCATCATGCTGAAGACTTGTGGATCTAGTTTCCACTCGTGAGGATCCATAAGGTTTCTGCTTAAATCATCTGCCAGAGTATTTAAGCCAGCCTTGAATCAGAGGTATCTTCTGCACGACTGTCTTACTGGGACATGCAGGTATGCCTCTTTTAGGTCTAATGTCACCAGCCAAGCATTCTTGCCCAGCATGGGCAGAAGCTGCTGCAAAGTCAGCATTTTGAATTTTGGAATGTCCAGGTATGTGTTCAAAATCGATAAATCCAGTATTGGCCGCCAGGCCTTGTCCTTTCTGGGTACCAAGAACAGTCGAGTAAAAACCTAGTCCTTTTTCCTGTTCTGGTACTGGCTGAATGGCCCCCATATCCATGAGGGACGTAACCTATTTCTGTGCCTCTGCCCATTTATGTTTTGGCAGATCTAGCCATCCATTTGCCATTGGCAGAGTATGGAAATGGAATCTGTATCTCTGTGATACTATGTTTAGCACCCACTTGTCCTGGGTTATTAACTGCCAATTTTGAGCAAAAAGTGCTAATTTTCCCCCTAAGGGTGCTGCCAAAAGATAAGTGCTTGGTGTAGGCAGAGGGAAGTCATTGGGACGGTCTTCTGTAGGTTTGCGCTTTATCTCCTCCAGATTTGGAGGTAGAAGCGCCCCATTGCTTTGACCTGTATGAATCTTGTGCCTGGTATCTGGAACCCTTAGGGCGTCTGGATTTGCCCCTTTGAGCTCTGTCTGACACAGGAAATGACCAATTTTTTGTAGGCCAGTGTATACTGAATCTTGGCAGCTGGCTGCACTTGTAAGAAGTCTTTTACAGTTTCCATAGACTTAGCTTTGTCTTCCATTTTCTTTAAAACCTCTTCTGCCTTAATACCAAACAGAGAATCATGCTGTAAAGGTGCATCTAGCAATTTAGCTTTAACATGATCAGGCAAATTTTGTTCCTTTAGCCAGGCATGCCTCCTAATCACAGATCCAGTAACTGCTGCCCTGCAGGAGGCCTCTAAGGAGTCAAAACCACATTGCGAAGTATGCTTTCCAACCTGTTCAGCTGCATGCAATAATTCCTGCAATTCTTTATTTTCTGCACATTCTGAAATCAACATAATTTTCTGTTTCAGCAATCTCATAACATGTTGTTGATACTTGAGCATATGAAATTGACAGTTTAAGGCCCTAATTGCCAACGTTGCAGATCTATAAACATTTTTTCCCCATCTGTCCAGTGCCCTTGAATCTCTGTCAGAGGGGGAAGGATTTTTTGCTGTAGAGGCCTTAACTCCCTTTGGACCCTGTGAAATAGTTTCAGGATCAGCAGCAAGGTTTCTAAATAAAAATGTATGAGAGTCAGGGACCCTGCAATATCTGTCCTGCTTGTTGGGAGCCGGAGGTAAGGAGTCAGGGGGTCCAGCTTGACTCCAAAAACACATCATCCACAATGTCTAAAACAGGGGGAATGGCTAAAGGCCTGTGCTGAGGGAGAAGGAAATCCCTGAGCCTATTTTTTGATTATGAGAAATCTGGACTCTCCCAGTGAAAATGCTCCCTCAAAATATGCAAGGTTTCTCCAAATGAATAATCCTCAGGAGGTGATGCAGATGGTATAGACTCCTCTGCATCAGAATCCTCATAGGGAGGTATAGATAAATTCCTGATCAGAAGAGGAATCAGAAGAAAAAGAAACCTGATCTGAAGATTCATAATCAGTGTCTTGCCTAGGCCTTTCATCTGGAGGGGGATGGGAACCCCTGATCAAGGTAATAAGGTCTTCAGCCATTTTTTTAATTTGTTTTTTAGGCATAGAGGCCTGTGCACGTGGCTCATGCATCGTTTTTTTTTTAGTTTTAGAAGTTGCTTTTGTCTTTGGTTTTGCAGCCGTCGTCTGTTTGATATACAAATGTTGAGGCCTGAAAACTCCCTCAGAAGCCGTTGCCTGCTCAGCGGCTCCAGACCCATCCGAGGGAGATACATCCGTGGGTCCAATACTTTGAGTATCTCGCGGCATGCCTGACTTCACATGGGTGTCGGCAGGGGCCTGCGACTCGAAAGTAGTGGGTATCAGGGACTGCGAAAGCACCTCACTGAGTATCGGTGAACCGGCGACTGGATTAGGAGAAGCTTCATCGTCGGTTTTGGACCTCGACTGTCTCTCTTTTTTTCTTTGCGTTTTTTATGTACTCCGGTAGTCGGATTACTATCAGATGACATTTCTGGGTAGTTATATCCGTTTCCAAAATACTTTGAGGCAAAAATATACCGATGCTTAATAATGCGTTGGTTAAATCTAGCACAAAACTGACAGCCAGGCACGTTGTGATCAGGGCCTTGGCAAGGAATACAGTATAAATGGAAATCCTTATCAGGTATTTGCTTCCCACAAGTAATACAATTATTAACTTTTTTTGACATTGGTATGGAGCAAGAAAAAAGTTTCCCCAATGGGGTACTTAGCTTTAGTGAAGACTTCGGTTCTGAAACTCAAACTCGAATATTTCAGGAGTCGGCCGACCAGCACCTGCGAAATGCTTCTGCTTCAGGCACCGCGCGGCAAGAAAGACTAAAGAAAATGGCGTCAGCTGCATGTTTTATACCCCTGACGACCCGACATCATGGAAGAGGAGACCGCAACCGACGCAGGACCCAAGACTTTGGAATTCAGGCTGACTGAGGGCAACCTGCCAGCAAATTACCCAAATGTAATGACTGCAGCAGTGAAACACGAAGAACATCTGGTAATGCAAACAGCCTGCTTTGAAGAGGAGGCATCTTCTGCAAGATTCCCTGATTGGGATATGCAGGTAAGCCTCTTAAGTCTAGAGTTACCAACCAGGCACCCTTGCCTAGCACAGGTAGTAAACTGTTGGAGAGTCAGCATCTTGAATTTTGGAATGTCCAGAAATGTATTTAGAATGGACAAGTCCAGAATTGGACGCCATGATTTGTCTTTTCTGGGTACCAGGAAAAGCCTTGAATAAAAACCTTGTCCCTTTTCCTTTTCTGGTACTGGTTGAATAGCCCCCATATTCATGAGGGGCATAACTTGTTTCTGGGCCTCTGCCCACTGATTTGGAGGCAGATCTGGCCATCCGTTTGGGATTGGCAATGTGTGGAAATGAAATCTGCATCCCTGGAATACTATAGTTAAAACTCATTTGTCCTGGGTAATCAGTTGCCAGTTTCGTACATGAAGTGCGAGTTTTCCCCCCAAAGGGGTGGTCAAAAGATAAGTGCTTGGTGACTGCAGTGGAAAGTCATTGAGACTGTTCACCATAGGAAGGTGCCTTGCTACTTCCAGGTTTGGAGGTGGAGGCACCTCATTGCTTTGTTCTATAAGTTCCTTACGAATGAAACCTGGAGCCTTTGGAATGTCTGGGTTTGACCTGAGTGATTCTAGTGAGTACTGGAATGGACCAATTCTTAGTAGGCCAGTGCCTACTGAACCTGGGTGGCTGCACTTGTAAGAAATATTTTACAGTTTGCATAGATTTAGCTTCTTCTTCCATCTTTTTCAAAACTTCTTCAGCCTTATTACCAAATAAACTGTCCTGTTGTAAAGGAGCATCCAACAATTGTGCTTTAACATCGTCAGGCAGATTTTGCTCCTTGAGCCAAGCATGCCTTCTTATCACAGATCCAGTTACAGCAGCCCTGCAAGAAGCCTCCAAGGAATCAAAACCACATTGCAAAGAATGTTTTCCAACTTGTTCAGCTGAATGCAATAAATCCTGCAACTCTATTTTCCACACATTCAGAAATCAACATCATTTTCTGTTTAAGTAAACCCATGACATGCTGTTGATATTTAAGCATATGAAATTGACAGTTTAAAGCCCTGATTGCCAAGGTTGCAGACGTGTAAACCTTCTTATCCCATCCATCCAGCACCCTGGAATCTCTATCAGAAGGGGTAGGATTTTTAGCAGTAGAAGCGTTAATGCCCTTGGGACCCTGAGAAATGGTTTCAGGGTCAGCAGTAGGGTTTTTAAGGAGGAATTTGTGGGAGTCAGGAACCCTGTAATATCTGTCTGGCTTACTAGGAGCCGGAGGCAGGGAATTAGGAGTCATACTGGACTCTGAGAAAACATCATCAACAATGTCTAGAACAGGAGGTATAGCCAAAGGCCTATACTGAGGAAGAAGAAGAAAATCCCAAAGTCTCTTTTTAGATTCTGAGAAAACCTGACTCTCCCAGTGAAAGTGCTCCCTTAAGGTATGCAAAGTTTCTCCAAAAGAAAAATCGTCAGGAGAAGCAGAAGGGATGGAATCTTCTGCATCAGAGTCCTCATAAGTGGGAATGGATAATTCCTGATCAGAAGAGGAATCAGAAGAAATAGAAACCTGATCTGAAGATTCATAGTCAGTGCCTTGCCTAGGCCCTCTTAGCAGGAGGGGGATGGGTACACCTAATCAAGGTAATTAAATCCTCAGCCATTTTGATAATTTGTTTTTTAGGCACTGGGGCCTGTACACATGTGGCCCAAGCGTCGGTTTTTTAGACATAGAAGTAGTTTTTGGCCATTGTTTTGAAGATGGCATCGGTTTAATATACAACTCTTTAGGCCTGAAAACACCCTCAGAAGCCGGTGCCTGCTCAGCGGCTCTGGACCCATCTAAGGTAGAGACATCAGTGGGTTCAATATTTAAAGTATCTTGCGGCATACCGGACTCCGAATGGGTCTCAGTAGAGGCCTGTGAATCAAAACTAGTGGGTATCAGGGGCTGCGAAAGCGCCTGAGTACCGGTGAACCGGCGACTGGCTTAGGAGAAGGTTAGTCAGTTTTGGACCTCGACGGTCTCTCTCTGTCTTTTTCTTTGCGTTTTTTTAGGTATTCCGGTAGTCTGATAGCTAACAGACAACATTTCTGGATAGTTGAATCTAGAGCCAAAATATTTAGAAGCAATAATATACAGATGTTTAATAGTGTGTTGATTAAATTTAGCACAAAACTGACAGCAAGGCACATTGTGGTCAGGGCCTAGGCAAGGAATACTGTACAAATGAAAATCCTTATGAGGTATTTGCTTCCCACAAGTAATACAATTATTAACTTTTACTGACATTGGTAAGGAACAAGAAAAAGTTTCCCCAACGGGGTACTTAGCTTTTAGTTGAAGACTTCGGTTCTGAAACTCGAAAACGAAAATTTCAGGAATCGGACGACCGGCACTTGCAAACTGCTTCTGCTTTGGGCACCGCGCAGCAAGAAAGACTGATGTAATGGCATTGGCTGTATGTTTTATACCCCTGACGATCTGACGTCACGGAAGAAGGGACAGCAACTGACGCAGGACCCAAGACTTTGTTAATCAGGCCGACTGAGGGCAACCTGCCAGCAGATAACCCAAATGTAATGAAAGCAACAGTGAAACATGAAGAACATCCTGTAGTATCTGTCAGGTTTACTGGGAGCAGGACGCAGGGAATCAGGGGCCAAACTGGATTCTGAGAAGGCATCATCAACAATGTCTAGTACAGGAGGAATAGCCAAAGGCCTATGTTGAGGTAGGAGAAGGAAATCCCTAAGCCTCCTTTTTGAATCAGAAAATTCCTGGCTTTCCCAGTGAAAATGCTCCCCAAGAGTATGTAAGGTTTCCCAAAAAGAAAAATCCTCAAGAGGGGAAGCAGAGGGAATAGAGTCCTCTGCATCAGAATCCTCATAAGTAGATAAGGACAAATCCAGGTCATCAGAAGTGTCAAAAAAACAGAATCCTGATCAGAAGATTCATTACCAAAGCTCAGCCCTAGGCTTCTTAGAAGGGGGGGGGGGGGTTTGGCTACCCCTGATTAGAGTTATTAAATCTTCAGACATTTTTATCATTTCTTTTTTAGGCATAGAGGCCTGAGCATGTGGCCTGCGTGCTGGTTTTTTAGACATGGATCGAGATTTAGTCCTTAGTAATGAAGGAGGCGTTGATTTAATATGCAAGTCCATAGGCCTGAATACACCCTCAGAAGCCAGTGCCTGCACAACGGCTCCGGACCCATCCAAGGTAGAGACATCTGCGGGTTCCATAGCTGAAGCATCTCACGGCATACCGGACTCCGAATGGGTCTCAGTAGAGGCCTGCCAATCATAAGTAGCGGGTTATCAGGGGCTGCGAAAGCACCTCACTGAGTAATGGTGAACTGGCGACTGGCTTAGAAGCGTCGTTGGCAGTTTTGGACCTTGGCGGCCTGTCGCTGTCTTTATCTCTGCATTTTTTCGGAAACCCAGTAGTCGGACGTCTAACCGACGACATTTCTGGATAATTAAACCGAGAACCGAAATATTTAGAGGCAAAAATATACTGACGATGGACAGTGCACTGATTAAATAAAGCACAAAACTGACAGCAAGGTACATCGTGGTCAGGGCCTAGGCAAGGAATACAGTACGAATGAAAATCTTTGAGGTATTTGCTTCCCACAAGTAATGCAATTATTAACTTTTACTGACATCGGTAAGGAGCAAGAAAAAGTTTCCCCAACGGGGTACTTAGCTTTTAGTTTAAGACTTCAGTTCTAAAACTCGAAAAAGACCGGCACTTGCGAACTGCTTCTGCTTCGGGCACCACATGGCAAGAAAGACTTATGCAATGGCATCGGCTGCATGTTTTATACCCCTGACGACCTGACGTCATGGAAGAAGGGACAGCAACCGATGCAGGACCCAAGACTTTGTTAATCAGGCTGACTGAGGGCAACCTGCAAACAGACTATCCAAATGTAATGACTGCAACAGTGAAACACAAAGAATAACATGGAGATAGTTAATGACATGTAGCCCAGAAACCAGAGGTGCTGCCCTGTGGTCAATTCTGTGGTGTGAAGGACCAAAAACAGGTGTTGTGTCAAGCTTTCCATCTTTTGGGGCGGAAGGTAGGCTTTCATTATGCCTGTACGGATCCTGCACCCCAAGCAAACTGTCTTGTGTAGACTCCAGTTCGTATGTTGCAGTTGGGTCTGTTTGCAGTCTGCCTGAATGAGCAGGTCGTCCAAGTAAGGGAATATATGGATTCCTTTTGCCCTGCAGAAGGCAATAACTGGAGCCAGACATTTGGTGAAAACTCTGGGCGCAGTGGAAAGACCAAAGGGCAAGGCAGAGAACTGACAGTCAGGAGAGCCCACAGATAACCTCAGGTATTTCCTGAAACTGGGCCTTATAGGGGATGTGAAGGTAGGCATCCTTGACGTCTAAGGTGGCCATGAACCCTTGAGGGAGTAGGAATGGAACGAGTTGGTAAGGTTAACATCCTGAAGGTTGGTACCTGAAGGAAGAGGTTGAGAAGTGAGAGGTCCAGAATTGGCCTCCAGGGACCGTCTTTTCTTGCAACCAGAAAATAAGAAGAGTAGAAGCCTCTTCCTATTGTAGAGCGTGGAACTGTTTGAATGGTGCCATGACTAATCAGGTTGTCTAGCACTGGTTGTAATAGGGGGAGCTGTTCTTTTGGGCTGTGGGATACCCCTTCTCTTTGGGGGGGATGATCCAGGTCATGAAGTACTGTCTTCTATTACAGAAATGACCCATTTGCCTGAGGTGATGAGTCTCCACCTTTGGAGACAGAGAGAGACGTAAAGAGAGAGGGATGGAGGGAGAAGGTGGGGACTCCAAGGTTGGCAGGTAGTCAAACACTACCTGCCCTGTCTTGAAAGGGTAGCCTCTGGCTGGTCGATGGGGTGGCTCTGGTAGGAGTGGGTTGCTTCCTATTAGTTTTTCTAGGCCTAGTAGAGGAAGCTGGGCATGAGTGTTTTCTGATAAATTGTGTTTTAGCAGGATAATTCCTCTGGAATTTTGGAATAGGGGAAACCAATATGTGTTTTAAGTCCTGCATCTCTTCCCCCTTTTGCTGTGAGGACTTGAATAAGTCAGCCAATTTGGCTTCAAACAGGGCTGTACTGTCCAAAGGAACATCAACCAGCTTAGCGCTAAAATCATCTTGTAGGGGTTGGAGGTGTAGCCAAAAATACCTTCTTAAGGCTGATGCTGCTGACTTGGCTGAGGCCTCAGCAACGTCACAGCTGCACTTGATAAGAGTGCCTGGTAACCTGAGAAGTAAAGGCAACTAAGAAACACAGCTCAGCTTTGGCTGCAGAGTCAGGGGAGTCTGACAATTCCTTGGAAATCTTCTCCAAAAGGGATAAAGCATATTTAGCCATGTGTATCTGATGACTAGTTGCTCAGAAAGCCAGAGTAGCAGAAGTACTAATTTTCTTACCCAAACACTCCATGGTTTTGATGCCCTTGTAAGCAGGGAGCAGGGTGGTGGAAGGCAGTAGTTCAGATGCCTTGTCAGTTGAAATGGAAATTATGGCAGGTTCTGCAGCAGGGCACTTAAGGAACTTTGCAGTCTCAGGGACTTTATAAAATCTATCATGCCTGCATGGTGCAGTGGGGGGGCTGAGAGACAGAGTTCAGGGATGCTGCTGAGAAGGCATCCAGGAAAGCAGGAAGAATGGGAGGAACAGCAGTAGGAGTTGGGGAATCTATCTGGATGAGGTAAAAATATCTTTTTTGTACCTCTCTCATTCCAGATGATTCCCACTTAAAAGTGTTCCTTCATATTGGCAATAGTTTCCCCAAAGGTTAGATCCACTGCTGGGGAGTCAGGATCAACAGATTCTTCCTCTGGGGAACCATATATCCCAGGGGAGAAGGCAGCTGGGAGGCGTATGAAAGGGATTTTTCAGAAGAAGAATCAGAGTATTCTTCCTCTTCCCTCCGAGAGGAATCTGACGTCTGAGGCCTGGGGCTCAAGACTAGAGCAGGAATTGTGGATGTCCCTGGAGTGGTAGGCCGTAAGGCCATAAAGTCATTAAACAGGCTTCAACTAAAAGCCTGCCAATCCGGAGCACTTTCAGGAGCAGGAGAGGAGTGCTTTCTTTTTTCCTTCCTTTTGAGAGGCAGCCTAGTGGGCGTCAGAACCATGGAAGGCCTAGAATAGGATGCCTGCATGGAAAAGGAGGGGTCTGACAGTCCTACCGAAATCGCAGGTTCCCCCTCGGTGTTGGAAACTGGCATCAGAAAAGCCTCCGTGGATGTGCCCTCCATGCAAGATTGTGCGGCTTCTGTATAGGTACCTGCTGTATCCGAAGTAGTGGAGCCCGAGCCTTCAACCAGGCTGACGTCGGCCACAGGCTGAGGATCGAGTGGAAGAGGCACAGAAGCAATTGTAGGCCTGACAGTCTTGGCCTTTTTAGGCGGTTCGGCAGGCAAGTTGGCAGAACCCTCCATACCAAACCCTAACTGCTTCAGACTTTGGTTTTCTTAATATAAGTTAAGCGCGTGGAGTTGGCTACGGAGAGTTTTGGGCACAAAAAACTAGCAGATGGTGCAGGCCTTGTAGTCATGCGACCTACTTAAACAAAACAAGCACTGATCGTGCGCGTCCTTGTGAGGTGTCTGATGGTGGCACTTACACACTTCCCTTTCTGGATGGCATGAATAAGCACTACAAACAATAACAATGGCTGAAAAGGTTACCCAATGGGGGACTTAACAGATTTCTCTAGAATCCAATGGCCGGGAAGGCAGAACACCTCACATTCAACTGGCGGCTGAAATGTTCTGAGGGCTGGTGTGTGCAGACGTCACTTTTATGGCCCATGCTCTGTTAGCCATGTCAGACATCCCACACCATAGAGTGACTGAAATATTTTGTATACTGGCCGTATGTTTGGGTAGCAAGAGGAGAAAACCCATATGTACAGAATACTGCAACATGGGAATAGAAGGACATCCTGGGTGACTTTTTTGAGACTGTCACCAAGGTCCTGGATAAGGGAAAGTCAGTACATACAGCTTTTGTTGATATGGCCAAAGCCTTTGACACATTCCCCCACTCGGGAGTCATCGAAAAGCTAATGCAACTTGGTGTAAATCCCCATCTCATCAGGTGGGTGGACAACTGGCTCACTGATAGGACCCACAAGGTCAAAATAGGTGCATCTACCTGCAACAGCAGACCTGTCACTAGTGGTGTTCCCCAGGGATTTGTCCTGGGACCCCTACTGTTTGGCATCTACTTCTCAGAGGTCCAGGCAAAGACAAAAGTCCTGTGGGCTGACCAGGTCTGCAAATTACTAAGTTGGGTGCTGTCACTGACTCCACAAATGATGTTAACATACTAACAAGATGGTCTCACAGCAACATAATGACTGGTGCCAAAGTCAAGGCCTTAAGTTAAACGCAAAAAAATGCATCACACCATTCAGCAAAAACACGGCCCCTACTGTTCACCACATAAATGGCAACACTAAGTACAGAACCTGTGGTGAGAGACCTGGGTAGGCAGGTTGACAACAATCTCACATTTGACCATCAAGTAGTGGCAGTGGTCATAAAAGCCTTTTACTTAGTTCATCTCATAAGTAAAGGGATTCCATCCAGAGAAAAAGGAGGTTATTACTTCTCTATACTCACAGGTTCATAGGTGTTTACTAGGCTAATGACCACAAGGGCATTTTTAAGCCTAGCCATGCATCCCAAACCTCTGACAAGTTCCGATACCCTAGATAAGTGTAAACATGGGCCTGAGAGATGAACCATACCTGTTTGCATTAGAGACATAGGAACCAAACCAGGATGAATTTCCAGTTTCCCATCCAAGTGTCCAAGTTGCACTTGAATTGGGTTAGGGAGGAACTCTGCTTCACATGGATGGGGAGCCTGTTTCATAGACGGGGTAGTCTCTGGGTTACATACCCATCTCTCCAGCAGGTAATATTTATATCACAGGCAAGGTTTAAGTCTTTAGAATGGGTAATTCTGGTACAGTTTGCTTTGTGGATATACAGGAGTTTCATCAGAGTGGGGTCTGACAATGCCCTGTATGCCAGGCATATATCTCCCGTCAAAAGCCTATAGCAGAGAGAATACAGGGACAGGGCCTTGAGGCGGTCTGCATAGGACATATTACTTATGCCTTGTATTCGTTTAGTGAGAAACCTGTGGATGTTCCAGTTGTTGGATATGCCAGGTTAGATACATACAAGAGGGTGCATTGTACTCCATGATAGGTCTGATGAATGCTAAAAACAGTAGAACAATGACTTCCTTGGACTTAAATGCCATACCTTTGTTTATAAGTTGCACAACATAGAATGATTTCCTCACCACTGTAGACACGTGATGACTAAATGATAGTTACAATGGATGGATGACTTCCCAAAGGATACTATTATGCATTTCTTGGTATTTAGTTTTAATCCATGGCTCTGACACCAGGTATTTGTGTCAGCCCCTCCTGGAGAGCATTTGTGTCAGTATGAGATTCAATGATGGCTCCTAATTTGCAATCAACTGCAAATTTAGTCAGCCAGAGACCAATGACATTGACCTTGACTTCTGAGAAGTAAATGACAGAAAGGAGGGGTCCAAGGACTGATCCCTGAAGGATGTCACTTGTGACTGGCTTCTTTGTAGAGGTGGACTCCCCAATTCTAACCTCATGGGCCCTGTCTGTGAGCCAGATGGCTATCCACCGGGTGACATACGGGTTTGTACCTAACCTTGAGTTTGTTAACAATGCCCAAGTGGGGTATTGTGTCAAATGCATTGGCCAGGTCAAGGTAGGCACTGTGAACGATTCTGCCCTCATCCATTGCTTTGGTGACCTTCTCAAAGTAGTACACCAGGCTGACTAGGCATGATCTGCCCTAGACGAAACCAAACTGGGTTGTGTCCAGTTTCTGGAGGTTTAATACATCTCTACTGATCATCTCTCCATGACAATTTTTTCCATGGCTTTACATACAAGACTAGTGAGACTTGTGTCTGTAGTTTCCAGGGTCAGTAGATGGCCCACCTTTGTGCAGAGGAATGACTGTTGTCTTTCTCCATTCATGAGGCACAAAGCCTGTTTGGAGGCTGCAGTTAAGTAGTAATTCCAGTGGCCCTGATAGGTTTCATGCTATTTAGAAGGCATTCTGGGATACTGTCTGGGGCCATTGATGCAGTGTTCTTGGTCTCACAGACAGCATTAAGGACCTATTCCCTAGTGATAGCAGAGGGAGTTATATTTGATGATATTTCCTGAGGGAAGGTTGAAGGGGAGTCTGGAGTAAAGTTGGAGCTGAATGTATCAGCCAGGAGGTTTGCTATATATTCTGGCTCAGTATAGGTGGCTCCATTTACAATGAGCTCTGCACACAATTGTGTACTGCTTTTGAGGTTGCAGACATAACTAAAGTGTGGTTGTCCTTGGCCTGGGAGGCCAAACTTACCTCAAATTTGGCTTTGCTAGACTTCATTTGTCCTCTGAGTTGTTTTAGTTTGATGAGAGTGCTTTTACCCTTCTGAGTGCTGCACCTCCTAATTTTTGCCATGAATTTCTTCCTCCTATTATACATCCAATTGATTTTGTGATTCCACCAGGGTGGCCTGTTTTCTGAGTTAGTTCTATACTTCTTCCTGGTTGGTACAGCTCCCTTATTAAGCCAATAATGGAGTACAACGCCCCATTTGGCATATACACTTGCACCAACTGGAAAGACCACATAAATACATCACAAGGAGAATCCATGGCCTCCAACACCTGTCCTATGTGGACAGGCTCAAATCACTATCACTTTACTCGGTATCATACAGATTGTTCAGAGGTGATCTGTGTCTAATCTACAAGGCTATCTTGGACCTTGCCCAACTAGAAATGCTCCATATTAGTAAGTCTAACTCCTATCGCATTACCCAATTGAAAGGCCCAAATCTAATATGCAACATTAACAAAATCTGCTGGAGAGACAAGTTTGTCTTCCAGAGGCTGCCCCATCTCTGGAATAGACTCTCCATACATGCCAAAGTATGTCACTGACACTCTCCAAGCTCAACCTTGATGAGTGGATGAGAAACCACAAATTTGTCCCAGGGGTTCCACCTGTGCTCCTCATCAACAGGGGTGACATGTGCTGACTGAGGTTTCTTTTTTGGGGATAAACTCTTAGCTAGGCAATTAGCCTAGTAACCTCCTATGATAAGAATAAACTGACATTCCCAATGCAGAGAAAAAATAAGCAAAAACAAGCAAAAAAAAACTTGAGTGGGGAAAAGCACTGCAAAAAGCTAAACAGTATCTAACCCGAGTCCATTTCTACCCAGCAAGGAATTACGAATTCATCTGCTAGTATCTGTTAAAAGGTCCGTTATAACATGGCATTTGTGAGTAAAAGGGGAGGGGCTTGCTAGCATTGCAAAGTTTCATCAACCGGATTAAGTTCTGAAAGTCTTAGTCCTAGCATTCCTAAATAAAACACTTCAGAGGAAAAGGTTTAGTAAAATTGAGCACTTTCACTCATCCAAATGCTGTAAACTTCAGAATAAAATAATCTTGCAATTAAATAAATCTAGTCACATGTCCTGTGTTACATATTTATTGCATTTTCCTGCTGTTTGTTGCAAAAAAGAAAAAAAACAAAAAATTATCCTTCTTTCCCGTCTTTCCTGACCTAGAGTAGTCCAAATACAGGCTTTGCTGTATTCTGGACTTTTGGAAAGTTCCTGTGTTGCCCATTTCCTTTCTTGGATAAAGGGAGGCTTCTTTGTTCACCACTGGCAGTGGGGAGCGTAGAGCAGCTTATCTATCCCGGGAGGAGTGTTCCCAGCACAAGAATCTGGTAGTCTATTGTCCGTTTTTGAGCCAATTTCTGGCTCAAGTACCCCTGTATAAAAGCCGCTTTGGCGCAGCTTTGCACGATTTTGCGCATAGCGCAGCATCGGGCAGCTCCGCTTAATTGGGTTTAAACCATTATCGGCTCCACAAAGTCTGCTCTTCACTTTTTCCCTTAGAACTGATCTAGTTCTCATAATAAACACCCTATTCCTACTCTAAAGCCTGGCACTTGCTCACTAAAGCAATTATGTAAGTCAACACTAAAAAATTAAAAGCACTACACCCTCACAAACTTCCCTTGAGTACGTTGTTCCCCTTTGGCCCTTTTTTTTTTCAATTAGAAAGGAATTCCCAATACTATTCTAGCATGTCCAAAGGTCAGTTGTCAATCTCCTCTCCGGTCCAGCTGGTGAATCTGGGAATCTTGAGGCAATGTTACAACTGCCTCATGTACACAGAAAACCCTCTCTTCCTCCCAACAAATTCCAACACATGTGAGAGATGCAACCATATAGCCAAACTGGAGGCTAAGCTCTCTCAACTTAGTACTGGTGTAACCAGTCAGGAGGAGAAGGAAACAACACTCACTACAATTCCAGTCTCACACAGACCTACCACAACAAACCAAACACAAACACACAAAAACATACTCGGAGGCTCTAAATAAAAATCTGGCTAAGCAGCAGAGACCTCCAAAGCAGACACCCAAGCAACCGCTACCCCAAAACAAAACACGTGCAACACATAGCTCACAAAGCCAGTGTGCCGAACAGTCACAGCCCTTAAGGCTAAACAACACACCTGATACACTTGTAATAGGTGACTATCTTCAGGCACACTGACGGCCCGCTAACCAGGCTGAACAAGGAGAAGGTCACAGTGAGCTGCCTGTCGGGCGCTAGGATCTGCCACATAACACAAGCACTCAGGTCACTCCAAGGCAAGTACAAATATGACTCAGTCATTGTCCATGCTGGTGTGAATGACCCGAGACGTACCTCCCTGGACTACATGAAAAGAGACCTAGAGGAGCTCTCTGAGCATGTAGCCCAGGCCGGTATGACCCTGACCTTGAGTAGCATCTTACCCTCACCAAGAATGATGCCACAATATGAAGACAAAATGATCAATTTCAACAATTGGCTTAAGTATTGGTGTCATGCTGGACAAGCCACGATGCTTCGCTAGGGACGGCTTGCACCTGTCACCCCTGGGCTTTTGGATATTGGCAAAGGCTCTTGCCACCCCCATAGTGCCTTTTTAAGGCAAGGCTCAAAAGATAAACCCACCTCCATAGGTATCACAAGGGATAAGAAACTAAGAGTAATGCTACTCAACGCCAGAAGACTAAACCTCAGGATGCACGCACTCAAAACTCTCCTTAGCATGGAGAACATCGATATCTGTGCAGTAACAGAAACCTGGTTCAAGGCTCCCGAGAGCACCCCAGCACTACCAGGTTATACCTCATGCCATGCTTTTCGGCCCCAAAACTTGGACCGAACCACAAAAGGAGGGGGAGTTTCAATATTCGTCAAAGATACCCACACCTCCAGTTTGGTGGCACAGCACGAAGCATCAGAGATTATCCATGTGCAACTAACAGTGGGTAAAACTGCCTTTCAGTTTATAGCCTGCTACAGACCACCCTCCCAAACCCAGGAACCCCACTCGGCCTTCCTGAGAACACTGGAAAATATGAAGGTCTCTCCAAACACCATTATATTGGGTGACTTCAACTACCCAAACATAGTCTGGGAGCATTACTCTAGCTCCAACACCCTAGCCCAAAGGTTCCTAGAATTTATAAACTCAAATGGTATGGAACAACTTGTTACCACTCCCACAAGAGGGGAAAACATACTGGACCTGATCACCACCAACATGGGGGCTCTATGCCCCAGACCAGAAGTGCATCCCTCACTGGTAAGATCAGACCATAAACTAATCTTACTGGATAATCACATCTCGACCTCACCCCCTGCCCAGAAAACCACAGTAAAAAATTTTTCTAAAGCAAATTTCACACTCCTCAAAACCGAGGTGGAATCCTTCAAAGCCCCCGGGCATGTGGAAAATACGGCCCAGACCGCAGAATCCTTTATAAACGCATTCTATGAACACCTTCAGGAATGCATGGATCATGCAATCCCAAATAAAACCAAGACCCAATCCTCCAAAGGCAGGCGTCCTGTCTGGTGGACCCCAGCCATAAACAAACTATACAATAGAAGGAGGAAGCTACTACATGACAGAGCAAAATCCCAAAAATGGAAGGCATCTCTGATCAGTATTAGCAAAAAACTACGGGCACTCATAAAATCATCTAAGGCCAGCTTCGAGAGAAAAATTGCACAGGACACTAAGGATAATCAGAAGGCTTTCTTTAGTTATGTTAGGAACCTGGGTGGGAATTCCCAGATATGCTCAGAATTAGTCCAATTGACAAAAAATACACCGAACCCACAGACATTGCAAACATCCTAGCTGACAGGTTCAGCGCAAACTTCTCCCCCCACCACCAAAAGGGCAAACATCTATCCCAGCAGAGTGCTGCCCCCCTGACATCTCAGATGCTCAGGTAAGAGCCGCCCTCTCCAAAGCAAAAAACACATCAATGGGACCAGACGGTGTCCCAGGCTGTGTCCTACATGAACTCCAAGAAGAGCTAAACCCAAACATAAAACTACTGTTCAAACTCAGCCTTACTACAGGATATGTACCCAAAGAGTGGCGTAAAGCAACAGTGGTCCCTCTCCACAAAGGTGGTGCCTCAACGGATCCTGGGAACTATCGCCCCATAAGCCTGATTAGCTTGGTCTGCAAAGCTTTGGAAAGGATCATCATGGACCTCAAATAAAGATATTGGGGACCTACAGACACTGGATCCTACCCAGTTCGGCTTTGTTAAGGGCAGATCCTGCCTCTTAAACCTGGTCGATTTCTTTGAAACAGTCACCAAGGCCAATGACGAGGGGAAGGTGGTCCACACAGCCTACCTGGACCTCGCAAAAGCCTTCGATACAATACCCCACTCGAGCATTATAGATAAGCTCACCAGCTTAAATATAAACCCCTATGTCACTAGATGGGTTGCAAACTGGCTCAAGGACAGAACCCACATGGTCAGAATTGCTGGAGCCATGTCAGACTCCAAACCAGTCACACGTGGCGTCCCACAAGGCTCAGTCCTGGGACCTCTCTTGTTTGGTATATATTTCTCGGAGGTACAGGCCAACATGGAAGGACTGTGGCTGACCAAGTGCGCAGATGACTGCAAACTAGGCGCCATAATCGACTCTCCAGCCGACACAAGCATCCTACAAAAGGGCCTCATAGAAACAGACAACTGGTGCCAGAGCCATGGCCTCAAGCTAAACGCCAAAAAGTGTATAGTCATCCCCTTTGGCAAAAACAAAGTGCCCACAAATTACCACACAGGTGGTAATCCATTAAGTACGGAAGTAGTAATTAGGGACCTGGGGACCCAAGTTGATAGCAATCTCTCATTTGAAAACCACGTGGCCAAAGTGGTTAGAAAAACATTTTATATAGCCCACCTAATCATGAAGGGATTCGCATCTAGATCAGGGGAGGTCATCGTGCCTCTTTACTCATCCCTCATCAGGCCCATAATTGAGTACAATGCCCCTTTTGGGATGTACCTTACCAGACACCTGCAGCAACTGGAAAGACCCCAAAAGTACCTCACCAAGAGGATCAAAGGGCTCAAACAGATGCCATATACTCCAGCTCTACTCAGTGGCATACCGCTTACTCAGAGGCGATCTGTGCCTGACGTATAAAGCCATGTCCAACCCGGAATTAATGGACATGCTGCACCGCAGAAAATCAAAATCCCAGAGAGAAGGATTTGGAGAAATTTATGTTGTGTGTTTGAGAGAAGGACTTGGAGAAATTTATGTTGTGTGTTTGAATAAACTTTTTGTGGAGATTACCTTTGACTTCATCGCTGTTTCTTGCTGCTCTTCGCTGCCTTGGATTATACTTTTCACTTGGTCCAAATCCCATAGAGCTACGCGCTCGAGAGACTTGAACCTCAGCACTGAAATAAATAGGACATGCTGGAGGGACAGATTCATAACCCAGAGGCTCCCTTCACTCTAGAATAAAATCCCAGTCCAGGTTAGGCAGAGTCCCTCACTGACTCTCTTCAAGAGGAATCTTGAGTGGATGGGAGATCATAGGTTTACCCCAGGTATCACTTCTGTGTCAATGTTAGACAGAGGCACAGTATACTAACCTCGAAAAAGGGCATAGCAAAATTCATTTAAAATGGGTGGCGAAAGCCAAACACACTCTGGCTAGGCTTATAAATGCCCTAGGGCAGATAGCTTAGTATGAACCTATGATGCATCTCTCATATAATATACACAATTTGAAAATAATGAAAAAATAAAAAATTGATCTAGCAGGTAGACACCTTACAGAATTTGCATTTAAATTATCATTTAATCCAGCTGCTTTTCATTATTTTTTTAACTTACAAATGTCAACACATTTCTTAAAATGAGCATATTCTAAATTGCGCTTGTACAAAAGCTTTGTTACTAACCCTCGTTTTTGACTGAAATGCATGCTTACTAATTCTACTTGAAATCTTTAAGTTATTTTGTCCACATAAAAACTAGCATTGTCTACACATTTAGCAATACACACAACTGCACTACTGACACAGCCATAAACTGTTCCATTAATTGTTCTCTACAAAAGGGCCAGTGTCAATAAAATGACACTAAGTAGAAAAGCTGGAAAGATCTGGTAAACATTTTTTTTTTGTTACGTTAAGGGGGGTTTGTTTATATCATGTGGCTACTTGATGTCTCGTGACTGGAAGGAAATTAATTTAAAAAGGAACTTCGATGGATTGTCTTATTCTGATGAAGTTCACAATGCTGGGATCAACAAGTGTTCAACATTAATAAAGGTCTTCTCTGAATTTTTTTATTTGTTTTTTTCCTAATGTCTTAACCCAGCCACTGGGGATGCACAAGCCAGTGCATTTCTTTGTGCCGGTCCCAAGCCCGAATAAATGGGGAGGATTGCGTCAGGAAGGGCATCCGGCATAAAATTTTGCCAAATCATACATGCAGACAACAGTACAGAAATACATACCGGATCGGTCGAGGCCCGGGTAAACAACGACCGCCATCAGTACTGTTGGCCAAGAGGGTGCTGGCAGAAATTGGGCTACTGTTGGCCGAAGGAGGAGAAGAGGGGGAAGGCATGCCCAAAGGCAGGTAAAGGCTAGGACTGCGATAATGAGGGTAGGAACTTTGAATGTTGGCAGTATGACTGGTATAGGGAGAGAGCTGATATGATGGAACAAAGGAAGGTTGGTATATTGTGTGCGCAAGACACCAGATGGAAGGGGAGCAAGGCTAGGTGTATCGGAGGCAGTTTCAAATTGTTTTATCATGGTGTGGATGGGAGGAGAAATGGTGTAGGCATTATCCTGAAGGAACAGTATGCTAAGAGTGTTTTGGAGGTGAAGAGTGTCGGATAGAGTGATGTTTATGAAGCTGGAAATTGATGGTGTAATGATGAATGTTGTTAGTGCATATGCTCTACAAGTTGGGTATGCGATGGATGAGAAAGAAAATTTTTGGAGCGAGTTGGATGAAGTGGTGATGACTGTACCCAAGGGTGAGAGACTGGTGATTGGAGCAGATTTCAATGGGCATGTTGGTGAAGGGAACAGAGGGGATGAGGAAGTGATGGGTAGGTATGGTGTTAAGCAAAGGAATGCTGGTCAGATGGTAGTGGATTTTGTGAAAAGGATGGACATGGCTGTGATGAATATGTATTTTAACAAGAGGGAGGAGCATAGGGTGACGTACAAGAGTGGAGGAAGATGCACACAGGTGGATTATATATTATGCAGAAGGGCCAGTCTGAAGGAGATTGTAGACTGTAAAGTGGTGGCAGGGGAAAGTGTAGTTAGGCAGCATAGGATGGTGGTTTGTAGGATCACATTGGTGATCAAGAAGAGGAGGATGAGTGTGAGGACAGCACCAAGGATCAAATGGTGGAAACTGAAAAAGGGTAATTGTGAGGTGATGTTCAGGGAAGAGTTAAGACAGGCACTGGGTGGCAGTGAAGAGTTACCGAATAGCTGGGTAACTACAGCAGAGCTAGTAAGAGAGATGGCTAGAAAGGTGCTTGGTGTCACATCTGGAAAGAGGAAGGAGGACAAGACGACCTGGTGGTGGAATGTAGTAGTACAGGAGAGTATACAGAAAAAGTGGTTGGCGAAGAAGTGGGATTGTCAAAGAGATGAAGAAAGTAGACAAGAGTATAAGGAGATGAGGTGCATGGCAAAGAGAGAGGTGGTGAAGGCTAACGATAAGGCGTATGAAGAGTTGTATAAAAGGTTGGACACTAAGGAGGGAGAAAAGGACCTGTACCAATTGGCTAGACAGAGGGACCAAGCTAGTAAAGATGTGCAGCAGGTAAGGGTGATAAAGGATAATGAGGGAAACATACTCACAAGCAAGGAGAGTGTGTTGAGCAGATGGAAAGAGTACTTTGTGGGTTTGATGAATGAAGAGAATGAGAGGGAGAGAAGGTTGGATGATGTAAGGATAGTGAATCATAAAGTGCAGTGGATTAGCAAGGAGGAAGTAAGGATACCTATGAAGAAGATGAAGAATGGAAAGGCTGTTGGTCCAGATGTCATACCTGTGGAAGCATGGAGGTGTTTAGGTGAAATGGCAGTGGAGTTTTTAACTATATTGTTTAATGAAATCTTGGAAAGTGAGAGGATGCCCAAGGAATGGAGAAAAAGTGTTTTGGCACCAATTTTTAAGAATAAGGGTGATGTGCAGAGTTGTAATAACTACAGAGGGATTAAACTGATCAGTCACAGTATGAAGTTATGGGAAAGAGTAGTGGAAGCTAGGTTAAGAAGGGAGGCGATGATTAGTGATCAGCAGTATGGTTTCATGCCAAGAAAGAGCACTACAGATGCGACGTTTGCTCTGAGAGTGTTGATGAAGTACAGAGAAGGTCAGAAGGAGTTGCATTGTGTCTTTGTGGATTTAGAGAAAGCATATGACAGGGTGCCTAGAGAGGAGTTGTGGTACTGTATGAGGAAGGCGGGAGTGTCAGAGAAGTATGTAAGAGTGGTACAGGACATGTATGAGGGTAGTGCGATAGCGGTGAGGTCTGCGGTGGAAGTGACGGATACGTTTAAGGTGGAGGTGGGATTACATCAAGGATCAGCTCTGAGCCTGTTCTTACTAGCAATGGTGATGGACAGGTTGACAGACTAGATCAGACAGGAGTCCCCACGGACTATGATGTTTGCAGATGACATTGTGATCTGTAGTGAGAGCAGGGAACATGTGGAGGAGACCCTGGAGAGGTGGAGATATGCTCTAGAGAGAAGAGGAATGAAGGTCAGCAGGACTAAGACAGAATATGTGTGTGTGAATGAGAGGGAGGATAGAGGAATGGTGAGGATGCAAGGAGTAGAGGTGGCGAAGGTGGATGAGGTTAAATACTTGGGATCAACAGTTCAGAGTAATGGTGAGTGTGGAAGAGAGGTGAAGAAGAGAGTACAGGCAGGATGGAGTGGGTGGAGAAGAGTGTCAGGAGTGATTTGTGACAGACTAGTACCAGTAAGAGTGAAAGGGAAGGTCTACAAGAGGGTAGTGAGAGACCAGCTATGTTATATGGGTTGGAGACAGTGGCATTGACAAAAACAGATCCTATCCCAAACATATAGAGTGTGTCATAACCATGGACTACAACTAAATGAAAAAAAAATTATAACTGTCTCCTTCAAGTATGGCATTCCTACTGACCGTCATATTGGCAACACAGCCCTGAAAAGCAATCTGGTAATTAAGGACCTGGGAACCTATGTAGACAACAAACTGTCCTTCAATCACTATGTACCAACTATTTTTTTTTTTTTTTTTTTTTAAACTAAAAGTTCTTTTTCACTGCTCAACTTATTAGTGTGGGTATGGCGTCTAGGTTCAGGGATGTGATCATTCCATTGTATTTAGCACTTATTGGTCAATCACTAAGTATAATGCCCCCTTTTATTGTGTACCTCTCCAAACACAACCTGAACAATGATTTCTCACCAAGAAAATCAAGGACCTAAATCACAAAATCTACAATGACAATCTCAAAGCCTTGTCCCTTTGCTTGACATAACATAAGCTACTAAAGGGTAATCTCAGCCTGCCACATACAGCCTCAAGAGACTATCCTCTCTCAAATCTACTGCACCTATGTAAGTCCAGTGGTGACAAAAAACTGCTCAATAGATCGGAATCTTTTCTACAACATAAACAGAACAAGTTAGGCAGACAGACGTACCACAGAGAATACCATTTTTTTCTGGAAGTCGTCCTCTCCAAATAAAACAAAGTATCTCCCAGTAATTTGGAAGAACGGATGAGAAACGACAAATTAACTCTTGGTTTAGTACCATTGTCCTCACAGATGGGGTTAACATGCAAATGTTGTGCCACGCTCTGGGTTATTCATGCTTAAAATACAACGGCTAAAAATTCCATGGGAATGCAGGGCTAAAGATACTCGTGGATCAATAGTCTAGTAAGAAATTGTGAACCTACTGGTTTTAGTTCAGCTCTACTGTTAAAGAGGAATGGTCTACAAATCTACATTCATAGTTATGGTATGTATGCAACTTTCAATGTTTCAATTTGAGGAAATTATAAGGATTAGAAATAGAGTTTTTTATCAAACAGCAGCAAGAATTATAAAGCCTGATGACTGGTAAAATAAGTGCAAATTAAGTATTTACATATCTGCTATAAGCCACTCAGCTCAGCTAAAAGCCCTACTTTTCTACTCTTTTACAGACTTAAGCATGGTGGCCACTGTCCTGCAAGACAAATAACCCTATCATGCATGACTTACATATTCTCAGAAATAGTAGCACCACAGATGCATGCTCTAGAGAACTGAATTTAGATCTAATAAAACAGTATCTGATGGCATGATCAAAAGCTCTCTCAAAGAAACCCCTTATCTACAAAACATGCTTCCACTCCATATGAAACACTGTTCCCCAACCGTCTTAAGAAATAACCTTGATGAGATGAATTTATGAATTCCAGTCTACTTTTGTCTCAGCTCATCCCTTATGTACAGGGAGAGCATGTAGTGGGAATTACAATAACTAGGCTGGCAATAGTCCACTTGAATGAAAAGAGACAAAGTACTTTTTGTGCAATATACTTTATACCAAAAGATTTTCTGGAAGAGGTAACAGTAAATCTTAACATTACAGTTTACCCACCTTCTAAGCTGAGCTGATTTTGCTAACTTTCCAAAGTTTTTTTCATTCCTCTAGTATGAAGAAAGAAGAGCAAAGGGAAGGCTAACTACGACTAGAGGAAGGAATCAAATAGGGCAGGATAGAGTTACTGACCATAAACTCACCCATGATGGCATGCAGAGAGGGGATGGAGGAAGAAGTATTTACTGCAAAAGTGAAGGCACTCATACCTACAAAACTGCTGACACAGGTGGTAAGAAAATCCTTTATAAATCAAGTGCTGCCATGAGATCTCTTCAATGTGAGGCCAATACCTCCACAATGAAGTTTGTTTGTGACAAAGACCTAGAGCTCAAACATGTAGAAAATAGCACTTACACAAAAAAAAATGTTGTCAAAAACCTGAAAAACAATTTCAGTACACAAGTACGTACAATGCTCACTTAACAGTGGAGAAGGAGGGAGGAAAGTTTAGAGAACACAGAACTGCCCAACACACTTATTTGAATATAATTTGATCCCAAGATAACGTTCCACATTACAAAAATAAACTAGTGTAATCCCAATACACATAGGTGGGAATACTTTGGACACGTCCAGCTACTGGTCAATACACCTCACATGTAGTTTGGGGAAGTAAACATACTTTAGTCAGGAGTATTCCACCAACTCTAATGATGATACATGTTAGCTCCGGTTTATAAAAAAACACTCATGTGCCACTAATCTGCTAAGCTTCTACAGTCCTGCAACTGACTTTACAGATAATGGAAGTCCACTTGACAGAAATGTCTTGGACTTTGCCAAGGCATTTAATTCTACAACTCAGTGGTCAACCATAAGTATGCAGCTTTCAATGAAAGTGAATAATTACAACATATTTTAGATAGATAACCAGTGACCAGGAATTTGTCTGCATGATGACGGAAACTTGGTTCATCTCAGCTTCATTCGAGTGGCATCCCACAAGGATATACTACTGAACTATTTTTACTTAAAGATAACGTGTAAAGGTCTGAAATGGAACATCATTAAAATCTTGCTTTTTGGCCTTTACATAATCCATACTGTTGTTTAACCATAGTGAGGTGGCAAGGTTATGTATTGGATGCATTAATGTTTACTAAATTTAGTTTTAAAAATGTACTTCTATGATGACAGTAGTATATCCACGTCATCCAGTGTCCCTTTACAGCAAGGAGCAATCAAGGGTGGTGTGGTGACATTTTGGGGTCCAATAAATATTGGAATATTAAAATTTACTTTGCTTTTTATCACACAGAAAAAACTGAAATAATGAACAAAGGAGAAAATAAAGGGATACTCTGCCGCACAAGGCTAATACACTTAAGATACAGCAGCAGTATTTACTTGGAAAGAATAGTTGTGTAAAACCTTGCCATAACCATAGGGGTTGGGAGGGTGGCCTGATGGTTTAGGTGTTTGCCTTACAAACACAAGGTACAGGGTTTGAATCTCACAGGGGATAATTAGCTAGGTTTAAAATGGCTTGCAAAGGCAGTTAGCCTAGTACTAACCTATAAACCTATGGGTGTCGTCCTCTTCTGTGTTGCAGTATTATTTACATATAAGCTGTATTCCGCTCCACTACCTGACAACACCGGCCTGTATACAAAAGCTTATTGCCACTGCCTGTACGAGGGACATCGCACAAAGGCACAGAGAGCGTCTGGCATTAAAAGGACGTCCGCACATACACTCCTCAAAATAAGATAGCCCCATGAGGAAAAAAGAAATCCACAGGAAATTTTTACAAAAGAGCCATCCGAGTAAAGAGCAAGATGTAGGGGGAAGGTGGGTGAGACAGAATACTGCAACATATAACAGGAGGACATCTATGGTTACAATAAGATTTTTGCACAACTATTTTGTGTCGTCCTATTCAATGTTACAGTATTCTTTACATATGGGAGAGTGCAAAAGCTGAAATTGAACCCAGGGAGGGGGAAGGAAGAAAGGATGACTAAGCAGAAACATTTTCCACAAATCCATGCAGGATTGCCCTGGCAAATCCTGCACTGGATCTGGATATATTATCTAATTTGTAATGCTTTGCAAAGTTATTAACAGAAGACCAGGTAGCAGCTTCCAAAATGGATTGAGCATCCAATCCTAGAAGTAAGCCTGAGTATGCAACTGAAGTGCTGGAGTGGGCCTTAACAGACGAGGATAAGGATTTTCCATGAAAATCAGAGCAAAACACAATAGCCTTAGAGATCCATGAAGAAACAGTTTGCTTAAAAACTGGCAAACCCTGCCCCCTGGGATGAACAGACACAAAAGGTGATCATATTTCCTAACCGACTTAGTTTAGGTAGAATCTGAACCGTCTATGCACATCCAAGGAATGCAGAATCCTCTTACTAGGAGACTGAGGAGAAGGGAAAAAAGTAGGCAACTAGATAGACTGATTTAGAGAAAACTCATTGACCACTTTCGGCATAATGGAAGGATTAGTTCTCAAAGATACGCTATCCTTGTGAAAAACCAAAAAAGGGGGTGAAGCCAATAATGCATGAATCTCAGAGACCCTTCTAGTAGGGGTTAGAGCTACCAAAAGTACTATTTTCCAAGTGCATCTGATACAAGAGGTTTAAAGGTATCACACAGTGGAAAGTCCAACTTTGCTAGATTTTTGTGTGTGTTTTTAACGAATTGGTTTTCCTGTGTGACCTTTTTACTCATTATTTAAGCGCAAAACTTAAGAGAAGCAGAGGTGGCTGGCTCAAAAGGACCCTGAGTAAGCTTCTCTAACACACAGTTGATATCCCAAGGTGGAGGACCTGGTTTCCCGGGAGGTTTCATGTGTAGGATGCCTTTTAAGAAAAACTTAACCTCTAGCCTGGAAGCTAAGGGTGGAGTTAAAGGCCAGCAAACAGACAAGGTTGAACAGTGGACCCTGACTGATAAATAAGAAAGACCACTGTTAAGCAACTCACACAGGTAAGAAAGCAACTAAAGGAATATCTGCCAAGAAAGGGTCCTCCTCTTTTTTGCCACCAGATAGAAAATCTTTTCCACTTGGAAATGTAAGATTTCCTAGTATAACAGGTGCCTGAAAGAAATCAAAATGTGATCACCCACAAAGTCAATTGCAAAGATGACAGATGTGGGTGAATCAGAGATCCCTTGTGCTGAGTGAGTAGGTCTATCCGGTTAGACAACTTGTAGCAATGGCCCTTAGCTAATTGCAGAAGAGGGAACCAGTGCTGTCTTGGCCATAACAGGGTCATTAGCAAGACTTTTGGTCTGTCCTGTAGAATTTTCAACAGGACTTTTTGAATTAAAGGGAATGGGAGAAATACATAAAGAAACATCTCCTTCCATGAGAAGGAAAGAGTGCCCACCTTCCAGGCCTGAGTGTGGGAGACTCCTGGCACAAAAAAAGAGGAATCTGTCAGTTCAGAGGGGAGACAGAGAGACCCACTTCTGGAGCACCCCCACCAGCAAACTAGATCCAGGAACACATACCTGTGAAGCATCCACTTGTGGGATTGTGTCATGGATCTGCTTAATTAATCTGCCACCAAGTTCTGAGTAGAAGGAAGGTACACTGCATGCAGTGACACTTTGTACTAGCCAATTCCCATGCTTTGATTGCTAAGCGACAAAGAAAATAAGATTTTTTTTGTGCCCCCCTGCTTGTTTATTTACCAAAGGATCGTAGTATTGTCTAAGAATCCTGAGGGGTCTTGATAGAAACACTGGATGAAAGATCTGCAAGACTAAAATCAGTGTCCTCATTTGTTTTGATATTGATGTGCTCCCTTTTTTGAGGGGGACCCAAAGACACTGTACCTTTTTGGCAGCAAAGGTTGCCCCCCCCCCAGCCTAAATCAGAGGCATCTGTGAAAAGATGCTGGGCTGGCTGAGGTACCTGAATTCCCAGGATTCTGACTGAGTTGCTGCATTCACCAACCCAGTTCTATTTTCAAGCAAGGGAGAAGAGGAATCAAAGCCTCCAAGGGATGAGCATGCTCAGACCAAACTGTGTTAAAAAAACACTGGAACTTCCTCATGTGTAGTTTGGTAAAGGGCAACATGGGGATTGTGGAGGCCATGAATCCCCAGCAGTCTCAGAAACTCCCTGGCCGTGATGGGGGAAAGGGGCAGAAGAGACTATGAATGCTAGGAGTGAAAATGCTTTTTCTGAAGGTAGAAACACCATCAAATCTGTCCTGAACCTGCAGCCCAGGAAAATGAGATCCTGACTTGGGGTCAGACTTGATTTCTTGAAATTTACTGCGAATCCTAAGCCCTGCAGAAAGGGAATAGCTAGGTCCACGTGTTGAAGTAGAAGGTCTGGACTGATGTCCAGAAAGATCAGATCATTCAAGTAAGGATAAACTTGAAGGCTTTCAATCTCAAAAAGCAATGGTTGGGGCTAGACCATTTGTGAAAACCCTTGAAGCAGTGGAAAGACCAAAAAGCAAGGCAGAAAAATGAAAGTGCAAAAACCCAAGAAACTTAAGAATTTCCTGAACTGACAGTGAATAGGGATATGCAGAAAGGCATCCTTGAGATCCAGAGAAGTTAGGAAAGCCTGAGGAGAAGAGGAGATTTCAGAAACAGCATCCTGAAAGAAGGCACCACCAGGAAGGTGTTCAAAGTTGAGAGGTCTAGAATGGGTCTTCAAGGACAGTCTTTTCTTAGAACCCGAAACATCCTGGAGTAAAACCCCCTTCTTTGCTGGCCTGGAGGGACAGGCTGAATGGTGCCATGGTTGGAAAGTTGAGCAAGTAACTGAGGAAACAGGTGCAGTTGATTGGTGGGAGGCTGAGGAAACCCCTGAAAAGGGGGGGGGGGGGGGAGTCTTCCAAGTCAAAAAGTATCCATTTTGCATAACTGAAATAACCCAGAAATCCTGAGTGACTTTCTTCAGACTGGCGGGACAGAGAAAGGCGAAGAAATAACGTATGACTTGGAAGATGAAGCACAGCGCCACAGGGCCTTGTCAGGGCTGAAAAGGCTGCTGGGGAGAAGGAAAAGAAGCAACAGCCTTACACTGAGGAGGCCTCTTTGAAGACTTACATGGCCTAGTTCCAGAAGGAGAAGAGTATGGGCGAGCAGATTTCCTGACAAAGGGAGTCTTGGCAGTCACGTTCTTATGGAATTTAGGACTGGGGAGACCAGCAAGTACTTTAAATCCTGGCGCTCCTTACCTTTTTCCTTCAGAGACTTAAAAAGTTCTGCAACCGCTTTGCCAAAAAGGGCAGAACTGTCCAAGGGAGCATCAAGTAATTTGGCCTTGATATCATCAAGGAAAGCCTGGAGACGTAGCCAGAAAAGCCTCCTGAGAACAGAGGCTGCAGCTCTGTAGGAAGCTTCAACAGCATCACAGCTGCATTTGATTGAATGTCTTGTTACCTGGGAAGATGTACCCAATAGAGAAAGAGGGGCAGAACTGTCCAAGGGAGCATCAAGTAATTTGGCCTTGATATCATCAAGGAGAGCCTGGAGACGTAGCCAGAAAAAGCCTCCTGAGAACAGAGGCTGCAGCTCTGTAGGAAGCTTCGAAGCTTCAACAGCATCACAGCTGCATTTGATTGAATGTCTTGTTACCTGGGAAGATGTACCCAATAGAGAAAGAGACAGACTTAACATCTGAATCAGGTAACTGGGAAAGGGCCTGAGAAAGCAAGGCAGCATGTCAAGACATGTGTGTCTGGTAATTAATGGCTCTGACAGTCAAGGTGGAAGAAGTATAAAGCTTCATTTCCAACCTTTCCAGAATCTTACTTTGTCAGAAGGGAGCAACTTGGTTGAAGGAGCAACCAGACAGGATTTGTCAGAAGTAATGGATACCACAGTTGGATCAGCTGAAGGACATTTAAAAATAAACTTGCAATCCTCACAGACTTTATAAAAATGGTCAGGTCTTTCTGGAGCAGGAGCTTGAGAGTCTGGGGTCTTAAAAGGAGATGCAAAGGCATCTATGAAAGCTGGGAGGACTGGAGGTAATGCAGAAAGAGCAGGTGCCTCCAGCTGAAAAAGATCATAATATCTTCTTTGCTCCTCTGAGATTTGGGAGGAATACCTTCATTTTACTGATAGTCTCCCAAAAGGAAAGTTCTTCCATGGGGGAATCCCCCCCCATTAGACTTTTCCTCTAGGGAAGAATATTCCAAAAGGGAAGGGATCTGTGTGGAGTATGCTAAAGTGTCTTCATCTGAAGAAGACCCCTCAGAGTCAGAATCCTGTACTGAGTAAGACACTGACTGTACAGTAGGAGACTCCTGGGAAACAGACGGCAGAACAGAAGAGGAAAAGGCAGGCCATGAAATGGGTGAAGCTGAGGTTGGAGGTCCCAAGGCCATCAGAGCCTTAATAAGACCTTAGGAAAAGGGATGCCAATGCAACAGAAAGGTGGAAGGGACAGTGGAATGCTTCGTCTTCTGCTTCTTTTTAACATGCTTCACCTGTGGTGGAGAAAGGGCAGATGTAGGCCTTATGCCCAGGACTTCTTTAGGCAGCGAAGCACAAACGGTTCGAGAGTCCTAAGAAATAACAAGCCACGGTTCCACTAAGTCATCTGAACCAGATGTCTGCATTGCCTTGGACATGCTCAGATCTCAACATCTAACGGCTTCCAATGTGGTACCCGCCTAAGAAGCAGACCCTACCTCTGACCACACTGCCGGGTTTTCATCAACCTCAAGGGGTACGTCACAGAGAGAAGGTGCAGTCGATGAGGATTCGGGCTTGGCTTAATGATCTTCCTCTTTACGGACGGCTCAGAAGA
Source organism: Protopterus annectens (assembly GCF_019279795.1). Taxonomy (NCBI): domain Eukaryota; kingdom Metazoa; phylum Chordata; order Ceratodontiformes; family Protopteridae; genus Protopterus; species Protopterus annectens. Next base: position 1,676,328,009 of record NC_056729.1, read on the forward strand.
ACTCGTGGAATCCTTCATCACATCCGCAGCCAAAAGTTTAAGTCTCTGGTTTTCTAAGTACTGATGGGGGGGGTTGCACCCTGTGTGGCAGTGGTGGCTTCAGCTCAGCAGGAAAACGTACATAATTAGTCTTGTTTTATGTCAAAATCATTGAAAAGATCAGAATCTGGGGCAAATACAGAAGGAAAACTAAGGCAGCTTACAGGAAATTCGACACCTAAGCTCAGAGTGCAGAAGAACTGATGGGCTGCTGTCTGCAGGGCCTGAGGCCTACAACACTCCACATACTAGGAATTATACTCAAACATGATCCAAATTGCCTTGTTAAAGCAAAGCTGTCCGCTACCACATACAGGAAGTGGAAAAGATGTAAAAGAACAAGGAAGAGTGGATCTCGTGCTGGACTCTCTGCCACGTTAAAAGCTAATCCACACAGGCCTGTACTCCCATCCTTGCTACTGGCCAATGTTCGCTGCTTCGATAACAAAATGGACTACATAAGACTGGAGTTAACCACTCACAGCAAGGTGAGAAACAGCTGTGTGCTTATGTTTACTGAGACATTGTTAAACAATAATATAAATGATAGTGCAGTTCCCATAGAAGGGCTTACATTATTTGGAACAGACAGAAACCATGCACTCTGCGAAACATCAAGGGGAGGGGGTATCTGTAGCTATATCAACTATAACTAGTGCACCAACTGTGAGTCGGTTACTAAACACTGCTGTGAAAAATATCAAGTTTATATAATTGAAATGCAGACCTATCTGCCAAGGGAGTTCAATGGTGTGAGCAACACAGTGGTGTATATCCCCCCCCCCCCCAGTGCCAATACCAATGAGGCACTGAATACACTTTTGTCAATCAGTGAGCTACAAAACCAGAATCCAGAATTTGCTCACAAAATAAGAGGTGATTTTAATCAAGCAAATCTGAAAAAAGTTTTAACACTTGTCCTGCAACTAAAGAAACTAAACGCTAATGTAGGTGCTTAATTTCCAGTGTCCAGACAGTAAAATACCTTACCTGCATTAACTTAAATGTTAGTGAGTGTATTCGTACATTCTGCTGTATAGTTCCTTAATCAAACCACTGTACTGATGAGTACATCACCAGGAAGAAACAGCTGCATAATACCCTGCAGTTAGTGCCCCCCAACCTAAAGTCTATTTTATTTTGAGAAATACTCAAATCTATAAAATAGCATTTCATTACCTCTCCTGTTTCATCTGTAACTAACCCCAGCTTTAATTCTGTTATCCTTTTAAGAATGTCAGAAAATTATACTCTGTGCCCATAACAGTCTATTACTTAGTGCAAACATACAGTTTAAAATGGTTAAAAATTCAGTTTAACATATAACCATTTAAGCTAACACTACATACTTACCAAAGCCTAAAGAAACACGGAGTCCGTGTTAGCCCTGCTCTGCTCGGGCTTGCTCCGCTCCCCTCCCTGCCCCCAATTCCCACCTACCCCCCTACTTCTACCTATATTCTAACCCCTAATCACCTGACCAGTAGTGCAACCCCTAATTCCCTAACTAGCCCAAGCCACCCATCCTACCCCCCCACCCTTCAATCCAATTACATCCCATACTGATCTCACTCCCAACAACACATTCCCAGACAACACACCTCCACCCTCACACACAACCAACCAGGAATCCTAGTTGTACTACTCACTCAAAAGTAGTATCATGTTACCCACACTCACATCCCAATCACTAGCTCTACTATCGCTAACCTTCCTAACTTCCTTACAAACAGACCTACCACAGCACAACTACTCCTATCACACTATCCACACTAGCCCACCCTCTCAAACCCACTCACACTTCTACATCTGCCCCACAATCATAAATCTTACAACTACATATTACTCACTAACAAAAATTACACCATCTCATCACACTAAGAAAAACATATAGAGACCAAGCTCACAAACAATTATTAAAAAAGCACATACTGACACTCCTACAAACTCTGGTAACCTCTGGTGACATTCACCCAATTCCAGGCCCCCTCTCAGCCAGACAAACATCTGACCTGCTGATCCTAAATCTCAACATAACTATTACCAACAAGCTAACAGACCTACATGCATTCATAGCCCACTACAACCCTGATGTACTCACTATTACAGAAAACTGGCTTAAGCCCAGTATCCAAGATGAAAACTTTCTCACCCCAGGGTATAAACACACTTAGATCTGATAGAACAAGATAGGAAAGAAGGAGGAGTAGCCATTCTCTTTAAAAACACCCTTAACCTCCAGCTCTTGCACACACCACCACCCACCTTTCAAAATGCTGAAGTCCTATTTTCTGTCCTATCCATAAGAAACACCAAGATCATCAATATAATATGCTGCTACATACCTCCAGGCAAAAACTCACTCACGATAGAAGACATCCTACACTGGACAAAGGACAATCTACCTCAGGAAACAATCCTACTAGGAGACCTTAACACCAACTGGGCAGCCTGCAACTCTAGCAGCCCCCTCTGCACATATCAATCTATATGGGTTCTCTCAACTAATTGAAGAACCAAACTAGAATGGATAAGAAAAGAAAGAATCCATACTGGACTGGACACTAACCAACTATCCCAAACAAAACTATACAGTAGGCGGTCTCCCAGATGACCTAAGTGATCATCTCCCCACCCTTCCTACTCCACAAACACTCCAATCACCTAAACCAGTAGTCTACAAACTCGCACGAGATGACCGCAACCTTAACCACACAGTACCTAAATACTGTCTTAAGCCACTGCAAGGAACAGTTGTGTACACTTACCATAAATGCAGATGTTCGAGTGTATTCACTGTTGCAGTCATTACATTTGGGTAATCCTGCTGGCAGGTTGCCCTCAGCCGGCCTGAATTCCAAAGTCTTGTGTCCTGCGTCGGCCGCTGTCGCCCCTACCCTGACGTCAGGGGTATAAAGGAAGCAGCCAACGCCATTTTCTTTGTTTTTTCTTGCTCCAGATGTTAGGTGCCCCCCAAAAGGGTAGCCAACATTTATATATGTATAATTACATGTACCAGTATAAAATGTACCTTCTAAAAGCAAATAAACCACATAGGTTGTATAAATCAGAGAAGGAAATAAAGGTTCCATCAGAAGAGAAGGGGGATGGTGGGTGGGTAACATGGACTGCAACAGTGAATACACCCGAACATCTACATTTATGGTAAGTGTACACAACTGTACTATGTTCTTCGTGTTTCACTGTTGCAGTCATTACATTTGGGTAGAGACCCAAAGCTAAGGTTGGGAGGCTGGAGCTAAACAGCATTAGGAGCAGCTATGAGGCCCTGCAGAACTGCAGTGGCAAAGCCTGCCCTGGATTTAGAGTAAAATGGCAGATTATAGTGCTTTGTAAAGGTGTGCACTGAACTCCAAGTAGCAGCCTCTAAAATGTCCTTGGTAGGTACTCCCCTGAGAAAGGCTGCTGAAGTGGCTGCATCTCTGGTTGAGTGTGGCCTAATGCCCTTTGGTACTGGCTAGCCATGGTGGACATAACAAAAACAAATGCAGTGGCCTATCCACTTTGAAATAGTCTGCTTTGAGATAGCCTTTCCTTGTGATCCTGCAGCATATGACACTAGTAATTGCTCTGTCTTTCTGAAAACTTTGGTTCTGTCCAAGTAGAATCTAAGCTGTGTACGTCCAAAGAATGCAGAATTCTTTCCCCTTGTTCTGTGGATTTGGATAGAAGGTTGGCAGGTGAATAGTTTGGTTGAGAGCCACACTGGATACCACCTTACGCATAAATGTTGGGTTTGTCCTCAGAGAGACCCTGTCTGGATAAAAAAAATGATAAAAGGTTCCACAGCCATGAGTGCCTGTAGCTCTGAAACTCGTCTTGCAGAAGTTATTGCTAGGAGCAGAGCTGTTTTCCATGATAAAAAAATTAATAACAGCAGTAGCAGCTGGCTTGAAAGGAGGCAGGGTGAGTTTTTCCAAGACATAGTTGAGGTCCCATGCAGGCATTGGGGATTTCCTTGGAAGTCTTAAATTCTTGGCTCCTCTGAGGTACTGCTTTAATAAGGGATGAGAAAAAAAATCGGTGGCTCTACATTGTAATGAGCCAAAATGGCAGAGGCATGAATTTTAATAGATGAAAAAGATAGGTCTTTGTCCAGCATCTCAGTTAAGTATTGCAAAATCTGAGGAATATTTGGCACAGCTGTATCAGTTCCTTGTGCCTGGTTCCAAGCACAGAATCTCTTCCATTTTTCCTGCATAAGATTTTCTAGTATTAGGCCTTCTGGCTTCTAAAATGACATCCATCACAGCTTTACTGAGAGGTGTGTTTTGTATGACTACATTATTCGCCATGCTGTCAGGTTTAAAGTTCTGAGATGGCTGTGCAGGATCTGACTGTTTTGCTGGGACAGTAGATGAGGTATTAGAGGTAAGGTCCAAGCTGGGCAATGAGACAAGGTCCTTAGTATTGGATACCAGTACTGGCGGAGCCAGTCTTGGGCAATCAATATCATCTTTGGCTTCTCCTGTCTGACCTTTAGGAGTACCTTGGGTAGGAGAGGCAGAGGGGGAAATGCATATACTGATAGGTTTTTCCAGCTGAAAGATAGGGCGTCCACTTTCCATGCTTGTCTGTGATAAATCCTTGTGCAGAACCTTTTTAGTTGGTAGTTGTGGGGGGAGGCAAATAGATCTATGTCCGGGCATACCCATTTCTTTGTTATCATGTTAAAGACTTGTGGATCCAGGTGCCACTCGTAGGGATCCATGAGGTTTCTGCTTAGTTCGTCTGCCAGAGTATTTTTCCTTCCTGGCAGGAATTGTGCCTGCAGATGTACTTGGTAAGTCAAAGCTGTGTCCCACAAAGTCATGGCTAATCTGCAAAGGGGGTAAGAACGCGTTTCCCCCTGCTTGTTTATATACCACATGACTGTGGTGTTGTCTGTCTTTATCAGTAGCTGTCCTGGATGAAGTAGGTCCTTGAAGGTTGTCAGGGCATTTTGAACTGCTAGCATCTCTTTGATTGATATGCAGATGCATTTGGCTTGAGGTCCATGTGCCCTGAATACATCTTCCTGCCATGTGGGGCCCCCAGGCATAATCTGATGCATCCGTTGTTAGTGTTTGCCTAGCTGGGGGTAATGTGAATGGCTGTCCCTTGTTTTGGTGACAAGCCTTTGCCCACCATCGAAACTCCTGTTGCAGGCAGGGAATGAAAGTAATCGTAGTTTCCAGGCTGTGGCAATGTTGTGTCCAAACACTTTTTAAGTACCACTGAAGTTTCCTCATATGCAGCCTTGCATATGGAATTAATAGGATGCAGGATGCCATGAAGTCCAAAGCCTGCATAATTTTCCTTGCAGATAACTGGGCCTTTGTTGCCAACATTTTGAAATAAGTAGTCAGTTGCCTTTGTCTGGCGTGAGATAAGCCATCTGGGCAGTTGTATTTAAGCTTGCACCCAGGAATATTATCTCGAGAGGGTACAAGTTTTGATTTCTTCTCGTTGACTGTGTACCCTAGGCATGTTAGAAGTCTTTTCACAAACGCCAGATGCTGTAGAAGAATGTCCATGTTCTCTGCTTGAATTAGACAGTCGTCCTAGTAAGGATATATTTGTATTCCTCTGTCTGCAGAATGCAATTACTGGTGCCAGGCACTTTGTAAAGACCCTGGGCGCAGTAGATAAGCCAAAGGGCAGTGCACAGAACTGGTAATGCATTGAACCAGCCTTGAATCTGAGGTATCTTCTGCATATTTGTTTGATTGGGACATGCAGGTATGCCTCTTTTAGGTCTAAAGTCACAAGCCAAGTGTTCTTCCCCAGCATGGGTAGAAGCTGCTGCAAAGTCACCATCTTGAATTTTGGTATATCCAGGAATGTGTTCAAAACAGATAGGTCCAGTACTGGCCTCCAGGTCTTGTCCTTTCTGGGTACCAAGAACAGCCTTGAGTAAAATCCTTGCCCCTGCTCTTGCTCTGGTACTTGATGAATGGCCCCCATGTCCATGAGTGATGAGATTTGTTTTTGTGCCTCTGCCCATTGATTTTTTGGTAGATCTGGCCAGCCGTTTGCCTTTGGCAGGGTATGGAAATGGAATTTGTAGCCTTGTGACATGATATTTAGGACCCAGTTGTCCTGGGTTATAATGTGCCAATTTTGAGAAAAAAGTGCTAATTTTCCCCCTAATGGTGCTGCCAGAAGATAAGTGCTTGGTGCAGGCAGGGGGAAGTCATCCGACGACATTTCTGGATAGTTAAACCGGTGTCCAAAATAGTTTAAAGCAAAGTCATACAGACGCTTAATAGTGCGTTGGTTAAATCTAGCACAAAACCGACAACCAGAAACATTGTGATTAGGGCCAGGCAAGAAATACAGTAAGAATGAAAACCCTTAGGAGGTATTTGCTTCCCACAAGAAATACAATTATTAACTTTTTCTGACATCGGTCTGGAGCAAGAAAAAAGTTTGCCCAACGGGGTACTTAGCTTTACTGAAGACTTCGTATCTGAAACTCTAACACGAAAATCTCAGGAGTCGGCCGACCGGCACTTGAGAACTGCTTCTGCTTTGGGCACTGCGCGGCAAGAAAGACTGAAGAAAATGGTGTCGGCTGCTTCCTTTCTACCCCTGACGACTTGACGTCAGGGAAGGGGCGACAGTGGCCGATGCAGGACCCAAGACTTTGGAATTCAGGCCGGCTGAGGGCAACCTGCCAGCAGGATTACCCAAATGTAATGACTGCAACAGTGAAACACGAAGAACATCTGGGAACCACTACGGACACTTGGGTTAGACCAGGCAGTAGACTTCAATACTACCTTCTCTAACATCCTTAGCAGTATAGCTCCAAGCAGAAAGATCAGAGTTAAAGCCGACTACGCACCCTGGCTAAATAGGGACACCAGAGCCTTACTAAAAGCCAGAGATAACGCCTGGAAAACTGACAAAACCCCTAGCTTCAGGTAATACTATCAACAGCTTAGAAACAAGGCCAAGTCTGAATCCAAAATAAACAAAACTATTTTCTTAGCGCCCAAAGGAAATATTCAAATAATCCACAAAAATTCTGGCATGTCTAACTCCCTACTAAAGCCAGGCAAAACCACTACTCCAGCACCCAGCTCTACTAACAATACCCTAGACATAGCTTCTCAATTTAATAACCATTTTACTAAATCCATCTTAGCCCTGTCCAGTCAAATGACCAAAAACAGTCTACCTCAATCACAACCCAACCTATCCCACATCACCCCCTCTTTCAGCCCATCACTAGTGCCCACCTCAACAAAAAACTCCTCCTAAAACAAAAGCCAACCACATTGGTAGCTGATAACATACCTGTTGCATACCTAAAAATGGATAGGGACTCCCTGTCATATCCTACCTCCATCCCAATCAACCACTCCATACTAGAATCCTACATACCCAAACTCTGGAAAGTATCTCACATCATTCCTCTCCATAAAGGAGGTAACTCCTATGAATTCTCCAACTATCGACCTATTGCCATCATTTGCCCCCTAACCATAATTCTTGAGAAATGCATCCACTTGCAAGTGATGACATTTCTTAACACACGCAATCTACTATCTACTACACAACACTGTTTTCGTCCACATCACAGTACTACCACAACCCTTCTATCCTTCACTAATCATATAAACCTTCACAGGAATGATAACAAATATGTAACAGCCATTTTCTGGACCTCTCAAAAGCATATGATATGGTCTCCCACTGCATTCTACTAGACTCACCAACATCATTATCCTTCACCTCCTCTACTATAGCCTGGTTCAGAAGCTACTTGACAGGCAACAATCAGTTCAGTGGAAAGGACCTCTGTCTACACAACTTCCAACCACCACAAAAGTCTCACAGGGCTCTAAACTGGGACCACTATTATCATCTATTTTCACAAATACCGCCATAGCTCTACACAACATGCCACACTCATAAAATATGCAGATGATTCAACCCTGATCTGGTCCCGTCTCATCTCCCACCACCCTACATACACTCACTCAAAATACCTTTAACTCAGTAGAAAAATGGATATCAGGTATCCAACTAATTCTAAATCCCAAAAAGACAAAACTGCTATTTACCCCTAACAGATAAAAAAAACCCCTCTCCTTTACCATAACATCTAAGGATGGCACCACCATCTCCCCTTCTAACCACACCAAACTTCTTGGCATTGAAATACACAATCTCCACTTTGATGCTCACATCTCGTATACCATAACACTAGTACAAAAAAGCTAGGCTCCCTATACAGGCATAAGTCCTTTCTCTCACAAAAAGCAAGAGTCACTCTTGCACAAAGCCACCTCCTCTCAACTCTATTATACGCAGCACCAATCCTTACCCAATTCAGACAATGTGACCTAGACAAACTAGCATCATGCTACAATAAAAAAGCCAAGTTTGCTACTAACTCAACCTATAGAACCCCATCACTGTACTGCACTAAAATAACTAAAATGGCTTGAGCTACCACAGCTACTTAACTATCGCCAGCTGGGCACAGCCTACAATATTCTCAAATATCCTGAAAAAAAACCCTCATTATCCAACCTTACTGTCTATACTGCAAACACAAGACAAGATTTAGTGAAAAATCTCTCCTCTCCATCACCAAGGCTAACAATAGTGCAGTGAAAGTGCTCTACTCCCACACCATTGCCAGAAATTGGAACTCTCTTCCCCTGTGTCCACTGCCCCCTCCACATCCATATTCAAAAGCTCCATCAAATCGCACCTTCTTAGTACCTGGTTATGCCCTTGTATCACACAACCTTACCCACACTGATATTAACTCCCCAAACTCCTCTCGGATCACATGCTGGATCTCTGATCCCCTCTAGGCTTGGTCATCTGGAAGGGTACTTTTAACTGTAGAACCTCACTGGATACATTTTCTTCTCTTACCAATGTACAACGGACATTGCCTTTTACCTATGTTCTACATCTTCTTTTACCTGGAGTGTTTTATTAATTTCTTGTTACATTACTATGCTCAGCATACATGATGAAACCTGTTTTGTGTATTACACTGGATGTATTGTATTTGTATAACTTAATGGTCAGAGCCTTTCTCCCCGGGCCTCTGCTAAACATGGACCTGGTCCAGTCGGAATTTCCCAGTTAACAAATGTAAAATAAACAAGATAAATAAATAAATGTGGTCTTTGCAACAATGGGAGAAAACATTCTGGAGAAGGTCTACACCAATGTCAACTAGCATATAAGGCAGTACCTCATTCACATCTGGGTAACCTCAGATCATCTCTCCATTATGCTGCTACCAGAATATAGGCCACTGTTAATCAGAGGAAAGCCATCCAGGAAACAAATAAGGGTGATGCCAGAGGGAGTAGTCTCAGCACACCAGGACTGCTTCGAAAGCATGGACTGGAATATATTCAAGGAGGTGGCTACTATGGTCCAGAAAATTAACCTGGGTGAGTACAAAGAGTCTGTGATGTCCTATATATTAAAGTATGCAGTTGATGAGACAGTCAAAGAGAGCATCATCACATGAGCGAATCAGAAACCCTGGCTCACAAGTAGAGTGTACGAGCTCTTGAAGGCATTCCATGCTGCCTTTACGTCTAAAGACAAAGATGCCCTTATGGAAGCCAGAGTGAAACTAAGTAGAGGAAAAAGAGAGGCTAACCAAGCCTATGGACAGAAAATTCAGGGTCACTTCTCAGACCTGAGAGACTCCAGACGCCTGTAGCAAGGTATACAATATATATAAGACTACAGGCCCCTACCTTCTCAATGTGATAACACGGAGTTCCTCAATGAGCTCAATTCCTACTTCAGCAAGTTTGAGAAGGGAAACAATATAACAGCAGCAAAAATGCCCACCAAGAAGAAGATGAAGTGCTCCGCCTTCACCCAGCGGATGTTCAAAGGGTCTTGTGACAGATAAACCCAAGAAAGGCAGCTGGTCCTGACAATATTCTGGGGCAGGTGCTCAGGGACTGTGTGACCAATTAACTACTGTTCTCACAGACATGTTCAATATCTCTGAGCCTCATGCGACAGTACACAAACGCTTCAAGAATACAACCATTATACCACTATCCAAGAAGTCTCCACCATCAAGCTGAATGACTATCACCCAGTAGCTTTCACCTCCACTGCAATGAACTGCTTTGAGAGACTGGTCAAAGACTACTTAACATCAACTCTTCCTGCAACACTGGACCCACTCCAATTTGCTTACTGATCTATTCGCTCTACAGCAGATGCCATCTCACTGGCACTTCACTTATCCTTGGCACACCTGCAGAGCAAAAACTATGTCTGCAGGTTATATTATTGACATCAGTTTGGCCTTCAACAAGGTCACCTCGCAACATCTGATGGCGAAACTAGCCTATCTGGGTGTTAGAACTCCTTTATGCAACTGGATTCTGGACCTTCTTATTGACAGACCACAAAAGGTATGTGTAGGCAACAACACCTCGAAGAGCATCACACTGAACACTGGAGTACCTCACAGATGTGTCCAGAGTCCCCTGCTGTTCACCATGCTGACAAATGACTGCATCGCTAGGTACAACACAAACCACATTAAGTTTGCAGATGATACTAGTGGTGAGTCTCATCAGCAGTGGTGATGAAAAAGCCTACAGACAGGAGGTGAACCAACTGATTGTCTAGTGTGACAACAACAACCTGGCTCTCAATGTGAATAAAACAAAGGAGATAATGGCAGACTTCAGGACGAAATGCAAGGCTCACTCTCCACTCAAAATCAAAGGAGAAACAGTGGAGAAAGTGAAGAGCACCAAGTTCCTAGGGGGTGCATATCGCTGAAGGCTTGTCTTGGTCAATGAACACTAATCACATTGTCAAGAAGGCGCAACAGCGTCTACACTTTCTAAGAAGGTTGAGGAGAGCAAAACTACCACCTTCAGTTCTCTCAACCTTCTACAGTGGTACCATTGAAAGCATCCTGACTAGTAATCTCTTGTTGTGGTATGGAAGCTGCACAGTTTCAGATTGCAAACCTCTCCAGAGGGTGGTGAAAGTGACGGAGAGAATTATCGGGTCCATGCTCCTATCTATCCAGGACTTTCACTCTGCTTGGTGCCTCAGCAGAGCCATGAAAATAGTCAAAGACTGCACTCACCCTGCTCATGGTCTGTTCTCGTGTTTGTCTTCAGGTAGGAGATACCGTAGCTTACGTTGCAAAACAACCAGATATAACAGAAGCTTTTTTCCACAAGCCGTCAGACTTCTTATCTCCAGTAACATACACCTTGCTAGTCATGGAGGGCTTTAGTTACAATGCCGAAGTAATTCACAGACATATGCAATAACTCTATAAAAGTATAATCTTATACCTTATGTGCAATGACGCCAAGTTATCATTCTGTGCAATATGCCAAGTTAGCATTCTGTGCAATTTCAAATCTGATTTTGATCAGTGCAATACATTATCTGTGCAATATTTTGGTTACTGACAAAGATGGTTATTTGTTTGTTGGGAGGGTGGCCTAATAGTTAAGGTGTTTGCCTTACAAACACAAGGTGCAGGGTTTGAATCTCACAAGGGATAACTGGCTAGGCTTAAAATGGCTCGCAAGGGCAGTTAGCTTAGTACTAATCTATGACAGGTTCAGCTTGCCATCCTACAAAAATACTTGTTCGGGAGGGTGGCCTAATGGTTAAGGTGTTTGCCTTACAAACACAAGGTACAATGTTTGAGTCTCACAAGGGATAATTGGCTAGGCTTAAAATGGCTCGCAAGGGCAGTTAGCCTAGTACTGATCTATGAATCTATGAAATTGTTGGATTAGCTTTAGTATATGTATTATTGTTGCATTAATATCAGTATTTGTTGTATGCACACTGAGTTTGAAGCAATGCAATTTCGTTCAGTCTGAATAACAACGAACTTCATTCTGACTTTGACTAAAGCCAACAAACGACTGTGTAAAGCCTTAGGTACAAAGGCCTGACAGAATGACAGAACAGGACTAATGGTCCTGACTAGTGTGTTGGATAAATTTAGCACAAAACCGACAACAAGGCACATTGTGGTCAGGGCCTAGGCAAGGAATACAGTACAAATAAAAATCCATATGAGGTATTTGCTTCCCACAAGTAATACAATTATTAACTTTTGCTGACATCGGTAAGGAGCAAGAAAGTTTCCCCAACGGGGTTCTTAGCTTTAGTTGAAGACTTCGGTTCTGAAACCCGAAAATGAAAATTTCAGGAGTCGTCTGACCGGCATTTACGAACTGCTTCTGCTTCGGGCACCATGTGGCAAGAAAGACTGATTAAAATGGCGTCTGATACATGTTTTATACCCCTGACGTCATGGAAGAAGAGACAGCGACCGACGCAGGACCCAAGACTTTGTTATTCAGGCCGACTGAGGGCAACCTGCCAGCAGATTACCCAAATGTAATGACTGCAACAGTGAAACACGAAGAAAATCATTTAATTATTTTCAATATGTTTTCATTGTTTGCACTGTATTTCAGTATATCATCAGTGAATAGCTAAGTGAAAAGATTTACGCAAATTCAAAAGGTCAGGCAGATCTCTGAACTTTGTTAAAAACTTTACAACCATGCCAGGGGACTTCACCCCTGAATAGGCAAATTTGCCAACAATAGAAAAAAAGTCTCAGTAGTCAATTCTATAAGTGACCAGGTCAGTCTTTAGTAAGGCCTTAACTGTACTTTATGGTCAATTTGATAGTACTCAATAGTAGGAAGAGCAACATAATGCACCTAGGAAGTACCAATGCACAGTATCCGTATTCATTAGTCAGCAGTTAGACTAGGTTATGTAGTTTAGAGATTTGGGCATTATAGTAGACAAAAGTCTGGACTTTGAAGAAAATATAACCCATGTGGTCAGAAGTGCGTCATCAGTACAAAATAATACAATTTAAAGAACTAGAATAAAGCAATAGAAATATATGACCTATAACAATTAGTCATCATAAAGTTAAGATTACTTTTAAAGAAGCTGGTATGGACAACAAATACAATATTGTGTAGCCTTTTACAATTGCACCACTAAATGCATATATTAGAATTTCTTCACTGTTGCAGTAATAACCTTACAGAATCCCTGCTGAATATCAAACACCTGTTCCTTTCCACCAGCAACAGTAGATGCCCTTCCATCCAATGTCAGGACGTTCGGGTATAAGGGGTTTGCAGCCAGTCCATTATTTTTGGTCTTTCTTGCCCCGGAAGAGTCCCACTCTCCTTGCTGCTGGTGGGGAGCACATGTCCAGCACCGTCCACTGGTAAGAAAGGAGATGAGTAGAGAAGAGTCCAACTGGGACAGGCGGAAGGAAGCAAGCAGGGAAGGAGAAAGGTATCCACCCCTAACAGGACAGTATGCAGATAGGGGATGGAGGGAGGGAATAAGTTACTTCAACAGTGAAGACTCATTCATTTTAAGTAGATTCACAACTATACCAAAATCACTATGCTTCACAGCTGCACTAAGAGCTCTAGAACCTTTTCCCAAATGTTAAGAGGAGTGTGGTTGGACAGAAAACAGTGCAAGCCAGATGTGCCACTGCAGAAGTGCAGATGCAATACTAACATAGCCCTAAATTCGGAAGCCAAATTGTCATGCATGAAAAAGGTGTGCTATTTCAAGCTTCAACTACCCTTTTATAGGACTTCTGTATGAGCTCCTAATAAAACTAGAGTGCATGGAGGGTGTCTAAAGCTTTACTAAGCTGGACGGCTGTAGGAGTTAAGCTTACGCTACTGCAACAGTTATCCATGTTCTGAACATCTGACATCATACCCAAAAAGTATGGAAGGGAAGAGAACTGCATTTTGTACCTTAAAGCTGATGAGATTCCTAACCTGTCTTGAGTGAGTCTGCCAAATCCTTAAAAAGAGGGATCGTCTGCCCACCAAACTTTAGGGTGGAGGGCAGGGATTCTGGGATGTGGTGGGATTCTCTAGGAGACAGTGAGGTGCTGTTCGGAATTTTAGCGGTTTCTTGCTGGGTCCCTGCGACAGGGACCCCACCAGGTCTGGGTTTAGAACTAGCTTCCTGCAGTTACTTAACTTTTTTTGGTCTTTTTGCTTTAGGATTTGATTGACAGGCAGGAAAGGATTACCACATTTACAATATGCTCCTAAGAGCTGGCCCAGTTGTTCAGGAATTGGGAACTTATGTGGACAGTGACCTAATTTTGATCAGCATGTGTCCACTGCTGTAAGTCAGTCCTTCTACATTGCACGGCTTATAAACAAAGGGATTGCGTCTAAAACTAGGGAGTGCCACTGTCCCCCCCTTTAATTAGCCCTCATTAGACCAGTCATTAAATATAGTGCCCATTGGCACGTATTCTCTTCAGACATATGCTACACCTGAAACACCCACAGAGGTGGGGGGACTGGTGGGCGGGAAGGAATACTGCAACATGGAAGAGAAGGACATCTATGGTTATGGTAAGATTTTACACAACTATTCTATGTCCTTCTATTCATATGTTGCATTATTCTAGGTGTGGGAGCGTACCACAGCTTAAGAGGAGGAGAGAGTGGTAGTAGATGCAGAGGGTTCTACAAGACCCTGCAGGATTGTTCTGGCGAATCCTGTCCTAACTCTGGAAACTTGATCCAATTTGTAATGTTTGGTGAAGGTGTGGAGAGTGGCCCAGGTGGCTGCTTCCAAAATGGATGCTGTGTCTAGGCTTTCATGAAGGCCCTTGCGGTGGCCACAGCTCTGGTGGAATGGGCCTGGATTCCCACTGTTTTTTTTTTTTTCTGTGGTGGGAGTAGCAGAAGCAAATAGCTTTCCTGATTCAGCAAGCAATGGTTTGCTTGGAGACTGCCTTGCCCAGAGCTCTGGGGTGGAACGAGACAAAGAGCTGGTTAGTCTTTCTGATGGCCTTTGTCTTGTCCAGGTAGAATCTAAGTTGTCTGTGCACATCCAGGGAGTGCAGTATCCTCTCCTCTTAGTTAATGGATGAAGGAAACCAGGTGGGCAGATGAATGGATTGGTTGAGAGATCATTGACCACTACAGACAAAAAGGAGGGGCTGGTTCGCAAGAACACCCTGTCTTTGTGGAAGACTGTGTAGGGGGGACAGGCCATTAGAGCCTGCAGTTCTGACACTCTTCTGGCTGAAGTGACAGCCACCAGAAGGACCGTCTTCCATGTACACATGTGTAAGGAGGAAGGGCCGGCAGGTTCAAAGGGATGTTGGGTTAATTTCTCTAAGACGTAGTTAAGGTCCCAAGGTAGGGAATAGGTTTCCTAGGTGGTTTCATGTGCAAGACCCTTTTAAGGAAGAGCTTTACATCGAGCCTGGTCAGCAAGGGGAGTTCCGGGGTCAAGCAAGCTGATATGGTCGAGAGATTAACTTTTACAGAAGAATAAGAAAGGTCATTTTGTATCAATTGACACAAGTAGTTTAGAAAGTAAAGTTGTGTACACTTACCATAAATGTATATGTTCGAATGTATTCACTGTTGCAGTCATCACATGACTGCAGCTAGCCATCAGCCGGCCTGAATACCAGAGTCTTGGGATTTCTGCGTCGGATGCTGTCACTTCTTACATGACGTCGGGTTGTCAGGGGTATAAAACGTATAGCAGATATCATTACATCAGTTTTTCTTGCCCCAGATGTCAGGTGCCCCCAAAATAGGAAGCAATTACATGGTATCTAATACCCCCAGCAAAAAACAAATACCAAGGATATAAGATATGCCTGACAAAAAAGATAGGATAGAAATCAAGTCAGGGGGCTGGAGGGAGAGTACCCAGGACTGCAACAGTGAATACACTCTAACATCCACATTTGTGTACACAACTGTATTATGTTCTTCGTGTTTCACTGTTACAGTCATCACATTTGGGTTAATTCCTAAAGCTAAGGAAGGGTGGAGGTAGTTATGAAGCATTACGGTTGGCAATCAGGCCCTGTAAGACTGCTGTGGCAAATCCAGCTCTGGATTTAGAAAATATAGGCAAGTGGTACTGCTTGGTGAAAGTCTGTACAGAGCTCCAGGTTGCAGCTTCTAGGATGTCCCTGGTAGGGACTCCCCTGAGAAATGCTGTAGAGGTAGATGTAGCCCTAGTGGATTAAGTCCTGATCCCCTGTGGGGTAGGTTTCCAATGGTGCTTGTAGCAGAAATGGATAAAGTGTGCTATCCATTTAGGTTCATAGGTTGGTTGGTACAAGGCTATCAGCCCTAGGGCCTATACAAGCCTAGCCATAAAAATTCCCATGGCTATTTCTTCCCATACTATTTACTTCCCTGGACCCCTGTCTAGCAGGGCGACTGACATGATCCCCGGGGTGAATTTCCTTTCTCCCATCCAATCGTCAAGGTTCCTTTTGAAGAGGGCCAAAGAGGCACTCTGCTTGACATGTATGGGCAATCTATTCCAGAGTCTGGGGAGTCTCTGGGTCAGGAACCTATCCCTCCAGCATGTTTTGTTTATTGTGATGACAAGGTTTAGATCCCTGGAGCGTGAGGCCCTGAGGGATTGGGATTTTTTTTTAAGTGTAGCATGTCCAACAGCTCTGGGTTTAACATGGCCTTGTATGTTAAGCAGAGATCGCCTCCGAGTAGACGATATGCGACAGAGTACAGCTGGAGTTTTTTAAGGCGGTCAGCGTAGGGCATCTGCTTTAGGTCTGTGATTCTTTTAGTGAGATATTTCTGCGGCCTTTCCAGTTGTTGCAGATGTCTTGAGAGGAACATACCAAACGGGGCTTTGTATTCTATACTGGGTCTAATGAGGGATGAGTACAGTGGGACAATGACCTCCTTTTTTCTGGATGAAAAGCCCTTAGTGATGAGGTGTGCCACACAGAAGGATTTCCTGACTGCTGTGGTGATTTGGTTATCGAAGGTGAGACCACTGTCCACCTGTGCCCCTAAGTCTCTTATCACACTTTTGGTGTTTAGTGTACTGCCACCTATGTGGTAATTCACGGGTAAATGTTTTTTTCCCAAAGGGGATAACTATACATTTCTTGGCAATGAGCTTGAGTCCATGGCTCTGGCACCAACCATCTATTTCTGTAATGCCCTTTTGTAGAGTATCCACATAATTTGAGGATTCAATAATGGCTCCCAGCTTGCAGTCATCTGCGAACTTTGTTAGCCAGAGTCCCTTAGTGTTGGCCTGTACATCAGAGAAGTAGATGCCAAATAAGAGCGGTCCCAGGACTGAACCCTGAGGTACTCCACTTGTCTGGAGCTGGATTTGGAGTTGGCTACTTTTACAGTGTGGGTTCTATCAGTAAGCCAGTTAGCAACCCATTGGGTGACGTAGGGATGAATGCCCAGCTCAGTAAGTTTATCTATGATTCCAGAGTGGGGGATGGTGTCAAAGGCCTTGGCAAGGTCTAGATAGGCTGTGTGGATCACCTTACCCTTGTCCATGGCTCTGGAGACTGATTCGAAGACGTCAATCAGGTTCAGGAGATAAGATCGGCACTTCACGAACCCAAACTGGGTGGGGTCCAGTGTTTGAAGGTTGCCAATGTCTTTGTTTATAAGTTCCATGATAATACGCTCCATGGCCTTGTAGATAAGGCTCATCAGACTGATGGGACGGTAGTTTCCGGGATCTCAGGTGGATCCCCCTTTGTGGAGTGGGATAAAGTACAGTTTTGTACCTACCATAAATGTAGATGTTCGAGTGTATACACTGCTGCAGTCATTACACTTGTGTTATCCTGCCGTCAGGCGGTTCCCCAGTCGGCCTGAGTTCCAAAGTCTTGTTCCGGCGTCAGTTGCTGTCGCCTCCTCCTTGACGTCAGTGCGACAGGGGTATGCAAGATGCAGCCGATGCCATTTTCTTCAGTTTTTCTTGCCCCAGATGTCAGGTGCCTCTAAATAGGTAGGCAATTCCAATTGCTAATAAAACATACATAATAAACACTAAAAAACAACTTACAGTTACCAGCAAATACTCCCCATAGGTAGTAAGGGAAGAAGACATAGGTACGTACCACCCAGTAAGAGGGGAAGGAGGGAGGGTAACCTGGACTGCAGTAGTGTATACACTTGAACATCTACATTTATGGTAGGTACAAAACTGTACCATGTTCATCGTGTTACACTGCTGCAGTCATTACACTTGGGTAGAATCCCAAAGCTGAGGAAGGGTGGCTGGTCCTGTAAGGCATTAGGGGTGGCTATAAGGCCCTGCAGCACTGCAGTGGCGAAGCCAGCTCTGGATTTAGAGTATAGAGGCAGATGGTAATGCTTGGTGAAGGTATGTACAGAACTCCAAGTTGCTGCTTCCAAAATATCCTTGGTAGGTACTCCCCTGAGGTAGGCAGCTGAAGTGGCTATTGCCCTGGTGGAGTAAGATATGATGCTGCTAGGTACAGGTTTTCCATGGTATGTGTAGCAGAAATGTATACAATGTCCTATCCATTTTGAAATAGTCTGTTTTGAAATGGCATTTCCCTGTGCTCCTGCAGCATATGCTACCAATAATTGCTCAGATTTTCTGAAAGCTTTGGTTTTGTCCAAGTAGAAGTGTAACTGCCTGTGAATGTCCAAAGAGTGCAGTAGTCTCTCCCCTTTATTCTGTGGTTTAGGATAAAAAGTTGGCAGGTGAATAGTTTGGTTTAGAGCCACACTGCATACCACCTTTGGCGTAAAAGTAGAGTTAGTTCTTAAAGACACCCTGTCCTGGTGGAAAATGAGGAAAGGTTCCACTGCCATTAGTGCCTGTAATTATGAAACTCTTCGTGCTGATGTTATTGCCAGGAGCAGAGCAGTTTTCCAAGAGATATATTTTAATTCTGCTGTGTTGGCTGGCTCAAAAGGAGGTAAAGTTAGCTTCTCCAAAACAAAGTAGAGGTCCCAAGTTGGAGTAGGTGCTCTACGGGGCGGTCTTATGTTTTTAGCCCCTCTGAGGTACTGTTTTAACAGACTATTAGAGAAAATTGGTGGATCCGTGTTGTAATGAGCAGAGATGGCAGAGGAGTGGATCTTGATGGATAAGAAGGAGAGTCCTTTGTCCAGCATCTCAGTTAAGTACTGTCGTATCTGAGGAATGTTTGGGACAAGAGGGTCAAGGCCGTGAGCTTGGTTCCAGACACAGAATCTCTTCCATTTATCCGAATAGGCTTTCCTGGTACTAGGCCTTCTGGCCTCCATAATGACATCCATAACAGCTTTGGAGAGAGGCATTGCTTGCTTGACTAAGGAATCTTCCATGCAGCTAGGTTTAAGGTCTTTAGCTGGCTGTGTAGTATTTGTTTGTTGTGCTGAGTCAGCAAATGTGGGATTTGAGGCAAAATCCAGGGTGGTTCTTGTGCTAAGCTCCTTAAGAATGGGTACCAATGCTGGCGTGGCCAGTCTGGTGCAATCAGGATCATCTTTGGCTCTTCCTGCCTGGCTTATATGAGTACTTTTGGCAGGAGAAGTAGTGGTGGGAAAGCGTATACTTGTAGGTTGTCCAAGCTGAATGAGAGGGCATCCACTTTCCATGCTTGTGGATGGTAACTCCTTGTGCAGAATTTTTGTAGCTGGCAGTTTATTGGGGATGCAAAAGTACAGTTTTGTACCTACCATAAATGTAGATGTTCGAAGATCCACATTGCTGCAGTCCTTACACTTGGGTAGTCCGCTGTCCTCGGTCGGCCCGAATATCAAAGTATAAGGCTGACGTTGGTCAAGGCACATTTGACTGACATCAGGACGTCAGGGTACAAATGCGCATGACCGACGTCATATCCTCAGTCTTTTCTTGCCCCAGATGTCAGAAGACCCTAAAAATAAAGGTCAAAATCAAAAGACAGCAAACAAACAATATATACAATATACACAATATTTACAACTCAACCCACACAACCACCTCTAACTACAGAGGGGAAGGAGGGAGGGTAAATTGGACTGCAGCAATGTGGATCTTCGAACATCTACATTTATGGTAGGTACAAAACTGTACTATGTTC